>NC_056726.1:489639124-489964888 GCF_019279795.1 Protopterus annectens
TGGTTAGCTATAGGTCGCCCTTCATATCCCAAGAAACTCACAGTGCATACTTAGACCTACTGGACACAGTTAGTATCTGAGTACCCTACTCATGGGGGACTTTAATTACACTTCTGTAGTATAGGAATCCTACATAGCCTCAAAGCTGCAGGCACAGAGATTCCTGGACTTCATAACTACAAACACCCTTGACCAGTTAGTGCATATTTACTGTAGAGGATCCAACATACTGGATCTCATACTCACAAATATGGGAGGACACTGCACTCACCCCCACCCCCAATGTCACTTCTTCCCTGGTAAGGTCTAAAGGTCTAACCATAAAGCTGTTTCCTTCAAAATCAAAATCAACTTGGTAACCCCAGTAAACCCAGTAACAGTTATTAATGATTTTAAGGCAAACCGCCTTTTATTAAGCAATAGTTTGTCAAAATTCAATGCCCCTCCAAACCCAGAGAACACAGCAGCCTATGCAGATTCTTTTCATAGAAACCTTGCACAACCAAGTCATTGGCTACATAGAGTCTGCTTTAACTACCAAAGGTAAGTCCAAAGATAATTTCAAAAACAAACAGCCTTAGTGGCATCCCAAATTAAACAGGTTATACAACAAAAGAAAAATGATCATGACTAAATTCAGGATGTATAACTCCCGTAAAGAAAATAACTCTTTCATTAAATGAAACAGGCAAATAAGATGGCTAATTAATTCCAATAAAGCCAATTCTTTTTTTTTTTTTAAACAAGTTTATTGTTTTTAACATACCAATAAAGCCAATTCTGATATAAAGATAGCCTCCCAGGCAAAAGACAACCATAAGGCCTTCTTCAGCTTTATCAGAAATCTCAAAAACAGCAAATAGCAGTTTGCTGAACTGGTAGTTAATGGTGCCGTGTTCACTAAACTGGGCAATGTAGTGAATCTGTTGGCTAACAAATTCATTTTCAACTTTACCTCCCATTCACTACTAGCCACCCCCAAGACATATACTTAAACATAACCCCTCCATCTACGCACAGAGAGCATGTCCTGGCTGCACTTGTTAAAGCCAAGAACAATGGGTCCCGATAATATCCCAGGATGCCTTCTCAATAGTTTAAAATATGACTTATCAGGGGCACTGGAGTCCCTATTTAACTATAGTCTCAAAACAGGCTTTGTGCTATTATAATGAAAGACTACAATGGTAATCCCCCTTCATAAGGGCAGACCATTAACAGATACCAGAAACTACTGACTCATCAGTCTGACTAGTCATATTTGTAAAGCCGTGGAAAGAATTATCAAGGAAATGATCAGTAAACATATTGAAGACATCCAGACACTGGAACCACCCCAGTTTGTCTTTGTCAAAATAAGGATATGCCTTCTGAACCTGGTGGACTTTGAAAAAAGTCACAATGGCAATGGATGAAGATAAAACAGTGCACACTGTCTACTTTGATTTGCCTAGGGCATTTCGTACAGCACTCCACCTGGGCATGGTTAACAAACTTATGGAATTAGGCATAAATCTCTACATAAAGCATTGGAAAGTAATCTGCCTCAAGGATAGGAATCAAAAGGTTAGAATTGGTGCGACCACCTCCACAAAGAGGCTGGTAATCAGTGGAGCCCCTCAGGGCTCCATGCTGGGGCCACTCCTGTTTAGCAGCTATTTCTCAGAAGTCAAAACAATGTCAAAGGCCTCTGGTTGTCAGAAAGTTCACAAATGATTGATAACTGGGAGCAGTCACAGAATCCCCAAGACATAAACACCCTGCAGGAAGGTCTAATACACACAAATGGCTGGTGCCAAAACCAAAATGCAATGTCAAGAAATGCATTATAGTACCTTTTGGGAAGTTGGCCATCCCAGGAAAGTACATCATCAACAAAACATCCTAAGAGTTGATTCACAAGATAGGGATATGGGAACTCATGTAGATGGTAACCTAGCCTTTAACTAAGATGTGTCCAAGGCAGTAAGGAAATCCTTCTATGTTGCTCAAATTGTAAGTAAGGCTATGGCATCTAGGTCCAGGGAAGTTATCATACCACTGTATATTGTTGTCATCAGACCCATCATAGGGTATACTTCAGTTGTACTTGACCAGACACATGGAGCATATGGAATGTCTATAAAGGTTCTTTACAAAATAATACAGGGAGAAAACATAATGTCTTATGCTAAGCACATTAAAGACCTATCTCTATACTCACTCTCCTACAGACTACTGAGAGGCAATCTATGCCTGATTTTCAGCGTATCATTGGACCCACTCTGATGAACCTTTTGCACATCCAGAAAACAAACAGAATCAGAACTACTAGATCCAAAGACCTAAATTTTGCTTGCAACAAAACTAGGTCATGCTGGAGAAGCAGTTATGTATCTCAGAGAATTCTCATTCTCTGGAATACGCCATCCATGAGAAAAAAAATGATCTATATAATTCTAGTTAAGAGTAACTTGGACCAATGGATGAGAAGTTGAAAATTCTCTCCTAGTCTGGTGCTTATTTCTCTGATGGACAGAGGCAGCCAGTAAAGCATGTCATAACCAAAAATCACCCTTTATATAAATGTCTAAAATATAAAGGATATAGGTCACATTTGGGTTGCATGGCTAGGCTTATAAAGACCCAATTGTTTGTTAGCCTAGTATGTACCTATGAACCTATGATGCAAAACATCATATGTATCCACAGCCTTTTGTAAAGAAGTCTGTAATATCTCACTAGAGTTGCCTGTTGAGCTCAATGTCTGCTTGATATCCTGTGGAATATATGAACATTTTTGTTCCTCTGAATGTAACTTTCTAGCCTTAAGGAGTTCCCCGTAAGTGAGACAACTCATAAAATGCTGCGGGTGAACAGTGACGCATGTAGAAAATAATTAGTAGGTGTAGGCTTCCTGTATTTCATGCTTTTAATGGATCCATTAATGATGCAAATTGGAACTTCCAGAAATTCAATTTTAATAGCATGAATATTCTAAATGAAAGAAATGTTATAGTTTTTTTTTTATTCTGAAGCAATTAAATAACTCTTTCAATTCCTCAGTGAATCTATTTATAAATAAATCAACATAACATGTATAATAGTCTAAAAAGCATCAATATAATGTGTAAAATAGTCTACACATTGTTGAAAAATGAATATTACTATTAACCACTTTACCTATAGCATTTCCATTAACAGATTCAAATAACTAGGGGCAAACGTGGGTCCATTGTTAATAGCATAGCTAGGTGAGACAAAGGAGGCAGATGTACCAGGCACAGTGTACTGGGGAGGGGCGGGGACCTGCAGTGCACTAGTGGAATTCATACACCAGTATTGCATATATGGCCAAAACTGATGTACTTATTGCCCCTAGTGTAGCATAACTGTAGCAGCTGCTTGCTACAATGTTAAACAGTTTGCTAAAGTTTAGAAGGAAAGAAGAGCATTTTTTCTTTTGTAGACCTGAAGTACTTTAGCACTCTATGTGGGGCATAAACTGTAGCAAATGCTAACTATAAATGCAGAGCTGATGAGGTTGCCAGATCAGTGGATTGCACTGCCTACCAGAATAGCTAGCTATTTCTCTGATTGTTATACCATTGATTTATACAATTAATTCACCACTGAAATAAAATAAATTATTAGGCAAACAGAATTTTAGCAATTTCAGTATTTGGTCATCTTCCACAAAATGTGGTACAGCTTCAATTAATTCCTCAAGTTTGTCTGAAGTATATAGATTAGAAATAGCTATGGTCAAAATATTCTAAACTCACTGAATTTCCCTTAATTGCTGCACAAATCATCTACTGTTTGTTAATTATGAAGGCAGATTTGTCACATACTTTTACAAAAACAGTCCATATGAGAACACAATCTCTCCAATTGTTCCCTGCAAGAGGGAGGTAATATGTTACCCTGGTGGGCTAATGTAATATTTGTGTCTCTTAGAAAAACAAAAAATAATGGCACTTTTGGATTATACGCAAATAATTTATATGTCCTTGTGATAACCGTGCCCTGGCCCAGCAATCAAGGAGCCTCAATCCTCACCACTACCACCAGGGAGGTTGCCTCCTAGAAGAGGAAAGGATAACTAATACACACAGTAAAGTACAATTTCCCTTAAGTGCACACAGAGATCACAGTCAGTCTGGGGATGGTTGCTCCCTTGATCACCAGTTCCCCAATAAGACCCCCCACTGGTACAGCTATAGGGTCCAGGTCCCAACCTAACTGGGCAAGCTAAAACCTCCAGTACCCTCTCTTTCCAACCAGTGCTTCGTGTCCCTGCCAAGTAGCTGACACAACACACACACACACACACTTTGAGATAAGTATTTATACAACTTAACAGACTCTCCTGGGAAAGGCTGACACAGATTCTCCAGCTGTGCCCCTTTACCCAGACTATACGGTAGTAATTACTGCCACCAGCCAGTTAATAATAGCAGCTACTAAAAGGCCCTTAAAAGTGTGTCCAATTATTACTGTGCAATATTAATATGCAATGGTAGTATGGCTAATAGTCAAGGCTTACTTTAGAGTGGCCTATTACAATAACCTTTATAAATATGCAATGTACTCTAGGGCTTATCTCTACACAAAGCAGCCACAGGTAGAAGGCTTTAAAAATATTTAATTATAAATAATTAAGACACAAGACAAAACTACTACACCACAGAGATATCTAAGAGTTCACAGATCACACAGAAACTTAAAATAATACAGTAGGACAGTTCTGATTTTAAAGAAAAATACCTAATTGAGCTTTACTAGCTTTAACTATTCCTACAAGATATCACAATGCTAAAAACTTACATGTGAGCATAAGCAGAGTGCTGGTAAGTTGGATATCAAGATCAAAATGCTCTTAGTCTCTTGTGAGAAATAGTATTTAAACATTACTAACAAACATGTCTCTGGGTCCTCCCCAGATTACATAATTTGTGACACTTAGGTTTTCCCAGTATTCATATTGCATCATCTTGACACCTACTCTGAGTTCCCAGGCTAATAGAAACTCCATTTACATTATTTAGCAAGCTATCCACAAATAAAATACCCTAGGGAAGCCAAGAATAAATGGATGACCAGGTAGGCTGCCTTAATAAAGGCACGGTGGAATGTCGGTGAAGAAGCTGGACTACCGGTAAAGCCTTGAGAAAGGCTGTGCATACCCAAGCTCTTGTGGTTGAAAGCTGAGTAAAGCCTTTAGAAAGGCTTTGTATACAGGTCATAGTTCCGGCTGGTCAGGTCGCCTGCTGAGAGGAACTGCTAGTGTGACAGCTAGAAATCAAAGATGAAATACACAGAAAAAACAGGCAAAACAATGTAAATGTGGCTCGACTAAGAAGCTCTGCTCGCCGTGGTGGCAAAAAATCAACGTAGTCGAAGTTCAGATTCTAGAAGGTCATACTTTATTGAAGTAAAAAGTACCAGAAGTACAATCACCATTGAAGCGTAGTTGTTAATGGAAAGAGTGATCCTGAGGATTTCCTTTTATAAGAGTACCTGGGGGTGTGTCAGTGGGAGCCAGTCAAGTGTGGGTGAAAAAACCTTTATTGTGATTGGGCACACCAGCTTGACATCATACCTTACAATCTGATAGGATAGATACCCTGAGCCAGCTCATACGTGGTTAGTAGAATCACTCTAAACCTACAATAGTGAAGTTTGGAGATTAGCTAAAATTAGCTCAAAAAAAAAATGTAGTTAACTAAAAATAGTCTTGCTGGAAAAAATTAACCCTTGCTGGTAAAATACATTGTTAGGCTACACTTTTAGAAATCTTCTTCAGGATGGTGGACGACCTAAAAGCAAAGCCGAGTGTACTAGAGAAATAGCAACAACATGTATGTAAAATAAGAAACAGGCTAGAAAACCAAAAAATAAGACCAAAAATAAGAACCAGGCTAGATATCCAAAAAATAAGATACAGAAACTAAAAAGAGAAACAAAATAGTGAAAAATTCTTAAATAATGGATATCAATAGAAACTAATGTATTAAGATATGGAACTGAATGAGGGCTGTTAATTAAAAAAACAATCTTAAAAAGGCACTGATATGTAACCTGAAAAGCTAGAAAGACATGAAAAAAAGTAATACTGAACGCTTGTAGAAAACATGAAAGACAAAAATATATATATAGATGAACCATTGACCAAAAACAAATGAGTTCGAATTTGCCAGGGGAAGTATCAGACCATGGGCTGGAGGTAGACTGGTGAGATCAAAACTGGCTGTCGCACGAAAGGTAACATTTCATTGGTAAATCTGTTAGAGGTCCAGGCACAGAGGTTGTGGTATACGGTGTTGTATCTTTCTGAGATACAAGACTGGGGTCAAAGATTCTGCATAGTTAAGGCCTGGTCTTTTCCTTGCCTGCAAACATATTTGCCACTCGAGTTCCCTCTTCTCAAGCAGTGAGTTGTGGTCCCCGCCTAGTGGGGATTTAGGGATGTGTTCAAGAACATGAAATTTGAACGTATTGTGTCCTAGGTTTCTGAGAGCATGCACTGCCAGCTGGTTTGTCACTTTAAAGTATTTTAAGTCATGCAGGTGATTTGCTATCCTTGTTTTAAGGGAGTTGACCATCTTGCCCACATAGAAAGCATTGCATTTGGTGCACGCTGCCCTGTAAACCACTCCTGTGACATTGCAGTTGCCTCTGACATTAGGTGTGTAGTGTCTCCTGCCATTAGGGCAATAAAAGCCTGCGGCACCACTCGTGTCTACAGTAGTGGCAGGGAGGCTCACTGCAGGCAAAGGTACCAGGGTTGCCAAGTTTAACTTGGCAGGGGTTTTCCAGAAAGTCCCTAATGCTTCTCCCTTTTCTAGCTGTGAAGGAGGGTTTCTCTGGAAAAATGTGGCCAAAAGACCTGTTCTTTGTGATGATGGGCCAATTGTCCATTATGATCTGGATGATGTCTTTGTAGTCCATAGAGAAGTCCAGGATGCAGTTGAACTGGAATCTAGTTTCTGGGGTAGTCTGGATCCTGGTGTCAGTTAGAGCCCTAGGGGCGCCAAGTTGGTGCTGGCTGATGATGGGGTTGAGGATCCTGTTGATTAGCCCTTCTGAGTAGCCTCAGGCTAAAAAGTCCATTTGTAGCTTTCGAATATTGGTCAAGAAATCCGCCAGGTCCTGGGAGACTCGTGCTATAAGGATCCCTTGAGATTTAATCATGCTCACCTTCTGTTTGAAGGGGTGCATGCTGGTGGCGTGCAGAAAAAAGTTTACCCTAGTGGGTTTTTGATAGAGGTTGTGTGTCAGTGTGAACACCTGCACAGGAGAATACAACACTAAAAGGCATTTCACATATACACTCTAGCAATTAGTCCTCAGTTAACACAATAGACAGAATGTCTTCAGCCAGCCTGACTGGAACCAACTTTAAAGATCAAAGAATGTCATAAAATCATTTCAATTTCAAAAGACAAATTTAAAAGGCTTGACTAAGTTTTTCTTTGCAGCAAGGGGGCAATGTTGTAACAATCTTGCAGTTCACATTTTACAGTGTTTTTTTTTCATTTAAAAACACAAGCCTGTATTTTACATTTATTTATACAAGTGATAGAATTATATATCAAATTCTATTTGCCTAGGCTGGCAGCTCTCACCAATCGTCACAACTGGCTCTCTCCAATCATCACTGTCCTCTCCAAAAGAAAACCTTCCCTGATAGCAGCGTACAAATAATTATCAAGATCTGATGGTGCTTTCCCTAATGGACAGGCATTAAGTTTCTGACTTTCAAGTATTATACATTAAGTTATGACAAATATTCACATAAAAGGTTTTAGTCATAGCCATACTGTTTCCACCTACATCACTGTGTTTAATGATTAGAACAGAATTATGTGAATGTAACTTTAACACTAATCATTTATCTTATGTACAGACCTGGCAGTTTTCAAGGCTGCTGCTGTTGACAGCTTAACCATGGCAGAGTCTGATAGCACAGTACCACTGTCAATAGTGGTTACAGTAGAGGTCATGATACTTGTGAAATTTGTTCCCAGCTCTCCACTGAATATGAAAGGATAGACCATATCTAACAGCCCAACACTGGGAACACACCTCTCACCCCTTCCCAACAGAAAGGGTGATAACAACATTAGGGTGACCATTGTTGCCATGGTTCCAACTCAGTGGCTGAACTAGATACCACACTAGTAATAAATCAATGGATGTGCATATCTATGATCCAGGCAAAGATGGATGACATTGATTCTATGGCAGAAAAGATTAACAAATTGTGTGGCATGTGTGGTGACATAAGTGAGGGTATGCAATGCCTGTATCAGCTGCCTGTTAGACAGACATTTGGTAGCCATTGCTTTTCTGTGAAGTCTTCTGCCTCCTAAATGCCAGGGCTGATGTCATACCTGTGTTACCTATCATCTGTCTTCCCTGTATATTCAACTCAGTAGGTACATACCACAAAGTCACAAAGTGTGGGTCTAAACCACATTGTCAAACTGTTAAAAGTTTGAACGTCATATGGTCGACACCATATGATCGCACTTTTAAAAGTTTGAACGTTCCAACAGAGATCTCCATACAGTGCGGAATGGGAAGATCTCCCTTTTCTGCACTGCAGTGCGATCTCGGAGTTGGTATATTTAAAGAGCAGAGGGTGTGGGGGGTGCAGGGGGGATTGCCCCCTGCTTAAACCTTTCAGGTTGTTTTTTTCTTTGGTTTATTTTTTTATTACATTTTCGAACTTTTAAAAGTTCGATCATATGGTGTTGACCATATGACGTTAAAACTTTTAAAAGTTCAATTATGTAATATAGACACCAGTGTCACCTTCTTGACACCACCTATCAGTGGTGAGTAAGGTGTTGCATGATGGGGCCACCATATAGCCTATGTGTTGATCATCCACATTATACAGCCAAATGGTTACAGTCATGCATGTCTGTGTCATCCTTGCCAGCAAGTCTTGCTGGTAGTGTCATTCCTTAGAGAAGATAATCTCATGGTCAGCATCATTCATGATCAGCACCATTCCCACCTGATGAACCCCTGTCACATCAGTAACTATACAGTACTATGTCATCTGCTGCAGCTGTGTCCCCTGGTACCAGTACTGTATACACACCCATAACATCAGGCCACATACCCCTTTGAAAGGTCCACTCCCCTCAACAACCACTTTACCCAGTTTTCTCAATCACCCAGCCACATAACATGATCTTTTAGACATCTGTAGTCCATCCCCACTTAGACCTATTTAGCTACCACTGATCTCTGTCACTATGTCCTATCACACCATTACAAACAATGATAACTCTGTTCTACACTCATTATGTTATGTGTGATGTATAACTTATCCAATCAATGCACTGTACTGCATGGCCTGGGTGTAGTACTGCATGCTTCAGTTTTAATTTTTTCTGTTCAGTCCCATAGTCGTACTGTGCCACCTCAATCTGTCGTGGGCTTCCTCTGTTCCTCATTCCTCTAATAACTCCTCACCCGGCACCTCTTTTGCTGCTGGCTCTGGTCTATGTGGTGTTCTGATGGTAATTGCCTGCTCTAACACCATGTTGTGCAGTATTATACAGACAGCAACTATTTTGATGTAGGTCATCAAAGTATACTGAAGGGTGCCACTAGAGGAATCCGGCAATGGGAGTAAGTCTTCAATAATGCAAGCACAGGTTTGACAATTTTGTGTTCTGCCACAGTGTGAACCCATCTCAGTCATGCTGTGTGGGTTCCATATTAATGTCAAGAGCCATGATTCCTAGAAGTATAACTAAGGTGCAGTAGAAGTGGACAATACCATCATTCAGAAATGACTGTCTTTGTAGTCGGGGATGAAGCACTTCACATGTGGTAATGTGGTATTATAAATGTAGTAAACTTCTTGTTTTGTAGCAAACAGCAGTTTGCTGCAGTTTCACGTAGAAGACCTCTTTTTCATTTTTCGTACTCATCTCATCATCAAACAAGCTGTGAAAACTTAAGCATCACACTACAATGTAAACTTGAAGTGACATTCCATGAATCCATTGCTAGAAAATAGTAACACCCGTGCTGCTCCCATAAATATAAACAAACATCTAGTCCATACTTTCAAAAGTGAAGACGTGAAGGCCAAACATATTGTGACATCCACAACCAACTATGTTTGTACCAGGCACTACAACACTTCAGGAAAAAGTGAATATGTCACAATTTCAGCAGATTTGTGATTGGTCTCAAAAAGTTGACTGGAGTAGGAATCTTTGTTACTGCTCACATGTTCAAACTGTGAGTACAGTAAGACTATTTTCCTCTTCTTAGGTGAAGGAGGAAATCCTGCAGCCAAACGTATTCTCAATTCCTCAACCCTACCTTGTTCGCGTGCAAGTGTAGCCAGTAAAACAGCCAAATCTGTTGCCTGAGACCCAAGTAGAATCTTCAGTCGCCTATGCCACGCCTCTATGTTATTCTGCATTCTAGGCAAACATAGGTTATTCAACTCAGATATGTTCCAAAAGCTAATGGGGAATAGCAGTGGAAAGCAAGCAAAAGGTGTACTTCTAGTTATAAACTTCCTTGCGTTTCCAAATATGTACCAGTCACTAAAGTACTTTAACAGATCTCTGCCTTACACAAGAAACTCTTCTCTTAATGAATTAAATCCAGACACAACCTCTTCCTCTTGTAAGAAAGCTAAGGCCACTATACATTTTACTGCAATTTGAAATTCCTTGCTAGTACTGTACAAGGAAGATAAGGCTAAAGTCTGCACCTTACGCCAAATATTCTGGACAAACTGGAAAAAGCAACCTTTGGGGGATAACACCAGCAACAGTCATGCGTACAGTCTTGATTACAGCAATTTCAAAATCACGCATAATGTACTTCATGGATGGCTCAAAGACATGCTAATGTAACAGTGGAAATATACAGTCCCACATGACATTATAAGATCTTAAAGATTTTTTTGACATTAATCACAATAGCAATTGAACCGTGTTATTATATCCACCATACTTTACAATGCTGTGAATGCTGTATAATTGCCTGCATATTAACACTTTATAAAAGAATGTCCCATCCATAAGCCAAATAGTAGTATGGCTTAAATCATACAGGTTACAAACAGTTGTACAAACTAAAACAGTTAAATCACTCGTAGATTCTGTGAACCATTTTTCATTAAATTCACCATCTTACAGAGAGGAACTCTCTCGCATCTACATTTTCAAAAGTGAGATCCTTATCAACCTGACATCTACTATGTTTTCTATAGATTCTACCCACTTGTTGGAGCAAAGCTTTTCTGTTTGGTAAGCTTGACACAAACTGTGCAGAGGTAGACGCCATAATGTCATCGACAATTAAACAGGGAGTATCTCTAGACAATTCAGCCTTCTGCTTTAATTCTCAGCTCATTAGATACCTTTCTACCTCTGCTGGACTACCTGTATGATGGTGTGGAGCAGATTTACATAGCTCTTCGCGATTAGAGAGCAATATGGTAACTATTCTACCTTTACATTTTTCTGTGTACTTTCTTTTGCGGCACCAGTACTTTTTATTATTTACTGTATGTTCCAGATTGTACACGTATCCATCTACAATAAGGATTTCCTAACCCTTCTGGGATTTTGTTGTTGTGTACGGCCATCCTAACAGTCCAGGACTTTCAAACGTAACTTCTGTCATGTTGCAGGTACTTGGTGCAATGTCTTAAAGTAACATTTACCTGTTTATACCATGTACTATTACATTTAACTGTTCAATCTTATGACAGTCGATATTCCAATATTCAATGTTTTAAATGCACTATCTCACAGTTTTGTCACTCGATGTAGTATGTTTTCAATGTTTTAAGCTTCCGACGTTCTGGTCTCGATGATATGCAACTCGATGTTGTGTAAATTCAAGGTTTTAAAGTAGACCCGTATCAATATAGGAACAACATGCCAAGTTTTTTGTCACACATGAATGGTGGGTATGAGTCTCATTTTCATTTGGCAGATGGTAATATATTGCCTTGCTAACTGAGTTGCAGTGTAACCAAATACAGGAAAGGGTGTGTATCCACTGCAAGTAGGCAGAATTACAAATCATACCTAATGGCTGGGGGTTCAAGTCCATCTAACGGATTCTGTATAATTCATACTGGGCTGTAGCTGCAGAAAAGAACTGTGTATGCATTTGGATAGTGAGGCAAACAAGTCATTGCCCTGTTGTGAATTTAGTGAATGTCCATGCTTGATTGTAGTGAGGTTTGTTGTTACTTCAAGGACACTACGTAAAAATAACGTGCAATACATTGCAACAGGAAAATAAATATTTTTGTAGTATTGTATACTATAATTTTATAACATAAATTTAAAATAATTTTATTATTGTAAATAGTATAAATACTATAACTGTTACTCTGAAAACTTCGACGAATGCTTTCTCTAACCACAAAGTTACAGTTACAGTTGGAAAATAGCCTGGTTTGTGGATATTTTAAAAAAACTGGGATGATAGTGCAGAGGAATGTTAGAGACCATAATGGGAAGATGAGCTATTAATCTAGCTGACAGCTGCACAGCTGAGTAGGTCAGATATGTATACCAGTGGAAGCAAAGCAAATCCATTTAGCCTTCATAACATTTCAGAGGAATACACTGCTTTGTATAATGATTAGATAGTCCAATAACAAATTAACATTTTTATTATAACTCTAAGTTCAAAAAGATATGGATAATAAAACCAGGTAATACAGATTATTTCAACATCATCACCACCTTGTGCCCAGACCCTGACACCACAGTCCATAGCCACATCAAGAAGCCAAGCGTAATGTGAGACAAACAGCATAATTTACTGCAGAAATGTGCTTAGTCCTAGTGAATATGAAGCTGTAAGTACTTTAAAGCATTCCAGATGTTTAATCAATAACAGCCACAGGACTTAGAAATAGCTGTTGTACTTAAAATCATCAGCATTTTAATGTGAGCAAAATGCACAGATGTTCCTGTATATTACACTCCCATCTAACATTGTACCATAATAAATGTCATTTCCAAAAGTATGGTTTATTAATTTAACAGCAAGTATATGACAAATATATTGTCACTGCCTTTCATTGGAACTAATATTTCTGAAAATGACCCCAGCAGTGTGTCACTTAATACTTTTGTAAATTATTATAAAAAACAACACCTGAAACAAAATCCACTGTTTGCAGTTATACATACTTTAAGGTATCGCTTGCCATGTAAAATCCAATAACAAAAAATCATTGATGTTTACTCAGGAATATAGCATTGCATTAAATCTGGAATGTGAAAAAGGGATCCTTTAGAGCATTCCTTTGAAAGAAACATATAGGTATAGCCATTTTTAAAGGTGGATCTCAACAGAAAGTTGAACAGTACAGAGTCTGATCAGCTTACTACACATTCTAGTTGATGTATTAGACAAAATAGTATGTCTGTAGCTAATTAACGACCTCACACATCACTGGATACTTGCAGATATGCAGCATGGCCTTAGGCCTTGACACAATGTGGGCATTTCACTGATTAAACTTTACTATGAACATTTATGAAGTCCACTTCAAGACTTTGGTTAAACCATTAAAAATTATGTGTGACCATTGTTTATTGATGGGTTATATACCAGCCCAGTAGAAGGATGTTAATACTGCACTCAGGAGAGGTGCTTCATGTCCTATTTAAACACCAACAAGTCTGTCTAGCCATCTGTGCAAGCATTTTGAAAACTGCATCTTTGTGTATTTTTGTGAGACAAGACAATGTGCCTTACTCTCTGAGTGACCACTATCCAGTTAAAGTTCTTAGGTTCTCCCCGCATTACTCTAAGCCTCATAGATAGATAACCTGCCACAAACTACCTAACTTCTGCCCTAAGACATTTAATTCTCTCCTCTCTATGATAAACTGGTGTCACCTAGCACAACCCCCCCCCAAGATGATGCTGTCCACTCATTTAATACTACCTTCCTAAACATTCTGAACTCTCTTGCACCCCTTTGCACTATATGAGTTAAATCTAACATATCCCCATGGCTAACCAATGCCACTCATTCTCTGATGAAAACTAGGAACAAAATGTGGAAATTGTGGGTAAAAACTAAACTTCCTATCCACCTGAAAAAATATAAAGAACTTAGAAATCTGACAAAAAAAGCATATCCACAAAGACAAAAAAGACTTTTACTATAACCCTCCATCTACAGAAAAAACTAATCCCAAAAAATTCTGGAACTCAATCAATCAAATATTGTATCCTGGGAACCCTTCTTCACCTAACTCTTGCCCTACTAAGACTCCAGAAGAAACAGCTAACATTTTTAACTCTTACTTCATCGAATCCATCTCAAACATGGTAAACTCCATCTCCACCTCAACCAACTCTACTAAGTCTTCTGCTTTCTCTCCTACTCTAAAGGCTTCTAATATCTTCTCCCTGCATCCTGTTCCCACCAACTACATTAAATCTCTACTCTCTAAACTACAACTGTGTTCTACATCTGCTGATAATATCCCTCCTTATTTCCTTCAAATTACAGTTGACTCTCTTGCTCGCTCTGTAGCAATACTGATTAACTGCTCTATCACCGAATCTAAGGTTCCCCCAATTTGGAAACAATTTCACACTCTACCCATACACAAAGGAGGTAAGTCCTCTGAAATCTCTAATTTCAAACGTATTGCTATACTCTCTCCTCTTTCTAAAGTGCTTGAAAAATGCATCCATTATGAAGTTTTCCAACACCTCCTACAGGAAAACTTGCTTGCATCCACACAACATGGCTTTCGCTCAAAGCACAGCACCACCACTGCCCTCTTATCTTTCATCAGTACTATATCTTCAGCCAGAGATAATAAGAAACTTGTTTCCTGTCTATTCCTGGACCTATCAAAAGCATTTGATACTGTGTCTCATCCTATTCTTCTTAATAAGCTAACTGATCTCAGCTTCTCTACCTCTACTGTTGCCTGGTTTTCTAGCTATCTTTCTGCCCAAATTCAATCTGTGAAATTGCAGTATGCTCTCTGCCCTCCTCTCCCAGTCAAAATGGTTGTCCCCCAGGGATCCATTCTTGGCCTATTGCTTTTCAATATCTTTACTAATCACCTGTATACTTCCTGTCCTCTATCATCCCTTGTTCAATACGGAGATGACTCTACAGTTATCACTACTGCTGATACCCCCACTGACCTCCTCGACGTCACCCAGACTTCCTTCAACTCAGTAGAATCTTGGCTTGCTAACAACCAGTTTACTTTAAACCCTAAGAAAACTAAGCTTTTACTTTTTCTTCCCAAAAACTTTATCCATCTCAAACCAACTTTCTCTATTCTATCTCTAAATAACACTCCTACTGATGTTGAAACTAGCACAAAACTCCTAGGCGTCACCATTGATGACCAGCTTACGTCTGACTTGCATGTAAATAACTACGTAAGGAAGACTCACAAAAAACATGGCCTCCTTTACAGGAACAATAAGTTCCTTACAAATAAAGCAAAAGTAATCCTCACTCAAGCCTACCACCTACCTAACCTATTATATGCCTCACAAATCCTAACTAATCTTAACTCCTATCGCTTAGCTAAACTCAAATCAACCTACAACAAGGTAGCTAGATTTGCAGCACATCAGACATATAAATTTCATAACTGTCTTTCACTTAAGCACCTAAACTGGCTAGAATTCCCTCATCTGCTTCTTCTCAATCAACTTCAGATTCTTCATTACGTTTTATATCAGCCATCTTAATGTCATAATCTATCTTCTCTCATCTCCCTATACACTCCTAATAGGCCTCTCCGCAGCTCAGACCAGGACCTACATCAAATCTACAATCCTAATTCAAAAACTGGCTTCAACCTATATAGTTTCAATCCTGCCATTTCCTGGAATAAACTGCCATTAGCAATTAGATCTATTAAACAACCAAACCAGTTCAAAACAGCAACCAAAGAGTACTTGAAAAGTTACTGGACCTGTCCTTTTACTCATCCTCCATGACCCACTTTCCATCACAATAGCAGTATGCTGCCTATTCTGTTTCCTGACTCCTCTTTACATTTATTGCTACTGACTTTGTATTATCACTTTATTGTTAGATCTGCATGATTTTCGTTGTTGCGAAGGTGGATGAGTTTAAATAAATACTTGGATCAACAGTTCAGAGTAATGGCAAATGTAGAAGAGAGGTGAAGAAGAGAGTACAGGCAGGGTGGAGTGGATGGAGAAGAGTGTCAGGAGTGACTTGTGACAGACAAGTACCAGTAAGAGTGAAATGGAAGGTCTACAAGAGGGTAGTGAGACCAGCTATGTTATATGGTTTGGAGACAGTGGCATTGACAAAAAGGCAGGAGTCAGAGCTGGATGTGGCAGAGTTAAAGATGTTAAGATTTGCACTGGGTGTGATGAGGGTAGACAGGATTAGGAATAAGTATATTAGAGGGTCAGCCCAGATAGGACGGTTTGGAGACAAAGCCAGAGAGGCGAGATTGCGTTGGTTTGGACATGTGCTGAGGAGGGATGCTGGGTATATTGGGAAAAGGATGCTAAAGATGAAGCTGCCAGGTAAGAGGAAAAGAGGAAGGCCTAAGATAAGATTTATGGATGTGGTGAGAGAGGACATGCAGGTGGTTGGTGTGACAGAGCAAGATGCAAAGGACAGGACGAAATGGAAACAGATGATCTGTTATGGTGACCCCTAATGGGAACAGCCGAAAGAAAAAGAAGACTGTATCAGATATAGTCTGTGTATATTTAAGATGCTTCTTGTATTGTATTGTATATATTATTTGAGATGTTTCTAAGTTATTTGTTTACATTGATTTGAACTGTATCTTTGTGGAGCTTTTCTCTCCAGGCCTCTGCTGAAAAAGGGCTATCAGCTCAGTCAGACTAACCCAGTTAACAAATGTGAAATAAATAAATATATATATATATATATATATATATATATATATATATATATATATATTTTTTTTTTTTCCAGTATATTGTGCTTATAAAACAAAAAAAAATGTCTGCTGACTGATCACAACATGAGTTCATTACATTGAGTATATCAGATATATAAAAAACAAATAAACAAATGTGTGCCGACCTATCACAATATGCATTTTTACTATAAAAGATCATTCATTATTCATTCATTTCTGTGAATGTCTAATGGAACCCTTGAGGAGAGTTTACCTATCAGTACAAATCTCAGTCTTCTAAGGCCTTTGACAATACTTCCCATTTAGTTATTAATACAAGTTAATGATGCTGACTCACAGTGTTTGGTTTCCCAGTTTGGTTCTTAGTTTGGGTGATTTCTATGGAGAGTCAGTATGTCCACCCTTTTTTAAGTAGTTTTTTGTCAGGTACACCACTTTCCTTCCATATCTCAAAGATATGCTGTAGGTGAACTGGGAATCCTTCAAAATGTCTGCAGCTGTACATGCCATGAGTGAGTGTGAATCTGCGTGTGTGTGTGTGTGTGTGTGTGTGTGTGTGTGTGTGTGTGTGTGTGTGTGTGTGTGTGTGTGTGTGTGTGTGTGTGTGTGTGTGTGTGTGTGTGTCTAAGCATCCTGCAACAGATGGGCAACCTATCCAAGATTAGTTTATTTGCCATAAATGCAATGATTGGTAGGATAGGGTCTGGTTTCTCTGTGACACTGAGCTGGGTTAAGGTCATAGAAGAACAAATAAGTGAATGAGCAACTGAATGACTTATATGGAAGAAAAAAATACTAACAGCTGCATCATCAAGTGTATATCTGAATGGCTAAGTGATAAACACAGAGAGATTATACCATGGGTCATTATGCTTGCTGGCTTAACATCAAAAGAGGTGCACTGCTGGGGGAAGGGACTGAGGCCATTCCTGTGTAACATTCTATTTCTAAACAAATATATTTATGATTGTAAGATGGGTACAATAATCACAGATAACAATAATTTTCATTTACACCTGGACTAAATTTCTAAATGCTGCAGTTCTAATATCTAAAATGTAATGAAATGTAGGCCATTATTCATAGTTTGGGTGTTTGCATGTGTGTAGCAGTCATGTGTGGATAGCGGTGCTGCACGGATATGTAAATAAGGTCAGTGAAATGCAGGTGTGATGAATACAGAGAAGCAAAGCAATTTCAGTAATCACACCTACTTTTCGTAAAAGTGCAAATTGTATAAAGTCCATCTTTTCGTAAGTGCAAATTATTTCATGAAATTGTAAGTGGTATATGGCATGGTATATCACGGGCAAGCGAGGCTGAGTGCAGGCATGCCCAAAGTATATTACAAAAGTTGTGCACTGCACAGCAGCTAAGATGGACTTTTTTTTTTTAAAAAATGAAAAGGGTTAATAACATTTTTCATACAGGAGTATCCTTTTGTGGATACCCTGATGGCTTTTTTAAAGAATAGAAAGGGGGTGATAGGAAAGATTGAAAAAGGGGGAGAAAAAAACAAAGAACTGAACACACAAGAGAAACATCAATAGGGTTTGAGGTGGAGGAGGTGGGGGGGTGGGCAGTATGTTTTTGTCGGGTGGATAGACCTCCCCCATTTTTTCAAATGTTTTTTATAAGAGGGTAGTGTGTTTGGGAAATAGGGAAGAGGGTGAAGGAGAAATGATAAGGGAAGAAGGGCTGAGAAAGTGCCAACTGTAATCTCAGTTGACAGAGCCTCAAACAAGTCCACTGTCTGATGGCGTTTCAGTAGAGGAGTTCAATGTTGAGGGGGTAGGGCCCTGTGTTAGTGCAGTGGTCATCACCAACTGCTAAAGAGAGGTCTTGACTGTCTGAATTCTCCTATTGATTTCCTCTATAGTACATCCTCAATCAAATTCAGAAGCCTCCTTTCTATGATACTTCCCAGACTGACGTGTATCACAGTTCCTACAGGGCCAGCACCTCCACTCTGACCCTGCAAGGATATCCACGGAAGGGCAGAGGGTGATTTGTCCCTTGCCTGGAAGGTACATACCTGGTCAGCTTCTGTGGGATTTGAATCTGTTTAAAATAAATAAAAAATGGGATAGATGCAAAACAACAAAGAGAAAGAAATGCATAAGCAAAATAAGAAATAAAGAGAAAAAAAGGTGGAGAGAGACAAAGCAAATAAAGCACAATAAATCCACACAATACTGTTTTAATGCAATGTAACAACACAATAAAATACTACAAAAAATATCTTCATTGAGGTAACAGTAACAGTACAGTTTGAGGTAGTGACTGGGGACGTGCTTATGCATTTGGGAAGAGTATATAGGAGTTATGCTTATGCATACTTGTGATGAATTGAAATGTCAAGGTCCTTTGTCTTTTTGAAGGACTGTGTGTTTAAGTTATCCACTTTACAAATACAGTTTACAGTAAACAGAAAACAATGTGAAAAGAAGAAATTATTAATTATTGAAGTTGATCAATGACCAGATGGCTTAGTGATTAAGGTCTTTGCCTCCCATGCTCAAGGTTCGATCCTGACCTCCAACCAATGGCTGTTTGGAGTTTGCATGTTCTCCCTGTGTCTCCATGGGGTTTCTCTCATGTCCAAAAATCATGCTGAGTGTTTCCATCTCAAACTCACCAATGAATGGAGCTGTCGGCAGCAGCACAGACTCTACATGGTGTCCTATAGGGGGAAGTGTTGTAAAGACCCAACCACTTTGGGCATCTACTATGGTGCGCAGTATCCTCAAGATAGGAAAACATGGATCACATTCTGCGTGCCATAGCAGGGGTAGCCACTCGATGGTGTAAAATATGGCTCTAGGTAATTTGTTCATGTTGACTAATATCGCCAAAAATGGGCATGGGTAGTTACTGGTGATAAGTTAGCTGAGTACCCGTCGTACTCTGACCCATGACAATGACCTTGCTAACAGTGGGAGGGGTATATGTGCCCTTATTGGCCAATGTGTGCCTCCCATAAAGCCCAGCAGCCCTGGGTCAGTAAGCTACTGGCTGGCTGGTGTCTAGTTGCCCAGCCTGGGTTACCTGGGATAGCTCTGTTGAGCGAAAGCTGGACATAAAACCAACCAACCTGCCAAACATGAACTGAGAATTGCTACACTTAATGTATTTTGGAAGTGGATGACATGATGATATGGAAGAGCCTGGACATCATATGTATCTAAGAGATGAGATGGAAGGGCAGTGCAGCAAAGTCACTTGGCTTGGGATCCAGAGTCTACTACTCAGGTGGAGGGCAGGCTAGAAAAGGTGTAGGAATTGTGGTGAGAGCGAGGCTTCAGAAGGCAGTAAGGGATATCATCAGAATTAATGACAGACTCACGGCAGTCAGACTCCAGTGTAATGATAGGGCAGTATTCATAATCTCAGCCTATGCCCCACAGCAGGGTTGTGATAGTAAGGATAAGAGTGCATTCAGACAGCAGTTGCAGGACCTACTAGATAAAGCAGGACAACATGAATTGGTGTTGATAATGGGTGACTTGAATGCACATATTGGGACAGACAGAACAGGATATCAGGACTGCCTGGGTCCACATGGGTGGGGCAACAGGAATAAAGAAAGAGAAGCTATTCCAGACTTCTATCTGGCAAATGGCTTGCCAGTAGCCAACACATGGCTCAGAAAGAGAGACAGTCACAAGATCACATACAAGAGTAGTCAGCATGCAACTCAGGTAGACTTCCTCCTAGTAAGGAAATGGCACTGGGCTAGAATCCATGATTGCAAAGTCATCCCCAGTGAAACAGTTGGCCCAAAGCATAAACCTATAGTTGCCACAATCAGCTGCAAGCAGTGGTCAGAGAAGGCACTAAGGTCAACAGAGACCAGGCTGAACTGGAAGTTGACTGGAGAGAAAGTACCAAAGTTCAAGGAATTACTCAGGTCTCTAGCACCCCAAGAAGAGGAGGAAATAGGTGGAGTTGAAGAAAAATGGCAGTGCCTAAAAACAGCATTTGTTAGGACTACAGAAAAGATATGTGGCCGAGCCAGATAAGGTACATAAGGAAAGCTGGTGGTGGAATGCAGAAGTCCAGGAAGTCATCAAAAGAAAGAAGGAGTGCCGGAAGAAGTAGAAGATAGAAAAGACTGACCAAGTTAGGAAGGACTACTGGTTGGCTAACAAAGAAACTAAGAAAGAAGTTGCAACAGCAAAGAATAGGGCATTGGAGGCACTGTACCAACTTCTGGAAAGTGACCCAGTAAGGGGCACAAAGAAACTATATCAGGTTGCAAGGCAAAGACAAAAAGATAAAGAAGACAGTCAGACACCCATCATAAGGGATGCCAGCAACAACCTGCTCACCAGTCCTGAGGACATCAAAGGTAGATGGAAGGAGTATTTCCAGCAGTTTCTGAATGAAGAAAACCCCACAGAAGCTGTACTGCCCCAGAAACAGCCTACGATGAGAGAAGAAGAGGAGCCCACCCTAGAAGAAGTAAGAACAGAACTAAGGAAGATGAAGTCAGGGAAAGCAGCAGGCTCAGATGAGGTCACAGCAGATATGATAAAGAGGCTGGGTGAGATAGGGGAGAAGTGGCTCCTGAGGGTACTAATAGCAGTGTGGAGAGAAAGGCGTAGTCCCAGATAACTGGAGTAAGTATACTTGTGGCATTGTACAAGAACAAAGGGGACATCCACAACTGTGGGCAGTACAGAGGCAACAAACTCCTATCTCACTGCAGGGAAGTTCTGGAGAGGGTGATTGATAAACAGATATGCAGAGTAGTAGAATGTACTATAAGAGATGAGCAGTTTGGATTCAGATCAAATTGCAGCACAATTGACCTGATATTTGCAATGAGACAGATACTTGAGAAGAAGCTAGAGATGAGGAGAGAGTCCAACTGAACATTCCTAGACTTGGAGAAAGCATATGACAAGGTCCCAAGAAAGCTGATCTGGGCAGTACTGTGGTGGTCTGAAGTCCCAGAAACAATGGTAGAATTAGTGCAGGCTATGTACAAGGACCCAATGACTCAAGTACAAACAGTGTTCGGCCTCAAAGAGGGGTTACCAGTGGGAGTGGATGTACATCAGGTTTCAGCTGTCAGCCTACTGCTGTTCTTACTGGTGATGGACTACATTAGCAAACAGGTTGGAGGGGATGAATCAACAAAGCTGCTGTATGCAGACGATGTGGCAGTACAGGCAGACTCTGTGCTAGAACTTCAGCAAAGGATAGGAGAATGGAATGCAAATCTGAAGACACATGGGATGAAATTAAGCACAGATAAGATTGTGGTAATGGCAGCAAATTGGGGGAAATCAGAAGAAGCTGAGAATAGAGATAGAAGGGAAGATAGTGGAACAGGTAAACAGCTTCAAGTATCTGGGAGGGGTAGTTGAGGAGAAGGGTAGTCTGAATGAAGAGGTCAAAGATAGTATCACAGGGGCTGCAGCTCACTGGCATAGAGTATCAGGTGTAGTCTATGACAGAAGAATGCCAAAGAAGCTGAAAGGTAAGGTGTACAAGACAGTGGTGCGACCAGTACTACTGTATGGTACAGAAACCTGGGCAGTAAAGGCAGAACAGCTGAAGATGCTAGAGGTGATGAAAATGAAGTGTGTGAAAAAAGGTGGTAGGATGCACACTATGGAACAGATGAAGAATTGAGGACATAAGAGCAGAAGCCAATGTAGCTCCATTTGTAGATAAGATCAAAGAGAACAAATTACGGTGGTTTGGGCACGAGTAGAAAGGCAGAAGACAACCTGGTAAGGAAGATTTGGGACAGACAGGAAGTAGGTAAGAGGAAGCGAGGTTGTCCAGCAAAGAGGTGGATGGATTGTGTGAAAGAAGATCTGTGACAGTCAGGCATGAGTGTTGAAGAAGGCAGGAGTGTGGCACTGAATCCAGAGAGTTGGCGAAAGTTAACACGATACCCTGACCCCATGCAGAAAAATGGAAAAAAGGGGGCTGATGATGATGATCATCATCATCATCAAGATAAGAAGTCAGCGTATAACACATTTATCTTGATCAGTGAAGTTTTAGTTGCATTTCTTTCAGTTGTGAAGCTGTAACAACATCATTGTCTACAGGATTACTACTGAAACTGATTTAAAAAACATTGCTTTATTACTGTTCCCGCTACCCTGAATTCTGTATAATAATTTGTATTGTGTGCACTTACATTATAGCTACATTTTGGACACCTGTTATACTTACCAGAAGACTCAACCAGACGCTGCATTTGTTTCTTCTGTTGTTGGCTATTGTGCTGTATTTCTTCCTTAGCTATAAGTAAAAGAGGATAATCTTATTGATCTGTATTTGAATTTATTCCACATATAAACATGGGTATGTCATATATTCTGTGCAAGCATTTCTTGTTTCTCTTTTTCTTTCCATTTTAACTGTTGTATACATACATGTGTGCATTATTACAATACATTATTTAAATATTGAATTGAATTATGGAATATAGAGAAATATGGAAATAAGTCTTGTTTTTTCACTTAAAAATGCATGTAACACTCTTTGAAATAGTTGAATTGCAAAGGCTGAAATGGATCAAATAAAGGAAGTGGGCATTTCCTTTTCTTTAGAACTATGTCTGATGGGTTTATCTTTAAAATATTGACTGCACATGGTCGAATGTGCAAACCGCTGAAATCCTTCTGCGAAACTTGTAACACTAAAACTTCAAAAAGTCGACAAAACATCGAACATTTAATTTCTGACTTTGCCACACCTACAAACAAGTGCTAACATGGGGTCAAAAAGTGGGTGAGATTTGTCGTTCAGAAAATCATTGTTCGAGGTTTTGAGAAGGTGCATTTTGGAGTTTGCGGAAGTGGTTTCAACGTTGTGGCCATCAACGTTTTGAAGGTAAACCATCTAATGTATAGTAAGTAATAGTGAAGTAAAACAGCATGTTCACTGACAACTCCTGTGCTGCTCCTAATTTCAGAAAAGTAACCCCTGCTCCTCTCCTCCAGTATGCATTCTAATGTGGGTGTGCTGAGTGTCATTTCAGCCATGTTGTACGTGCAGCAAGCAATTCTTACAAGCAAACAAGTTAAGCAGTTGCTTTTATTCATAGCTAAGTATCCATCTTTATGCAATATTTACCTTTTACAACTTTTCCCCTGAAATGGCAAACAATTCTTTACATTTGTAACTGCAGCTTCTATTTCAGAGCTGTGTTATATTCAGTCAACATTACCAATGTATGACCATTTCTAAAAGATTTAGAGAGCTGCCTATACAGGTTATTATTCTCATAATTCTTGCTAACATTTTTATTTACTACTGTAACCTACACTTCTCATTTTTCTATAAAAGATGGATGTCTGATTATAGAAATAACACTCATTTACTCTGCACTTCATAATGTCACCTCAAATAAATATTTTCAGGTAAAGATATCTGACTGTGGAACTAAACTCTGGCCTTCTCACTGCAATCTGGTCACCTCTCTCAGTCAGCTGGTCACCACTACGCTTCTGCAAATTGTCATAACTGTGACAGCACTGCTTTCTGGAGCAGATTATACCTGTCGGGGTTGACAGGTGGTCACCCAACTCCTGCCAGATATCGATTTTCTTCCACATACTGTGAGGCATGCACAACTGGATCTGGTCCGGGTATGAGTCATGCAAGAGGTACAGCCTTACTAAGGTTTCTTTCTCAGAAAAGCCAGGAGCACTGCCTCATGCCTTCACAGGGGCTGCCATCATCTGAAGAGAGCCAGAATGAGGAAAGTATGGTGAGGGCTGTATTAAGCAGGGTTAGTACCCTGTTGGGTATGACATCACCTTGACCAAACCCTTTTTTGCTAGCATGCTCAGTACACCAGGTATTGATAATATCAGTAGGATTGGTGTAACCAAAACTGCTTTGTCACACACTAACAGTTACATGTCCCTTTCATTAGTAATGGATTATTTCTAAGTTTATCTATAATAACTAACAGTAATGGTTACTGATAAAAATATTTTCCCTCTTACTGTAACAGCAGTATGTGTCATGCAGTGAAGATGGACTTATGGTATTTTTTCCTTTTGTTTTTAAATAACGATTGTGGAGAAAGAAATGTCAACAGTAATGTGAAACATCAATTTTAGCAATTTAAGATGCATATCACTTGTTACGATGTGACATACAAAGTTGGATGAGTAAGGATTAAACTTCATATTGCTTTCAAACTCAGATTCTGATGACTCCGTTTTGAATTTTACAAGTATATTCTTATTTTGTCTAGTTTAGGGCAATCAGCATGTCTCTGCAACCAGCTTGGCATTGCTGTGGAGCTTGTAAATGCTTCTTTTATATACATTCATGTACTCTGGGACTCAAGCTCACTATTCACGTAAACCTAAAATGCACCATTAACATGATTGCATAATAGTACGATTCATAAACATGCATATAGATTAACCTACTTTGCATAATAAACATGTAAATCAGCCTGAATTTAAGCCATAAGGTTGAGCTGTGCCATACTGACTAGCCAATAGATGAGATAGGTGGCAGATATGTTAGGACCCCACAGATTTAAAAAAGTAAGAAAAACAGTGTTAACTCATTCAGATATTGGAGTACATAATCAAACCACAATCTAAGATTAATAAATACCGTAAAATCACTATTGCTCCTCAGCGATCTTTGTGGATGCCAAATATTTGTAAATGCATTGTTTGGGATACTGGATAAAAATCAGCACTGTGTACAATAGGGTAGCCAGATATGCTGACAGATCTTTACCGCATGTTTATTCTTCTTCTTTCAGCTGCTCTCATTAGGGGTCACCGACCACATGTTTAGTATTGCAATGAATTCATGAGACAGAAGTGGCTCCCCACACTTGCATGATGCATCAAACTCTCTTAAGTGATGTCCACACACTAAATTTGGATGAAAACATGCTTGCACCTTAATGACTTGCTTAAATGGTACAAGACCTGCCTAGATCGTCACAATCCTGTCACATTAATCTAGTACCATATTCTCACACTCACAGTATGGAAACAGAGTACTGTACCCTGCATAGCCACATCTCTGGGAGACACTTACACAGTGCTTAAGGAGCTGTAATGCAGATGAAGCCTTCAAAGTACCCCTAAACCCAAATCTGACATTCTGGGAGTTGGTCTACATATGGTGTAGCATATCTTAGAGCCTTACACTGTTCTCCAGTTACTTTCCCAAACAAAGGTCTATAAAACTGCCAGACCTATGCTTGAAGACATCCCCCATTACCAGACTGTAGGGGAAGTAGGACAGTGAAGAAAAAAATGCTACTATAGAAATAACTTTATTTCTCTATTCTCAAGAACTTCAAAGAAATAGCTGTATCAGGGAGACTATTGAAAAATAAAATAAAATAGAAAGATTTTGTTATTCATAAGCATTCTTTGAGGAAGCTTCTAAAGTTATATGAAGGTTAGCTCAGTAGATTAAAAGTATGAATTGCTTGTCAGCTTCATTACTTGGTCCTGGGTTTGATTTTCTCACTCTATTAATCTCTAAACTCTGGACCCCACCCAGTGCGAGTTTGTAAAAGGCAGATCATGTCTCCTAAACCTGATAGACTTCATGGATTGAAACACTAAAGGTGTAGGCGTGTCCATATTCATTAAGGATATCTACACCTCCACGCTATTTGCTCAGCATAATGCATCCGAGATTATCCAAGTGCAACTAACTCTGGGCAAGGCCGCAATCCAAATTGTAGCTTGCTACAGATCCCCCACCATGCCCTAGGAATCCCACTCCTCATTTCTTGATACACAAAGCCATAGATGAGGGTAAGGTGGTTCACACAGCCTGTTTAAATCTCGCCAAGGCTTTCAACACCATCCCCCACTCTGGAATTATAGATAAAATCACTAAACTAGGTATAAATCACTATGTCACAAGATGGGTTGCCAACTGGCTCACTGACATAACCCACACTGTGAAAGTAGCAGACTCCAAATCTGACTTCAGACCAGTGACAAGTGGAGTACCACAGGGTTCAGTCCTGGGTCCTCTCCTATTTTGTATCTACTTCTCAGAAGTACAGGCTAACACAGAAGGTCTTTGGCTAACTAAATTCGCAGATGACTGCAAACTAGGAGCCATAATTGAAACTCCTAACGATGTGGACATCCTACAAAAGGGCCTCACTGAGACAGATGCCTGGTGTCAAAGACATGGTCTCAAGCTCAGTGCCAAAAAGTGCATTGTCATCCCCTTTGGTAAAAATTCTGTACCCATGAAGTACCACATAGGCGGTAGTCTACTTAACACTGAAAGTGTGATAAGAGACCTTGGGACACAGGTGGACAGTAGTCTCTCCTTTGATAATCACATCGCCAAAGTGGTCAGGAAATCCTTCTACGTGGCACACCTCATCACAAAAGGTTTCTCATCCAGAAAAAAAGAGGTCATTGTTCCCCTCTACTCATCACTCATTAGACCCATTATAGAGTATAACGCCCCTTTTGGTATGTACCTCACAAGACATCTACAACAACTGGAAAGGCCACAAAAATACCTCACAAAGAGGATTACTGGCCTCAAACAGATGCCTTACGCAGACCATTTAAAAAAACTCCAGCTTTACTCCGTCGCATATCGCTTACTCAGAGGCGATCTCTGCCTAACATATAAAGCTATGTCAAACCCAGAGCTGCTGGACATGCTCCACTTAAAGAAATCCCAATCCCTCCGAGCTACATGCTCTAGGGACCTAAACCTTGTCACCACAATAAACAGAACATGCTGGAGGGATAGATTCCTGTCCCAGAGACTTCCCATACTCTGGAACAGACTACCTATCTATGTCAAACAGAGCTCCTCATTAGCACTCTTCAAGAAAAATCTTGATGATTGGATGGGTAATAGGAAATTCAACCCGGGGATCACTTCTGTGGTTCTGCTTGACAGGGTCACATCAAAATAATTTTCTTGGGTGGCGAAAGCCAGGGTACATTTTTGGCTAGGCTTGTATAGGCCCTAGGGCCAATAGCCTAGTACCTACCCATGAACCTATGACCCTAAGAATATTAATAAATTCAGAAGGGGTCCTGGTATATAACTGTTGAGGAAGACAAGATATGTTTTTGACTCTGTGCATAGAGATGTTAAATTAAAGCAAATATTAAACTGTAAGAAACAGAAAGTACAGGGTGCATGAGAACTGGCCACTTAGAGGATGAACTTCAAAGCAAGTTAGAACCTAAGAAGGGAAATGGCACTGATTACTCTATATGCCTTTAAAGTAAACATTTGGTCTTTATTTTCCTTTAAAAATAGTCTTTTAAGACAACAACCTCCAGATCTATGCCATATATGACAAACAGCAACATACCCTATGCCAGGTGCCAAGCATCACTGCATTAAGAAAGAATAGTATAAAGACCTTGAATATTCAACATTGTATGTGGTACATAGACATGGAGTATGTGTTAATGGATGTTTAAGGGATAATGTATAGAAAATAACTTTTCAAATTATAAGGGCTCTCCTTTAATTCAAAGGAATCATGGAAGCAGGATCCAGTACTGATGTATGAGAACAACTATCTTTCTTTATGCCAGTAGAGAAGCAGTAGGCAACACTGTGCCAACAGCCATCATGTACATATGTGAGACGGAGAGCAGGGGAGAGGAGAGGACAGGAGAAAAGAAGATAGGAGGTGAGAGGAGAAGGTAGGAGAGGACAGGAGAGAAGAGCAGAGGAGAAGAGAGGAGAGAGTAGGAGTGCAGAGGACAGGAGAGGAGTGGAGAGCAGAAGAGGATGGCTTTGCATGTAAAGGAATAGATAATTTGTACAATGAAGGAGAATATGGATAGATGCTCAAAGGTGTGTAGTACACACACATAAAAAAGCAGACTATAGGAAATTTAGGAAGAGTGCGGTACACAGAACCAAAATCAGAATTATATATTAAATTAAAAATGAGGTCCATGATTATGAAGATGGACCAGAAAAGAAAGGAATTTTCCTGGGTGATCAAGTATCTCTTTATGGCCAGTGTATCAAGCTGTTTATTAGATCTTCAAGTAGGATGTTTAAACATTATGCCTAGTGTTCTAGTTTAAATGGACAATGTCTACATTCCAGCAAAAAATGTTAAGCATGACTTTCCCCTTGGCTTTATAGAAAGGTACCATGCAGACCATTGTGGCTCCTCTGATGAACCAGTGCTCCCTCATTTTGATGCTAAGAGATAAGACTTCTCTACTGAAACATCTGTTCTTGGTATTATGATCATCTCAAGTACAGACAGGCTCACACTATCACAAAACTTATTATCATGATTTGTCTTAAAACACAACATAATTTCAATGTTATCACTTGTAACTTTAAAATAACAATTCAAGTCCAGTATTTCTGCAAACATATGATGGATGCTCCATAATCTCAGTATAATTTTCATACTTGAATTGCAGTCTCTCTAGCCTGGGCTCTGAGATATAAGTTAAGGATAAAACAAATCTATCAAACATTATTTCTGGTAGTGCCAATGTGATGGTATGCTTCCTATCTGTAAAAACCCAATTTCTAAAGTTTTTAAGTAACACAGTATCAGACAATTAATTTTGTGTATGTAGATGGGTGGGGGTGGATGGATGGGGAGGGGTCAAAGTCAAAGTAAACTTTATCGCCATACAGATCAACACAGAGGAAAAAGTGCATATCACTGCACAAAATTTCAATACTCAGGCTTGTACCATATGAATGATCGTTTACAGAAGGAAGATAGATTAAATAATTTAAAATAGTAAAAATAGAAATCAAAAAGATACTAAAAATAAATAAAGTAAAAAAATGTAAAGCTTTTTATAGAAACAAAATAAATACAACAACAGGAACAGACTCGGTACAAATATAAGGATATATAACAAACAGTACAATGAATAAATAAAGAGGCACACATGTAAAAAAAAACTTACCCACCACCAATATATGCCATAAACTTACAGTTTACAGTTTTCATAGTGCAGATAAAGACATATAAAGTGAACTGTGTAGAGAGTTATGTAAATAACAATGACATATTGCACATAAATAATGTTTTACCCATTTAGCAGGTTAGGCTATGGGTTTGTTGTTCAGCAGTCTGATAGTGTGTGGGAAGAAGCTGCTATGGAATCTGGATGTCCTGCATCTAATGCTTCTGTAGCGCTTCCTTGTTGGCAGGAGTCTGAACAGTTCATAGGCTGGATGATGTATATCCCTCCATATTTTTTGGACTCTGCCATAGCATCTCTTTGAATACATGTCCTGTAGGGATTGAAGGTTGGAGTCAATGTTTTTTGTTGCCTATTTAACGATCTTATCCAGTGCCCTCTGATCAGTTTGAGAGCAATTTCTATAGCAGACAATGATGCTATTTGTCAGTACACTCTCAATTGTGATGTATCCCTAGGAATTTTGTGCTATTTACTCTCTCCACTGCTGCACCATTGATGATGGTATGGGTGTGTGGCTTATTCTCCTTCTTAAACTCAATGATGATTTCCTTGGTTTTCCCAACATTTAGTGCTAATTTGTTGTCAGTGCACCAATGAAAGAGTTGGTTCACCTCCTCCTTGTAGGCCCCCTCATCTTCCTTCTTGATAAGGTCAATTAATGTGGTGTCATCTGAAAATATGATGATTCGATTTGACTGATGTGTAGCTGTGCAGTCATGTGTTAGAATTGTGAAAAGAAAAGGACTAAGTACAAACCTTGTAGGACCCCGGTGTTTAGGGTGATGCTCTTTGAGTGGTTTTCCTGCTTGAACTATTTGTGGTCTTTCAGTCAGGAAGTTGAGGATCTAGTTGCATATTTTGTTTTCTATGCCTGGATTACTCAAATTAGACAGCAGTTGTTGTGAAATTACAGTACTGAAGGCAGAGCTGAAGTCTATGAACAGCACGTGTAAGTAAAAGTCCTTATTATACAAAGCAATGAGGTTCCAGGTACCAAATAAAACCAAATAACCAAGCCTAATTACCCAGGAAAGGAATAGCCAGCACTAGAAAAGTCCGATGTTTTAATAAAGCCAAAAACACACATTAATGCATATACTGCAGTACAAAGCATTTTTGTCAGTATTCCAAAGACTTCATCAGATCTGATGAAGTCTTTGGAATACTGACAAAAATGCTTTGTACTGCAGTGAATGTATTAATGTGTGTTACTGTGTGTTTTTGGCTTTATTAAAACATTGGATCACTAAAGAAGACAGTGATGGTAGAAAAAATATAGACAAAAAGGAGGGGATGGAAGAATTTAAGATGGATAGACAATCAATACTAAAGTAATGAATATGCATTTGTAAGAACTTAAAGAAGCAGTGCATGGTATTCCAAAGTCCTTGAGGTCAGAAAGAGTTGGACTTGACTAAATGACTAAACATCGGCAACCATAACAAATCTTATTATTGGAATTTATGCTACGCCTGCCTGGATTTGTTAAAAGACCCAGTCCACCACTAACTGAATTGTCAATATTAAGTAATCATAGTAGCACAATTACTTTTTCAGCAAATTTTAACTTCATTAAGAAGAACATTATCTATGACTCTCAAAAGAAATTAAAAACAAAATCAGAACCAGAGATGATGCTTGGGAAACCTGGAACATTGACCCCCATAGCATCCAACTACATCAGTCTTACCTTGAGGTAAGAAACAAAACCTGAATATCTCCAAACACTGCAAAAACAATATTCCTTAGAAGGAAACAAGAAGCTAGCTTGTCTAAACCTAGACTGTTCTGGAAAGAAATAAAGCAGCTGTTCACTACAACCACAAGCCCACATATAGCTCAGTTTTGGAATGCAACTGCCTGAGCTAATGCTTGCTAATTAGCAAAAATGTATTCAGCCTGTCCACCGAGTTTCATATCTGAAGTAAATCGATGTCTGTGAGAAAACATAAACTTTGGACATGTAGTGGTAAAGTTACTCCATGTGTACAAAACCTTTACTGCTGTGTGTCTTTGGCACATTAGCAGCACCCCAGTTGCATCTGTTAATCTTATGGAAGGAATTAGATGTTGAGAAGGTGGTGGGTTCATCCACCAACATCTCTAAGATAAGAATCAAGCTTCAGTCTCCTAGTAATATTTTGATGAGGCCATAATGAAAATACAGCAGATTGGTAAGGGAGCATTAATGGCAAAGGCAGACATAGATTCATCCTTTAGAATATTGCCAATACAAACAGAGGACAACAAATGTCTGGGCATTGAATTCAAAGGACAACATTATTTATTTATTTATTTACATTTGTTGATCGGGAGTATCCGACTGGACGTAGGTCCATTTTCAGCAGTGGCCCGGGGAGAAAAGCTCCACAGTTAAAATAAACAGACAGTAGTTACATTGGATTACATAGCGATTAACAATTTAACATAGCAATTACTTACAACATATTTACAGATGAAGAACATAGTACATCAGTAGACAACTAGAATCTTTATCTGTGAAGTACATAACAGACATTAACAAATGTTACAATAAGAAGTTTCTGCTGTATAATAAGTACTAGGCTTATGAGCATATGAGCTTGCTATAATCAAGGTAGTTAGTGGAGTGGAAAGAAAGGTAGTGGTGGGATGGGGCAGGTGATATTAGAGTCTGAGTTGCAAGGGCATAGCCAGCATGTTTTTAGGTGCGCTTTTAGTAATGTTTTGAAATGGGTGCATGATGGTATGGAGGTAATTGTGGGTGGGAGGGAGTTCCATAATTTGGCTATGGTGCAAGAGAATAGTGCTTCACCAGCAGAGTTATTGGCTTTAGTGATCTGCAAGTGATTTTTATTGCTGGATCTTAGTGGTCTGGTGGTGCGATAGGGTTGGAGTAGATTCTGGAGGGATGGGACATTTAGTGGATGGTTTACTAGTTTGTGGGCGAGTGAGAGTTGATACCATTGAAGGAGGTGAGGGAGTTCAAGCCAGCCCAGTTCAGCAAGTGAGAGACAGTGGTGACTATGGTAGGATGCTCCTGTGGCAAATTTGGCGATTTTGTTGTAGCAGGTCTCTAGCTTGTTTAGATCGCATTGCCTTAGGTTGGTATATATTGGAGAGGCATAAAGTAGGGTGGAGATAAGATGGGAATTTGATATTGAAATCTTTGCTGTTTTGATGAGACGTTGCTTATTTCTGTATGATGCTCCTAGTTTTTTGTGGACTTTTTTTATGGTCATGGATATGTGAATGTCAAATTTTAGTTTATTGTCTATTTCCACTCCTAGCAATTTGGTGTGTTCAGTTGGGTATATAGTGGTGTTGTCTTTTGCTGTGATGTTAAAGTGAGAGTTGTTTTGAGTATATTTGGTGGGTTGGAAGATGAGTAGTTTAGTTTTGTTTGGGTCGAGTATTAATTGGGCATCGGATAACCAAGTTTCAACAGAGGAAAAGGCTTTCTGTGTGACTTTTTGCAGTTTGGGTAGGGACTGGGTTAAGTCATCTGCATATTGTATGAGTGTGCCATGTTTGGTGGCAGAGGCTAGATTATTGGTGAAAACAGAGAAGAGTAGGGGTCCAAGGATGGATCCTTGGGGAACCCTATGGAGATAGGTAGTTGGGGAGATATGTCATTCTGCCATACAATGGATTGTTGGTGGTCAGACAGGTAACTCTGAAACCAGTTGGTGACTGATTGAGAGAAGGATAGGTTATTGAGGACAGAGATAAGTTGTTTGTGTGGAACCATGCCAAATGCTTTAGATAGGTCTAGGAAAGTAGCAGAGGAGAGATAGCCATTGTTTTTATGCTGAAGGATAGTATTAGTACAGGAGAGTAAGGCAGTGGTGGTGCTATGGTTTGGTCAGAAACCATGCTGAGTATTGGAAAGAAGGTTGTTAGTAAGGAGGTAGTCTGAGACCTGAGAGTGTATGCATCTCTCTAGTATTTTGGAGAGTGGAGAGAGAATAGCTATGGTGTGGTAATTGATTAGTTCTGTGGAGGGTCCGCCTTTGTTGAGGGGAATTATATGTGATACTTTCCACAGTGTGGGAATGTTACTTTCTGACATAGATCGGTTAATCAAGATGGATACTGGGTAGGCCAGAGCATCAGCTCCGATTTGTAGGTATTCACTTGGGAGGTTGTCTGCTGCTAATTTGGTGGGCTTAAGTTTAGTTAAGAGTTTTTTTTATGTTGGAGGTAGGTACAGGAGAAAAAGAGAAGGCAGTGGAGAGATTACTAGTTGAAGGTGTGCATTGCATGGGAGGGGGGTTGTGTTGTTTAGCTAGTGATAGTATGGTTTGTATGAAGTGTGTGTGTTGAATGAGGTAGCAATATTTTCTGAGGAGTGAGGGATGTTAGGAGGAGGGGAACTGACTTTACCTGGGTGGAGGATGGAGTTTATGTAGGACCAGAATTGTTTGGGGCTGTGTTGGGAGGAGTCTAGGGCAGACTAGTAGTATTGGAATTTGTCCTGTTTTATTAACTTTTTGACTATATTGCATAGTTCTAGGAATTTCTGTCTATTTGAGGGGGTTTTGGTTTTGTGCCAGTGCTCCCAGGCTTTATCCCTGTTTTTCATTTCTGACTTAGTGGTTTTCTGTAGCCATGGGGAGGGTTGTGTTTTGGTTCTGGAAAGTCTTATGGGGGCATGGTAATTAAGGATGCTCAGGAAGGCAGTATTAAAAAATTCAACTGCGTCATCAAGACTGAGGTACTTTAGAGTGTGCCAGTTACATTCTTTGAGGGATGAGATGAATGTGAGTGGGTTAAAGTTTAGTTTTTTACGTATTTGACGGTAGATGACAGGTTTAGCTTGGTATTGGTATTTTTTGAGTAGGAATGTTGGGGAGTGATCACTGAGGCTATCTGCTAAGCAGCCTGTTATATATAACTGGGGGGTCTTACTGACTAGTATCCAATCCAGGGTAGTGTGCTTGCTGGAGTTTTTATTTATCCTGGCTGGCGACTGGACTAGTTGGGTGAAGCCATGAAGGTTTACATGATGGGTTGGATGGTTGCCAGAACAGGATTGCCAGTCTATATTGAAATCACCTAAAATTATAGTTTCTTGGGGGAGATGGTGGGTAGACCAGCTGAGGAGGTTTTCTAGTGGAGGAATGTTTTGGCCAGGTGGGAAGTAGCATCCAATTATGTTGATGGTTTTGTTTTGGTTTATTTTGAGGTTGGTATATATTATTTCCTTATTGCCTATTTGTGGAGCTGATGATTTTAAGATCTGGATGTTTAGATGCTGTTTAAATATTATAGCTACACCACCTCCTTTCTTGTTTAGCCGGTCTACTCTTAGTATGCCATAACCTGTAGGGAGTATTTGCTCACTGGTATATGTGAAGTTTTAGCCAGGTTTCTGTCAGGATGACTATATCTGGGGAGTACAAGTCTGTGGTGGCATGGAGTTCATGGACTTTGTTGGATATACTTCTAATATTTAGGCTTAGTAGAAGGAAGTCACTTGGCTTTCTATTGGCTGTAATATGGGAGAAGTTGTGGTTTCTATTCTGATTATGAGGATTGGGGTTGGAGATGGTAGGGCCAGGGTTGGGATGGATGTCTCCACTTACGGCTAGTTTTGATATGGATGAGGTTATTAGTTTTCTCAGTTTTTGAATGTGTTTGTTTATAAGGGAAACTTTATGATTGTGCTCTGTGGGTAATAGGTATGGTGGGAGGGTTACTATGTTAAGTTGTAGGGATGCTTTATGTTTGAGTAATATAGTTGGCAGAATATGTGGGGGGTGCATAGGGATAGTTCTTGAGTTGGTGGGAAGGGAGCTGAGTGAGGGTGAGACATGAGTGGTGGTGTGAATAGTAGTACAGTGGTAGTGGTTGAGTGAGGGAATGATGGAGCTTTGGTAGGATGTAAGATATGCAAGGAGAGTGCATGCAGTGAGCATAGATAAGGTATGCTTGTACATGTTAGTTGAGGAGGAGTGATAGTAGTGGGAAGATGGAGGAGGTAGTGCTGGGTTAGTGCTGTAGTTGGCTATTGGAAAGATGCGATAAGTATATGCCCATGGGTTTCAATATAGCCTATGCAGCGGATGAGACATTTAATATATTCTTGCACTGGCAAAAGCATGAAGCATGGATAAGAGAAGCATAGTACATTACTTGGATGATTTTCTTAGCAGGGCAGGCACATTCTCAGCAGTGTGGACTGGTAGTCATCGGCTTTGACAGAGTATGCAGGGTCCTAGAAGTCCCCTTGGCAGCTGAAAAGGTAGACAGTCCATCCACCACAATATTTTTCTAGGGGTAGATATTTATAACAGGGAAGGCCTATTCCACCTGTCTAAATAAAAGATTGAGAAAATATGCAGATCTTAGGGTCAGGTGATGGATAAAGAAAAATAATGCACTAAAGCAACTACTAGAATTGGCAGGCTTTTTGAATTTTGCTTGGAAAGTTATCTCAGTAGGAGGGGATCATTGATGTGCAGGCTAGCAGCAAAGTTGCAGGATGCACAAATCCATACCACAGGACCGGAGCCACAAATTATAAGTGTGACGTAGATGTATGGCTGAGATATATTCTCGAAATCAATAGGTTAGCATTGTACAAAGATTAGTAGGAAGAACAAAAAGAAATGTATACAGACAGAGTGGGGGAGTAGGTTTTGAGGAATTGTTTCTGCAACACATGGCCAAGAGAGATTAGTGGGAGGAACTAAATAGCTTTTACAGAATTAGGTTTCTTTCTAGTGGCAGTTGTTCTAGAACTGTGGGAACATGGAGTGACTAAGATGGTAGTCAGACTCAGGTCAGGCAACACAGGTGCTGTATATTCAGTAAACAATCAGCTGGGAGATAGAAGGGATGGGCAGATTAATGAGGCACTATGCATACATTGTTAGAGCGGATTGTGAAAATCAAAGCTCAGTAGGTACAAAGGTTAGATAACTCACTGGCTGATTATCTTTCTCATGAAAATCCATCCTTGAATAATATTTTCAAAATTAAAACATGCTTTTGTATGAGGAAACTCATCTTGTTAACAACTCAAATTAAGTCATTTGCACTCGGACTTTATCCGGTGTTGCAGCATCAGAAATCAATGGAAATTCTGACTAATAAAACAAAAGCTCCTTTTTCTGAAACAAAGGCAAGTAGACCTGTTAGGTAACACAAGAGGCTCATAAATAGAAATTAATAACTTAATTGGAAGGACTAAAATAAATCAACCCATTCCCCTCATAACTACCTGTGACTTGTATGTATGCAACATCCTTTTCTTTATAGCTCAGTTTTGAAATGCAACTGCCTGAGCTAATGCTTGCTATTTAGCAAAAATGTATTCAGCCTGTCCACTGAGTTCCACATCCGAAGTAAATCAATATCTGTGAGGAAAACATAATCTTTGGACAGGTGTAGTGGTAAAGTTACTCCAACTGTGCAAAACCTATACTGCTTTGTGTCTTTGGCACATTAGCAGCACTCTAGTTACATCTGTTAATCTTATGCAAGGAATTAAATGTTGAGAAGGTGGTGGGTTCATCCACCAACATCTCTAGGATGTGAATCAGGCATCAGTCTCCTAGTAATCTTTTGATGAGGCCATAATGAAAATACAGCAAATTGGTAAGGGAGTATTAATGGCAAAGGCAGACAGATTCATTCTTTAGAATGTTGCCAATACAGAGGACAAGAGATGTCTGGGCATTGAATTCAAAGGACAATATTACACGGATAAGTATATGCCCATGGGTTTCAATATAGCCTATAAAGCGAATGAGACATTTAGTATATTCTTGCACTGGCAAAAGCATGAAGCATAGATAAGAGAAGCACAGTACATTACTTGGATGATTTTCTTAGCAGGGCAGGCACATTTTCAGCAGTGTGGACTGGTAGTCACTGGCTTTGACAGAGTATGCAGGGTCCTATGAGTCCCCTTGGCAGCTGAAAAGGTAGAAGGTCCATCCACCACAATCTTTTTTCTAGGGGTAGATATTTATAACAGGGAAGGCCTATTCCATCTGTCTGAATAAAAGATTGAGAAAATATGCAGATCGTATGGTCAGGTGACAGATAAAGAAAAATGATACACTAAAACAACTACTAGAATTGGCAGGCTTTTTGAATTTTACTTACAAAGTTATATCAGTAGGGCAGATCACTGATGTAGAGGCTAGCAGCAAAAGTTGCAGGATGCACAAATCCATACCACAGGACCAGAGCCACAAATTATATTAAGTGTGACATAGATGTATGGCTGAGGTATACTGTCAAATTCAGTAGGATAGCATTGTATAAACAGATTAGCAGGGAAGAACAAGAAGAAATGTATACAGACAGAGTGGGGGAGTAGATTTTGGGGAATTGTTTCTGCAACACATGGCCAAGAGAGATTAGTGGGAGGAACTTAATAGCCTTTACATAATTAGGGTTCTTTCTAGTAGCAGTTGTTCTAGAACTGTGGGAACAAGGAGTGACTAAGATGGTAATCAGACTCAGATCAGACAACACATTTGTTGTATATTCAGTAAACAATCAGCTGGGAGATAGAGGTGATGGGTAGATTAATGAGGCACTATGCACACATTGTTAGAGTGGACTGTGAAAATTAAAGCTCAGTAGGTACAAAGGTTAGATAACTCATTGGCTAATTATCTTTGTTATGAAAATCCATCCTTGAATAATATTTTCAAAATTAAAACATGCTTTTGTATGAGGAAACTCAACTTGTCAACGACTCAAATTAAGCAATTTGCACTCGAATTTTATCCGGTGTTTCAGCATCAGAAATCAATGGAAATTCTGACTAATAAAACAAAAGCTCCTTTTTCTGAAACATAGGCAGGTAGACCTATTAGGTAACACAGAGGTTCATAAATAGAAATTTATAATTTAACTGTAAGGACTAAAATGAATCAACACATTCCCCTCAAAGCTATCTGTGACTTGTATGTAAAAGGAGCTGCCAAAACCATTGCAACATCCTTTTCTTTATAGCTCAGGTTTGGAATACAACTGCCTGAGCTAATGCTTGCTAATTAGCAAAAATGTGTTCAGCCTGTCCACTGAGTTCCATATTTGAAGTAAATCAATATCTGTGAGAAAACATAATCTTTGGACAGGTGTAGTGGTAACGTTATTCCAAATGTGCAAAACCTATACTGCGCAGCCCACCACAAGAGGCAATTTAGTACAACAGCAGACACTCATGCGGGGGCTGTGCTCCTTACACCCCCTGGTAATTATATATACCAAGTCCGAGGTCGCACTACAGTTTGGAAAGGGCAGGTTTCCCTATAGCTACGTTACCAGTAGTATTTGGTAATGCGTCCTGTATGTTGTTCAACTATCATCATTCCATGAAAATTGTTACTATGATATGGCCATTCGATTAACAGCCATTCAGTGAATGTGCTGTGTGATGATTAACCAAAGACTCATTTGGACCAGTAGATGGGAAATCACAAATTCACATTTGGCTCGTTGCCTGTGACTTTATGGTCAGGGGTAGTTTGTAGATACACAGGCATAGACTATAACCATTCTAGCCCATGAGCTCTGATAACTGGAAAAATTGGGGCATGAATGGTTAGGCTTAAAATGGCTCTAGGGCTGTTAGACTAGTAATGTTCTATAATCCTACCATCCTATATGCATTTGTATGAAGTTAACTGGAATATTTAATATCTGACTGCTGTTTGTGCTAAACCAAGTTGAAACTATTCATGGTTTTATATCAGTGCCTGATAACATTTCTAGTTTTATGCAATTGAATTGCAGTCACTAAATAGGGGAGGGAGCAGGTTGTCATTCCTGATTTTGTAGAACGTTCCTGACTTTGCCTCATTTTGATCTATTCCACACAAAATTATGGTTTTCTGACAAATTGCTGAGGATTGCAGTCACTAAATAATGACAAATATTTGAGTTTTAGACTTTTATGTTTTTTTTTTTCTGAAAATGCATAATAATGCAAAAACATTATTCTAGCAACTTTAAGTTTATAATAGCAATATATTCATAATACTTTTTCTGATTTTCAGCTTTTCTTCATCATTATTTTTTTGGCTTTGCCTTGATTTTTGCTATAAGAGGTTGAGATATTTTTGACAACAATCAAATGAGAAGCACGCAGCAAAGTGGCTATAATGGCCAGTGGGTGTGAGGGGTGTCAGTGGATAAAAGTAACTTATCTTCTTGTTGGTTGTTCAGATTAAACAGTCTAACTTTACATGACTAATGTACATTTATGTGAAATAAATTGGAATACCTGGACTTATGTGTTTGTGCACATCAAGCCTGAAATACATTCTGCCTACTATAAGTATTAGTATCATTTTTACCACAGTCAAATATCTGAGGTTTACATAGTCAACAATGCTTTTATGATTACTGAGTATGAAGGCTGTCTGTGTATGAGAATGGCTTATCATGCTGTCATAATCAAGTTAAAGAGTCATTAGCCAGACGTAGCAGGACTGGTGTGCATTTCTATAGAGCAGGTTGGAATGGTTTGCTATGGCCATTTTTATCTCATTAGACATTTGAGGTATACACAGTTAAGTGGCTGCAATTGATGGGTATGGACACTGGTGGATTATGATGACAACAGTCTGTATGGTCTTTAATCAGGAAGTTAATTCCAAATGAATACGTGCAGTTATGCATAGTGCTCCTACAACCAAAAAAGTGTATGCAGAGGTTGGGGGCCCACAGCTTGAAAACCACCCAGGGTCCAAGGTATTGTTAATGTTTTACAGGACCTAGCAAAAGATATTAAAAAGAAGTGTTAGGAATGTACAGAACTATATACAAAATACCTTTATACTACTGATATGTACAATTTTATGTTCTTTGATCTAGAGTCAGATAACCTGGAGAGTAGAGTTAAAAGGACCCTAGAAAGCCTTGCTAATAATTAGCGTGCAGGAAGGCATATAATTCCAAATGAATTAATTAAAATCATCCAAAATGATGCTCTGACAGAGTTGTATGAAATTTGCCTGCAAAATTGAAAATTGCAACAGTGTTTATTGGATTGGAAAATGCCAGTTTATGTTCTAGTCATAAAAAGGGTAATACTAAAGAATACTCAAATTATCAAAAGTTGCTCTTGTTTCTCATGTTGGCAACATAATGCCTAATATACTGAGAGCTAGATTCCAGCAATATATGGCAAAAAACTGCCAGATATCAAGTCTGGTTTTACAAGTTGCAAAGGCATTTTATTGTCAGTATCCCTTAATACCGAAAGCAAGATGGTTCCAGAATAGTATTTACCTCTGTTTTATTGACTGCTCTGAAGCCTTTGTCTGTATGGACCGTGACAAAGTATTTTGAGTTCTTTAAAAAATCGTGATACTGGATCTCCTTATTTGTCTTCTGAGTAATAGAGTACTATATATATATATATATATATATATATATATATATATATATATATATATATATATATGGTTCCCCTTCACAAGATCGAATGAAATTGAAGCTTGAAATTCATAATCTCGAGACCAGAATCTCAAACTTCCATTCACTCAAAATTGTGAATGGGAGCCTTAAGGTTAAAAAAATAAAAAGTTAACTTACCTTATTGCAGGGGACCAGGTCCTCCTGTACCCTAGCAGTTTAAATGTGAATGTTCCATGACTGCACTATAGTGGAGGAATGGAAAATCTTCCATTTTGCGTGTACGCTTAAGGTGCAGAATGGGAGATTTCCCTTTCCTTCACTATAGTGCAATCTCGGAGTAGGTATATTTAAGTAGGGGGGTGTGGGGGCACATCCCCCCATGTGGGGGGGTGCAGGGGGGGCGAAGCCCCCCCTGCAAAAGCATTTGAAAGCGTTTTTTTTTTTCCCTTTCATATGTTCGAGTTTCTCTAAATTCAAGATTCTGGTTTCGGGTTTATGATTTTCAAGTTTAGAGAAATTCGATCATATGAAGGGGAACTATATATATATATATATATATATATATATATATATATATATATATATGTGTGTGTGTGTGCATAACAAAACAGCTATTAAAACTGAAACTGGATAACTGACTGGTTTAAGATTGTGAAACAAGTGTGACAAGGATATATATTGTCAACCTACTTATTTAATTTATATGTTGAGTATATCATGCATATTCTGGGTTAGACAAATCAGATGCTGGAATTAAAATTGAGGGAGAAATATTAATAACTACAGACATGCAGATGATATCAGTCTAATGGGTCAGAGTGTGACAGAGTTGAACAGCAAAATTTGTTTTTTCTTTCAGCAGCACATGAATAAATGAATAAATGTGGAAGAAGTGAAGGCAGTGACAAATTATAAGTTTCTGTGCTCAAAGATGTCTGCAAATAGTGATTGCTTGGAAGAAAATCTATGGCAAATCTGGATAAGATTTTAAAGAGTCAATTGTTCACTATTGGTCTGTTTACTATTGTCTACTATATTGTCTGTTGAGTTCTACTTTTATCAAATATTGTAACAATTTGTAGTTTCTTTTTTTCAACTACTGTAATAATTTGTAATTTTTTTCAACTATTGTAATAAATTTTAATTTCTAATTTTTCTGGAGCTTTTCTCCTTTGGTCTCCACTAAAAATGGGGCCTTGGCTTAGCTGGACTAGCCCGGTTAACAAATGTCAATAAATAAAATAAATATAAATAAATAAACATCATATCATCAAAGAAAGGTCTATATAATGTTTTTTTCAAGTAATACTTTATTGCTGTGAGAGCTGGACTATGAATAAGACTCTGCACCACAAAATTGATGATTTGGAACTTCAATGTTTGAAAAACGTTTGTGACTTTCTGGGAATGCAATGTGATAAAGTCAATCAATACTTAGGAAAACAAACCCTATATGTTCACTGGAAGGTCTGACAGTAAACCTAACATGCAAATACTTTGGTCACATAATGTAAAGAAAGGATTCACTACAGAAGACACCGAAGCTGGGAAAGATCACAGGAAATAGAAGTAGGCTATGGCAGACCCTAAGATGGACCGATAGCATTACTGAAGTAATTACTGGCAGGCCTGGTATGCTAAAGTTTTTCAGGTCACAAAGAGCTGGACTAGACTGAATGACTAAACAACAGTAACAAGGCCAAATCTTATTAGTGAAAATTATTCTACACTTGTCTAGGTTTATACAAACTGTGCTAATAAATGCAGTCCACCACCAGTTGAGTCTCCAATATTTGGTGATTGCTATAGAATCAAACCACTTTTTCATCAAATTATCAAATTATAAATGCATTAAAAGCAACAATATCAGTCAGAGAGTATTTCAATGGGACTGCCAAAGGTAGCTGATGAACATACAAGCAGACACAGAGTGGTCTGGTGTAACAAATCAATCTGTCTTTGAAAACTTTATTTTCCTAATATTATCTTACAGCTTTGATATACACACACACACACACACACACACACACACACACACACACACACACACACACGTATATATAATTCCTGTAAGAACAAAACAGTCAGTGAAAATCCATCTTCAATTATTATCTCAGAATTAAAACATGTTTGTCTCATATGACTCATCCTTGCAACAGAACAAATTAAGCAATTCACAATCACTCTTTGTCCAGTGTTGCAGCATCAGAAGTTAATGTAAAATTCTGTCTAATAAAACAAAAGCTCCTTTTTCTAAACAAAGGCAGGTAGACCAATTAGGTAACACAGTGGCTTACAGAAATAAATCAATAACTTTACCGCAAAGACTAAAATGATTTAAACCAATCCCTTTATAATTAACTGAGACAAGTATTGAACCCAAAAGAATCCATAGAAGCCATTGCAACATTCTTTTCTTAAGAGCCCAGTTCTGGAATGCAGCTTCCTCAGCTAATGTCTGGCTTATCAGCAGAATGTATATTTAGCTTCTCCATTTATTTTCATTCATAAATTAAATCAATGTCTTAAAGAAATCCTGAACTTTGGACTGGCAAACCAATTCACATGACATTTGTTCAAAGTTCTTTAATGTGTACAAAACCTCTACTGTTGTGTCTCTATGGCACATTGCCAATATCACAGCTGTATCTGACATTTTATCTGACATTTTCTCCTAAATATAGAAAACACACAAATATCATCCTGCTTTAAAGCTTGGCCCAAGTCTAAATATGACACTTACAGACCTATAACACTTCTTGCAACTCTAGACAAAATTCTGAAAATGGCTGTGGTCATGAAATAAAAAAAAAAAAAAAAAACATACTGATGTCTAAGGATTGCAAAGTGAACCAAGTTATTGTTTAGGAAGGAGGCACGGTATCACCTGTACTGCTATCACTCACCAGGAACACGTTCAGAGTAATGTAACTAGGTGTCTTGACTGATGTTATATTTGTGGTCCTGTTCAAAATCTTTGACTTGGATAACCGTGACAGACTATAAGATAAACTTTTATGTTATGGTTTGAGCACTTCAGCACTAAGTTAGTTTTCAATCTATTTAAACAAGTTGTTTTGTGTTACTGTAGACCACTATCAATCTCAGTTACAACCAAGAAGGTTTGGAGCACCACAATGTTCTCTCCTTGGCCTCTGCCATTTACCTTTGTCACCAATGCCAAAATGATAACTTCTCTAAACGTTAGCACATGCACCTGTATGTTGATGACGTGCTAGTTGGGGCCTCATCCTCTTCGATCAACAAAGAACTTAATTTGACGCAGCAATGACAAGGTTTACACCTCTTGGGACCATGATTCATTGTAGCAAAGAACACATTAATTTTAATAGGCACAGACATTACTGTACAAGGGAATATCCCTGGCGACCGGGGTCTATGATAGTTGTCTTAAATCAGTCTGCAATCAGAAGGACTTGCACTTATTTATTCTAAGAACATAGACAACACTATACATAAGACAAAGTGTATTGTCCCTCTGCCTCAGACTTGCATATCTAATAAATACAGTGAATTGTAGTTCTCCTTGTAGAGTATGTAGCTACCAGTAATGTATGCATCTTTTTCTTGGATATCATAGCTTCAATCAAGGCTCACTCCCCTAACCATCACATGCATTCTCCTCATTGCTATTGTAATTTATAAGCTGCTTAATTTTAGTCATTGCTGCTTCCTGTGTAGGAATATGAACATCACAATAGCAAGTAAGACTAATGTCAAGTACATCTATTAATGATTCACTGCTAATCCCACTCGATGCATTATCTTGCAAAATCTAAAACCTTTCTCATTTTAAGCCCATATGTGTGAGATTCCATTTCCTTTTCACTATAGGAATTTTTCACTATAGAATTATTTTATAGGCTGCTCCAACTACTGCTTCATTCTGAAGTTAAATGTAAATACAACTGCATTGTTACCCAAATACTTAAATTCTAGAGCATACAATGGTGAGCAGATATGAGGTCTGTGGCTGGATAAGGTCAAAAAGTGACCTACAATGAAAATAACAGTGTTAAGTATTACTGTAAATTCCTTTCTGTATCTTTGTATCATAGGATCTTAATTATAGTTAGTGTACATGTCTATTGTGTTTTCTTCACTTTTTATCATACCTGATTTCTAAATGAAAAGAGCCTTAGTGATCCAGTTTACTTTCTTGCAAAATGAATAAATAAATAAGGCTGGAGAACATACCTACATTCACTTGTATAACCTGTATAGCCAACATGTAGCCTTTTTCATCAGGGATGTGGGAAGCAGAAGAAAACTTGTGAAATTAAACAATACAAAATGTATAACAATTCACAGTTTAAGGTAGTACTAATGTAACACTAAAATAAAAATCTAATAGCTAACATCAAATTTAAAATCAAATATGTTGTGCTAGCTATGCCTTATTTTCATATGACATCATTAAAACATTTAAAGCCTGTGGGGTTTTGGAAGTGGGTTTTCATTTCAGTAATGAATAAGGTGGAAAACAGTTGTGGTATTTGTTTCAACTTTCTAACCCTTGATCAGCCACCTGATCAGGATTTAGCTGTTTTGTTGTTGCTGTTAACAGAGTAAGGTAATTATATGTATTGTATTGGTTATGCTTGATCTAACATCATATGGTGATATCTACAGCTGAACTACTCAAGTGTGTGTGTGTGTTTTGTATTTCTAACAAAAATATTCCAGTTTTGTTCCACAGTTAATGCTTTAAATAAATCCTTTGCTTGTCTTCCAAGTTAAACACTTATACAATATGATCCAAAAATAACAAAACAACAATATTAGAAGCTGATGGATTTGAATGGAACAGTATGAGTTACAACTATGAACCTTTATGAACAAATGCATAAGAAGGTTAGTATGCAGTGAAAAAGAAATATTGAAAATTGCTGCTGTAAACAAACAAAAAAAAGAAATGCTAGCATCTACTCAGTTTAAAATGGGGAAAATGGAGGCTTTGAAAAGTCCCTGAAACGTTGGTTGACTGGTAATGTGGTTGAAAACTTGAGGACGTTCAAACAGCATTTTGAGTTACATTTTTATGTGGTTAATGCTGACCATAAAGCTGAGAAAATAAAAAAAATATATCTTTTTGCATGGGATCAGAGCTTAAAGTTTATAATACTTTTATGTTTGAACAAAGGGATTACTGAATATAAAAAAGTTTGAAGGATATTACCTACCTGTATATTACCGTATAATAAATTACCTAAGAGACGCAGATCTTTACATGCAAGCAGAAAACTGAAGATATAATTGAACAGGTAAATGTATTGCTTGTCAGCATTCAGTTAAGTGATGCACATGGAACGTCATAGCTGGAAGTTCACTGGGTTCGATTGAAGTTTGAGCTGGAGAATATGGAGAAGGTGAGTATACATTTTTTCGTCACTTTCTCATTTTCTTTCTTACATGTTTGTGTAGTTTTAGAGTTTATCTACATCTATATGGATAAAATAGATAGGTAGGTGTGGGTCTATGTATGTTTAGGGGACTCACACTAGGTCAACTCATGAAACACTGACAAAAAATCTAACTCAAAATATTTATGTTAAAATGGACATGTTCCAAGATGTAATCTTGGAGCATGCAAATTCAAAATCAATGCTTTTTTTTTTTTTGAAGGGGCAAGCCCAGTTCACCTGTTACTTTTATCTACCAACTGTGGGTTTGCATAATAGCAGAAACAGGTCACACTCCTTCCCCTTTTATAATAGATAATCAGCTGTTGATATTTTGTGTTATACTTTTTCACTGTTTTATAAGTCAATCAAATCTGAGTTGCATCAACTTACATAAACCCGTGTGTGTGTGTGTGTGTGTGTGTGTGTGTGTGTGTGTGTGTGTGTGTGTGTGTGTGTGTGTGTGTGTGTGTGTGTGTGTGTGTGTGTGTGTGTGTGTGTGTGTGTGTGTGTGTGTGTGTGCGTGTGTGTGTGTGTGTGCGTGTGCGTGCGTGCGTGTGTGTGTGTCTGTCTGTATGTGTGTGTATAGATATAGATACATATATAGATATATATAATATAACTACTTCTCTTTACATATTTAATTACACACACACACACACACACACACACACACACACACACACACACACATGGATGTATCTATAATACATCTATCTGTGCGTGTGTGTGACCTTGGGGTGTCATTTTAGTTTACTTAATCATGTGTCAATTAAAATCGATGCAAGTAAATGTAACTGATCAACAGTTGATGGTATTGAGAAGTTACAGCAACATATGAATTTGGAAAAATAAAAGATTTTTAATCAAAGTCTGACTTGTATGTGAGGCATCTGATAATGGACTCAGAGGAAGATTACTGGTGATGAGATTTAGATTTGGAGAATGGTTCAGTGCTGTGTCAGACAGATGATATAGTCAATTCACAAGCAGAAGAACTGATTATGATAATTATAGAGTGGGTACTCTAAAAAGTGAGAAACGGTGAAGGAAGTCAAAATGAATAAAGCAACAAGGCGAAAATCAACTAGAAGCCCACCAGATATAAAAATTATAATTATGTTTGTTGAGGTACATATTGTGCCCCTGAAAATTTTTTTTTGGGGGGGGGAATGTCTGTAACAAATAATAATTTTAAGTGCATCTATGAGAAACAAGAAAAACAAAGTCAAGTGAATGCGGTGACTGAGAATGCAACAAAAAAGTTTTATGTGGATACATTTTCAAAGAACAGTAAAAGGAAGGATACTGGATTATTTCTTTGCAACTAAATGATAATTGTTCCATTTAAACCCGATTCTGGACTAGAAATAAATGTGGTTTCAGAGACTTACTTAAAGTACACTATGTAAGAAAAATATTACATGACTTAAAAGTGAAGATGACTGGTTATTCAGGTTCTAATAATCCAGTCAAGGAAAATGCATGGCAAAAATAAGCAGTTAGAATACTGTGCGTACTGAAATGCAAGGAATGTTGGGTTTACCTGCTTGTGAGACACTGAATCCAGTGAAGAAAGTCGTTTTTAATGAAAGCCAGGCTAATTTTGACTATAATGACCTGTTGAAAGGATAGCTGTATGTTCTACTGATCATTGTTATGGCCATATAGTCTTTGAATATAAGATTACCATCAGTTCATGTATTGCATGTCTGTGCTATGATTTATCTGCAGATTGTAAGTCTGCCCAGATCCCAGCAGCAATACGTTTCCCTGAACACATCACTTATTCTGTCTTGTTTGCCATTGGATATGCTCTGTTCATTGCCAATGTATCCTAAAACCTGTCTTTGAATCCCCTTAATGTGATGCCATGTGAATTCAAATAATGATAATTAAGTGGCTTATTACAGTGGTGGATCTAATTGCTTCCTGGCTGTTTAGTATAGAGGACTAAGGCTACAAGTTTCTAATGAACTCCATCATGTACTCTACATGACTGTGTGGAAGTCACTTAACTAGTGTGCCCAGGTGTCATCTTAAAAGAACCATTTGCCTACCCAACCAATGCATAACAAACAAAACACGATGTGTTATGCACACTTCTGAAAGAAGTGATAAGTACTGCAGATAACCTGGTGAACACTCTAAATCTAAAAGCCTCATCTAACCATAGCAAAAACGAAACAATCAAGTATATGTATGGACATCATTATAACAGCACTACCTAATACAGGCAAAAATGGAAGTAATTCATCAGAAGACTAAAAAGAAGAGTCAATGAACAGGTGAAATGTGCCATTTCAAATATTTGGCCTGAAGTTAAGCAAAATCACAGTTAATTAATTCCAGAGCACCTGAACTCCATGGCACATCTAACTATTACTGATGTCACTGTACAAGCAGGTTGCAGTACTAAAGGAAGTTAGGAAGGAAATGCTGAAAAAGTACCCTAGAAGGACACACTGAAACTGAAAAGTGCAGGAGAAGGGCCCACAAGACTGTGTACTGGTCAAGAATAAACAAAGTCTTTGTAGATTAAAGTGCCAGTTTGTCCATAATGTCTTTGGTACCAGCCCAGTAATGCATGTGAGCTATGAATGCCACACATCTTGTACTCAAAGACCTTACAAGAAAGTAGGTGCTGGCCTTCCACAAACAGAAACTAATATTATCTCATAGTGACTGATCATGTCTCCCTGAATCCAGAAGTTTGCACGCTGAGTTTAACAACAGTACATAATGTGATTGCATGCATGGAGTCTATTTTCCTAACACACCAGCAAATGTTTTTAATTGCCATGGTCGTAGTTTGTCAATGCAAGGTTTAGAGGCTTTGTAAAGGACTAAGACAACTTGTTCATACCAGTGAAAGTCCACATATTCTGTAGTCCGGTGATTTGCTAGGAAAGTCCATTTGCATTGTGAATAAGCACACACTTTGAATATGTTTGAAGACCCTTTTGAACATAACAAAGATGCTGAATGGACAGAAGAGTTAAAAGAAACAGTAAGGAGTGCTAATGTAGAAGATATGAAGTGGGATGAAGTAACGGCCTGAGAAATTGAGACAGACTTAATAAAAGCTCCTATTTGCACAATTTACCAACATGCCCTTCTACATTCCTCTCATTATTATGGTGCAATTATAGCATTCCTAATCTACACAATGGTCTGTGCTGGTGCCTGTACCAGACCTATGGCTACATGCAGGCAGTTATTCTCCCGCTGTATTAGGATAGGGCTATGTCACTGACATTTCTCAAATTTCCCCAAGAGGTCCCCTCATTGTCAGCAGCAGAACTGACTGCCATACCATATGCCTACCTGTTTGTCCTCACAAATGGGATGATCCTGTGGGAATTGTATATCTACATACATGTGCAAGTATACATATTCCCATATCTGTCCTCGAGGCAAAGTACGGCATAACCCCACTTGCAATCTTTTTGATAATCGTGTGGTATAGCTAGGTACCTCCTTGTCTATAGCTGTCATTTTACTAGTTCTGGTACTTTTTTTAAATATGTAAATTATGACAATGTACATAATGTGTATATAAACAATAATTAATATTGCTTTAGCAGCTCTAGGTAGAAGTCATATATAACTGAAGTTGTGTTGATCATCATGTAAGCTTTTACATGAAATTAGTCAATAGTTTGTATGTAGCATGTTTTGTAATTATTAATGTGAATATGATATAGGCTATATTAGATGCATACAGATATCAGTATGATGCAACAAAAGAAACACCTGGAAGTGTCACTAGGCACCATGCTATTCTTCTTCCATCTGACTTTTCACTCTCCAAATATTATATAAACTGTGATAACAGTAATATTTGTAACAAACATCTTGAACTTTGGAAAATTTTTCATGCTGACATTATGTCCATAACCTCACTTATTTTTAAAATTAAAATTATATGCATTAGACAAATCACTAAGTTTTTGCCCTTACAGGTCTGCTCATTTACCCTTACCAGCACTCCACTGACCGGTCTGTTCCTCCACCTTACCTGATATCAGTAACTGAAGCACCTTATGGCACCACATAGCATGTATCTTCCTCTTCCACAGGGTTATATCTTTAGAGAAATCTCATCTTAGGCCTAGGAAGTGGGAGTAAGGGACAAATGCTAGCTGATCCACAGTTGGTTTTAACTTTTTGTTTTACACCATGAGATCCCATCACTAGGCGAGTGTGCAGAACATCAAAAATACGCAATGGCAGCTTTGCAACTGGACACTTCTACACACGCACACAAACTGACACCATCCCCCACACACATACACAGCCTAATGTCTGTCTCAGCATACTGGTATGTGTGTGTGTGTGTGTGTGTGTGTGTGTGTGTGTGTGTGTGTGTGTGTGTGTGTGTGTGTGTGTGCGCGCGCGCATGCACACATATGTGTGGCTGACTTTTCACCATTTTGTGTTATTTGTTTGCAGTCTTATAAATCCTCAAGTTTTAGAAATTGATGTTCAGTTGTGGAACCCGTACACACAGCTTTAATAGACTACTCCAGTTTAAAACTATACCTCACATGCTTTCCATACCAAAGTGAAATATGAAATAGCTTTAAACATTTTAATGTTTTGCTATCCTACCATGACAGTGTTTTGTACTTTACTGGGTTACCTGATCTACAGGTATGTTAGTAGAGTTAAGATATACATAACTTGGGTCTATATTACGAAAGCAAAAAACCCTATGCGTGAGTACCAAAACATCGACCCCTATACCTAGAACCACAAAAATCCTGAACGCACTAAACAGCGAAAAAAAAAATCGAACTGTCATAGTCGGCCAACCCCACCACTACCTATATACTACCTACCCAAATAAAATAAATAAACCACATACATACATACACTAACCAAACCCTACTAACCTAAAATAAAGCACAAAACCCTATTTCTAACCTTACACTAAACCCCACATACACAACTAACTATGCACTATCCTTAACCCCTCCCTAACCCTAAGGTCCGTAACTACCGCACACTTCCCCTACGAAAATGTAAACAAACAAAATAAATAATCCACATACATACATCTAACAAAACCCTACCTCTAACCCTACACTAAATCTAACATATATTACTTATCTAACACTTACCTTAACCCGCACCCTATCCTAAACTCTGTAACTATCCAACACTTACCTTATGCAGCTAATCCACAGATGGGCTAACCATGGAAATTGATATTTCCATTTTAGCAGTTTTCGACTTTCGATCTAAGTCCACTTTGCGCTATACGGTTCGACGTTTACATATTCGCGTAAACATCTTTTCGCTTTCCTAATATAGACTGACATAACCTATGTATAACCATCCTTGTGCCACGGTTTACTCTTGACTTCCATAACACCATCATCTTCATGCATGTACACATTTTTTAGTGATGTAACACACAATCCGCAAATACTGTGAACTGGTAAATATTTGCATACACACATTTCATACTCTATAACACAGCTTTTTGTGCATATGGATAACTGTTTGAGTTAAAGAACTGAGCTTTATCAGCAGTGTCAAAGGTGTAACAGGTAACTCACTTGCCTTTAGTGCAGAAGGTTGTGGGTTCAGTTCTCACCCCTGTTATATGGATTGCTGCAGAAGCAATGCAGCATAAAAGGGGGTACTGCACTACTTAGTGTGTTATCCTTTGGATGAGACATTAAACTGAGGTTTCATCTACTCTAGTTGGTGGTACCAAAGCTGGTTATAAATGATCCCATGGCACTTATCAAAAAGAGTAGGAGACGTGTTGTGGTCAAATGTCTCTAAGTCAGTGCAAATACCACAGTGGTTCTCCCATAAAAATAGGTCACTGGCCCAGTGGGACTAACCCAATCAACAAAGTGCAAATAAAATTGTAATCTTCAAGTGATCTATCTTCCTTTTAGTCTAACTGTGAAAGTACTGCATATAAAAAAAACTGCTAAAATCTTTGATTATAACAGTCCCAGACAAACTTCATATGAACAGCTATTACTTTTCTTGTTTTCTGTCTGTATATGATTCAGTGATGTGTATCTGCCCACCATTTTATCTTCCAATCAAAACTTCACACAATTTTCTTCAGATATTTCTGACTGCTTGTTTTGCATAATGATGGCAATATCTGGCTGATGAAGGTCACTTGAAGGATAGATAAACAGAAAATATTTAAATGCAACCTAAAGAAAAAAGTAAAAAAATAACGAGGCCATTAATTCTAGCTAAAATAAAATAATACATGCATGTATACATGCATGCATACATAAACAATTAATCTACAGGGGCCAAAATGTTTGACCTTGGTTAAAACTGCCATAAGCTACTTTAAGCATTAAGACATGGATGACTAGCTTTACATTCTATGCAGGAAATGACTCCGAATTATTATAATGTGGGTTTGGGCAACAGCAAATAAATCTGCAGCAGTTTCTCACCTCTCAACCTTCAAATGTACCATGGAATGCTATTTGTGAAATAGCCACAATAAATAATAAAAGAAATATAAAGGGAATAACTGAAAATGCAGAAAAAATATAGTATCTCTTTGTAAGGTAATAGGCAGTCAGGACCAGAGTAAATGTCTTGTAAATTTGATGCAGTCTTTTGGGGAGAGGGAATGCAGTGACGGACAAAGAAGCCAATGCAACAAAACAAAATCAGATCAGCATAATATAGCCTTGATCATGTCCTTTTGGAATGTAAAACTTAGAAAATAATAACAAGTAGTTAGAGTGATGAAGGACATTAATACTGCAGAAGAGATCAAAACATGATGGAAAATATATTTTGGAATTCTGGGTGCAACTGCCCTTTAAATCATAAACTCATCTGACAACTGTCCTCAATGAAGACCTTGCCTTGTTTAAGTCAAAAAAATATACTTGAACTTCATTGCTGGCTTCATATTTGTGCTGTACTTTTCAAAAACTGCACAATCTGTGTCACCTGCATTTCTGCAGATAAATGGGGTATCAGCAATATTACAGGCTTGTAAGAAGTGTAACAAATGAGGTGTGCAAATCTAGGTGACAGGTTTGTAGAATAAAGTGGCTGGACTAATGCCGGACTGTGACTTAAAACTAATTTACTCTTTGAATTAATTTTACTAAGGAATGATCAGCATCTCACAACTGCATAAAATATGTGCCATATAATAGTAATCCATAATGTGGATCATGCTGAGATTTACATGAGGTTATTTTTGTCTTTCAAATGGTCAGCTCCAGTCAAGAGCAAATGCAAAAAAAAAAAATAAAATAAAAAACATCAAGATGGCCATATGTGTTCAATAGTATTTTTGTGATAGGTTCTTGCAACAATTCATGGATTGCAGCTGTATGTCATTGTGAAATGATTTATCATTCTGTGCCAGGTAAAGAGTGTTGAACTGCTGGCATAAGATGATTTATTAGCACATAATCCCTGCTGTTCATATGAAGTTAGCCTGGGTCTATTATAATCAAAGATGGAGTAACTTATTTATTTAATGTATTTGTTTCTTTTTTGGATTTGTTACTAACTTATTTATTAGCTGCGGAGGTGATCTGGTCTAAGAGCCCCTTTCAACCTTGATCTGGGTTAAAGGGGAATAGTATAAAGCAATCCAGAATACTCAACAGAATTATTTAAAGCAGAGTTTCACCCTAAACACAACAGTTCCTCATCCCAAAATGTATTATCTTCCCTGAAAAAAAGATCCTTACACTGCTAGTTATATAAAGCGTGTCTTCAAACGTCTCCCTTTCTACAGTATTTCTGTGTAGTTCAGATTTTTCATTGCTTACTTAGCTGAAGTTTACATAAAGGGCCAGATTTTAAAACAAGTTAGGCATGTGTAACATGCTACACTGAGTAGTTACTCCATTCAAAATTGCAAAAGATAGGGTTTTGACAGCCCCATTAAGTGTAAGCTCATGGGTACTACAAGAACCCTATACCTGATTCCAAAACAGGAATCAAGCTCACTTTGCTAAGTCATCTTTGTACATTGGATATATTTGTCAATATACTAGGCTGACTAAATGGGGAATCCCATTAAAATCAGTGGGCATTCTTATCAAAACTGAATTTCTACCTGTATGTGGTACTGCAGGAAATACCTGTTGGGAAGCCAGACTGCCTGCACTGCTAAGTTCCACATACAAGGGAAGCTGTACTGCAGGTATCGATAGTTGGGGAGAGGATTGGATTCACACACATGTACATTTGTGAATATTGCAAGCCATTCCCCCAAACGCCCTTGGGGATGGCTTGCACTGCTGTATAGTATTGTTAAATTAGTGATCCACCATGCCCATCGCTGTGCTGGGATGGGGTGAATTCAAGCACAGCAGCTGTGCTGTCCATTATATCTGCATTCACCAGTAAGCCCTACATATTGGAGTTGTTGCTTTAGACAGCTTCATGGATGTGCAGCTTCAACTGGATATCAGACCTGGTATTGCATCAGGCTCTAATCCAATGTACAGATGGAACTGCTGCATATAAGAAATTCATCTGGATTCAGATGCCCTGCAATCCTTGGTAGCTTGAGTACTATCCATAGAATATCAGTCAGAATGATAAAAAATCTCCTTATCTTGTCTAGGCATAGTGGTACTGTTCAAAACTTTGGCATTGTGAGATACTGAATTTGGAAAACCTTGCCCCTGGGATGACATCCTCCCAGGGATGGGGTGGATTTTTCATTTCAGAGTAGCAAGAGTAAAATGGCAGAGGACCTCTGCTCTCACTACTTGATATGTTGAAATCCATCCCAAAGTCCTGCAATAGTTTATTTAAGATTTTGTCTCGCTGGCTCATACAGCATACTGAGGATTGTATTGTATGACTTCTGGATGATGAAAAGCTCACAGAACATGTTACTTAATGCTTTTTTTAAATTTACTAAGTATCTGAATATTTACAGCACTTTTACTGTGCAGTTGTTTTAACAGAGGAGCTGAAGCTAAATTTTCAGGCAAATTGATACCAATGAATGACAGGCAGTGTAAATGGACAGAAGATTTCCTAAAACAAATTTTTAGCCTATGTCAAAGGAAAGTAATTGAAATAATTTCTGAAGCTGAGAGAAATGCTTATAATTGTCTGAGCCAAAGAGAGCAAAGAGCACAACTCTGTGAGCCACTACAGAATAACTACTGACAGTTTAAAGAGAGAGTCTGAAAGCAAGCAATAGTTCTGAGTACTGTCATTATAGCTGATTGGAAATAATTATATATTTTTTTTATTATTTGACATTTGTTTACCAGTAAAGTCCAACTTGGATAATATCCCTTTTTTCAGCGGAGGCCAGGGGAGAAAAGCTCCACATTGACATAATATGGTTACAATTACATAAAGTAATTACAATGCCTAATACAGAAGAATAAATTATTAGCTAAATAAAAAATCAACTTCAATTCATACAGTGTGAATCAATACTTACATAGTGCAAATATCTGGACAGATATGAAAAGCTGAAAAAGAACATTGTCAGTAGTTAAAGTATTCACAAGTTGCAGTTAACAGAGATGACAATAAACACACCGAGTATACTCTTTGTAATAGAAATGACTATTTAATATAACCTTGACAAAATATATATTTGTCCTTTATCTAAGACATAGATTCTCTCTGAACATAGTCAAAAGTATGCCGGTGGTAGAAGGAGGGAGGGACTAGTTCAGCTTGGGTTAGTGCAGGAGCAGAACTAAGCTTTATTTACAGTCTTTTAGTAGTTTCACCCTAAACACAACAGTTCCTCATACCAAAGTGTGTTATCCTCCCAGAAAAAAGATCCATGCTCTGTCAGTTATAAACAATGCATGTCTTGAAAGCAGGGGTGTAGCTAGGATTTTCAAATTTGTACTCACAGCTCTCAAACTGCTACCCCCCTCCCCAGCCAAGCTGCGGCCATTCTCGTAATTCACGGTTCGCTCTTTTAGTGTCGATGAAGAGGCATTCGCTGTAATGCCTCTTCAGTAATATAATATAGATTCACTCAAACTCAGTTCCTTGAATTGAAAATGAACCTGAAAGTCAGTTCTTTGAAAAATGCAGCATGGTAGTTGGGGTAGAGGATTCATGCTTTTGTTTTCTGTAACTAAGGTACAAGTTTTGAGCTTGAGTAAATTACTAACCACCTGCTACCCCTAACTAGGGTGTTTCATTCACACACACACCCCTACCTACCTCTTAGTGCAAGAAATATGGACAAAGCCTAAAATAAACAGGGACAGATATTAAAAATGCTCTGGTGAACTTAGAAAGTTGCTAGAATAACAGGATTTGTGCTAGTATGAGAAAGTTGCTAGAATAACAGGATTTGTGCTAGTATGAATTTTTCTAAAGGACATGAAGTCTGAAACTCAAATGTATGTCATTATTTAGCAACTTCAGCCTTCAATGATTTTCTAGAAAATCACAAAATTTATGAGGAGCAGACAAAAAATATGTGGCAAAAATCTGGACATTCTGCAAAATGTGGACAGTTGAGAGGTATGCTACCTACCTACCTCACACACACACACACACACACACACACACACACACACACACACACACACACACACACACACACACACACACACCTATCAACCTCTTAGAGCAACAAACTCATAAATAAAACCGAGGCAAAGGCCCAAAAATAAGGACATTTTTTTAAATATTGCTCTTATAAACTTAGAAAGATAATAGAATAGTAGTAGGTCTTGCATTAGTATGAATTTTCTGAAAGGTATGAAATCTGAAACCTCAAATGTCTGCCATTATTTTCTAACTTCAGTCTTTAACGATTGGCCAATAATTTGCCAGAAAACCACAATTTTATGAAAAACGGACCAAAAATGTGATGCAAAAATATAAAATTGCCAGACAATACAGCTGGAAACCTGTCAAAGAAGGGACACCATTTTAATATGAGCACAGTTAACTTGAGCAGCTGACAAAATTAGAGAATCTACATGCATTTCTGAAATAAAAGTAATGTATAACTCTGATCATTACAGTTATTTATAAAAGTAAACCCTCCACATTTTCTTCTAAAATTGCTATTTTGTGGAGAGATTATCAGGGGGAGAGCAACATTTTGAGCCAAAATTGGGGACAGTTGAGAGGTTTGGATATTCCTAATTCTATAAAGCGATTTATTTGCACATACCTCTCAACCTCTTAATGCAGGAAATCTGGACAAGGCCGAATATATTGGGGGAACATACAAACAGTACTAAAAATTGATCTTGTATAAACTTAAGACAGTTGATAGAATATCACGTCTTGCTTTAGCATGCATTTTTCTGAAGATTGTGACGTCTGAAACTTAATGTCGGTCATTATTTAGTGACTTCATTCCTAAATGATTTGCCAGAAAAGTTTTATTTTGCATTTTATAGCACGAACACCAATAAATATCTGTTAAACAAAGCAATGCAGTCTCACAATGAAACTAGACTTAGCATTAAAACTTCTCTGCCCTTGAAACTCACATCCATTGAAACAGCACTGAAACCCACATTCAAAGAAAATACATTTTGCCAGTGGCAGATAAAGATTAACTTTGGGCTGTTTTCAAATCACAGGCCCCTTGCACATGAAACATACACATGTTCTTTGATACATCTTCCTGATTGTATTAAATTATATTCCTTGTACAATACAGTAAAGTTGTTACACAGCGTTTTAAATTTAACGGTTTGAACATTTTTCCAGTAAACAATGAAACAAAATGCATGCACCAATAATGACAAAACAGCCCAATTCATAATATTTCCATCATAAAAGTCTACTCAAACTTCTACAGTCCACCAGTATCAGTAAATATGCACAATCTCTGAACTAGTAAAAGCCATCTACATAATTCCACATTAAAGAAATCTGTAACTAATGAAGAGGCTGCTGCTAGCAAACAACTTTATATTTCATGGTTTCATCTACAAATAAAGTGCCTGTTGCCCTTGAGGAATAAATTGCCTATGTTGCATTAAAAACAATGATACACTAGTAATATTGCAATAGGGAATGGATGGCAAACTGATAACAGGTTCATAGTTACTACTAGATATCTTCGCCAAAACGGACTACAGCATCTACCCCCCTTTACAACACAGTACAGTATCAGCAATGCATCTACCTACTGTGGGAGAAGAACCCACAGCCTTCTGCATCAAAAGCAAGTACACTACGTGTTGTGCTATGAACAGTACAAGCAGACTCAGCATAAGCAGCACTAAACTTTAGTTCCTCTCAGATCCTTGTAAAATGTCAACACTCAACTGTATCTCTGAACTTTGCAGCACAAGAAATCTGGAAAAAGCCAACATTTATTGGGGGGGGGGGACAAAAGCCCAAAAACCAGGGACACATTTTAAACATTGCTTGTATAATTTTGGAAAGTTGCTGGAATAAAATGCTGTGTTATCACCATGCATGTTTTGAACCCAGAAACATATGCATTACAGTCTGTGCAACATACCACTACGCTAAATCAGCAGTTTGAAAAATAGGAAGACAAACTTAATGGCTATCATTTAGATAGCTCTCAACCTCTTAGCACAAAAAAAAAACCTGGACAAACAAAGCCAATAATGAGGGAATACAAATTCAGTTCTCACTTCACACTTTAGCATAAAAAACCTGAACAAACAACAAAAACAATAATGGGGGAAATATAACTTCAGTTCTCACTTCTCACCATAGCTAACAACCATTAGAAAAACAAATCTGAACAACGTTCAGAAATGGTGGTGGTTAAGGACTTTAGGCTCTTCTTACCCTGAAGCAAAGGTACAGGGTTTGAGACTGAACACCTATAGCCAACAGGTGGATTCTGTGGGGGCATACACACACACAAACAAACACACACACCCCTACCTACCTTACCTGATAATCTGTTCGTGACACTCGATTGCCTTCCATCTTCACATTTCCCGCTCACGATAATCCATTAGCGATTGTCTTCTTCCACTACTCACTACTACACATTTCCCGCTCACGGCCAGCCGGACATGACGTGAGCTCACTTCCGACTGGCTCGTATCCCCCTTAAAGGAGCCAACAACCTTTAAAAATACGTACATTTTTGTTTTTAAAAATGCTACCCCCTCTTCTAAGAAGTTGTACTGAAATCAGTACAGTGCGTATGCCTCCCGACATCCCTGCTTGAAAGCTTCTCCCATTTGCAGCATTTCTGTGTAGTTCAGAGCTTTCATTGTTTACTTAGCCAAGGTTTACATAAAGGGGCAGATTCCCAAACATGTTAGGCATAATTTACAGAGGGATATAATTCTATTTTTAGCAACAGAGTATGAGTTGAGACTTTGGCTTGATTTATGGGGTTTATATATACTGACAAGATGTTGTGCATTAGAACATAATTGTCTATTAGGGGGATAGGAATGAAGAATAGGAGTAAAAGCAAGGCAGTCATCGGCCTTATGAATAATTAAAGAGTGGGGGGTGGGGGGTGCCCCCCTGCTTAAAACATTCAGGTAGGTTTTTTCTGTGGTTTATTTTTTTTTATTAGATTTTCAAACTTTTGAAAGTTCAATCATATGGTGTCGACCATATGAGGTTCAAATTTTAAAAGTTCGATCATCTAATATAGACCCTTGCAACCATATTATAGCATGCCTCCAGCTTACTTTTAACTGTAGCTTGCAGGCTGGTTGGGATAGGTGCACAGTATAAGAGAGATGGGGAAAGGTAGATAGTGGGAAGAATGGTTTTGGTGGTGTTGCTAAGGAAGTTTTTCCACCTGTAGAGCATTCATAACTTTTGGTGAGTCTTTTTTATGTTATTTTGAACATGCAGGTCAAATTTAAGATTATCATCTATAATCACTCTAAGAAGTTTTGTATGGTAGGCTACTTCAATTTCACAACACACACAGCAACCCAAACCAGGGTCAAATAGTTAGAAAATACGAAGTTCCACAACCACTGCACCACTATTCACCAAAGCAACGAAGTTCACTTATGAAAACCAATTTATTATTACAAAAAACAGACTTAGCACTTTCACCATTAAAATGGCATCCTCAGAGTCATTTGAAACACTGAAAACTTGCACATTACATATCCACACACCCCACTGATTAGTCATTACATCATAATTAGTTAATTAAAATTGGTTAAAATAAAACTCAAAAAGCTTGTTTTTAACAACTAAAAATGCTTGTAAACTTGTGGAAATAACTATTGAACCCCCCCCCCCCACACACACACACATATTCATAAATTAAACATATATTCTTATTAAAACTGTGTAGTAAAACATTCAACATTTGACAATTTGCTTGAATGTGCTAACAATTCCTATTGAATGTAGTATAGTAATACACTTAAATAATAGCTGACTTGTGTTTCAAAATAGGTTTGAGGGAAATGTTGTCATTAAGACCAGGGTACCTCATAGCATTTAATCGCAATTGCCATTCAGTTTCTAAAAAGGCTACCCTGTTTTTTATGTCTCCCCCTGCCTCATGGTGCACTCTGTCAACTACAAAGAACAAAAACTTACTAAAATTGGGACAATGACTAGTGTGCAAAAACAAAGCATTGTGTACATCTTTTTCTTGATTGACCTAGTGTGTTCCATAATCCTGTCCTTGAGCTTTCGTGTGGTCATTCCTACATAGAAAGTATCACAGGGCATGCAAGAAGCCACATAAACTAAATTCTTGGTGTTGCAACTACAAATTCCTGGACAAGCTATAGTTCTTCCAAAACCAAGTACACAAATGTAGGCCCCTTCCGCAATAAATCTACAACATTTACAAGATCCACATTTGGTCATTCTAGATTTGACATACCTACCATCCTTCTCCAAAATTGTTTTAACATTTTTTCCTTTACTGAAAACAATCAGCGGCTTGTCACCAATCACCCTTTTTGTGTCAATACTCAGTGCGTTAATCCACGCACTCTTCAAACAAGCACCAATTTCATCTGATTTGTCATTAAATTTCAAAATAAAGGCTGAACCATCCATCCTATTGTCCCCTTTGGTCCCCTTTGCAACCATCAAGTCAGAATCAACAATTGCTCTAAGAATTGGCGAATAAATAGACCTTCTCTTTTTGTACATTCTCTTTTTAATAAGAATATATGTTCAATTTATGAATATGTGTGTGTGTGTGTGTGGGGGGGGGGGGGTTCAATAGTTATTTCCACAAGCATATTGTTTACAAGCATTTTTAGTTGTCAAAAACAAGCTTTTTGAGTTTTATTTTAACCAATTTTAATTAACTAATTATGATGTAATGACTAATCAGTGGGGTGTGTGGATATGTAATGTGCAAGTTTTCAGTGTTTCAAATGACTCTGAGGATGCCATTTTAATGGTGAAAGCGCTAAGTCTGTTTTTTGTAATAATAAATTGGTTTTCATAAGTGAACTTCGTTGCTTTGGTGAATAGTGGTGCAGTGGTTGTGGAACTTTGTATTTTCTACTTCAATTTCAGCTTTGATTAGTGAAATGAGTTTGAAATTCATTCTATTAGGCGTGTGTAATTTGGGGAAAAATAGCAGTAGCTTTGTTTTTTTTTTTGGGTTGAGTAGTAGCTGGGCATTCTGGAGCCATGTCTCAACTGGGGAAAAAGCTCCTTGTGTGATTTTAAGGAGTCAAGACAAGTTATTAGATGAATGTATAAGTGTGGAATCATCACCATATTGTATAAGAGAGGCTGGACCTACAGAGGCATAGAGGTCATTGATAAAGATATTAAACAGGAGAGGACCAAAAATACAGCCATGGGTTACACCAGTGATGGCTTGAAGTTAGGGAAAGACTGCATCTGACCATTTTACAGACTGGAGCCTGCCAGTTAAATAGCTGTTGAACCACAGTAATGAAACAGGATATTCCAAGTTGAGACAATTTATACATGAATTTAGGGTGAGAAACTATAGCAAAAGCTTTTTACATTCAAGGAATAAGGAGAAAACAAGCTTGCTTGCGTTCCTGTGTGACAAAAGGAGGTACAGCCAGCACAGCTAGCTGGAATTTTGTAAATAATTATGTCATCTGTGAATATCAAACTAATCTATGCAAGATGCTTGTTACAAATGTATTAGAACTGTATGTCATGTATATCAAACTAGTTTGTACAGATGTTTGAGTTGAAATTATATTTGTAAAGTGCTGTGTTTAAAATGTATCCACAGTGTGCCCTACTGGAAGAGAACAGAAATGTACAAGCACTATTGCAACTGTTTAAATGCATATATTTTGACAGTGGAAACTGGAATACAGGAGATTAACCTCAGTCCAGCAAACTTTAGAAAAATATTTGAAATTAAATCACTTTATAGGCTATTCCATGAAGAGGCTATCTCTCAAGTTTTCAATGCAGCTAGAGACACAAAGCCTGTACTAGTAAGCTTTCTGTATTGTCTTTGGAGTGAACTAATTGCTACTTTTGAAGCATGAAGGAATGCAATTGTTTTATGACTTCAAGCATCTGCCAATGATCTGAGCAAAAGCCCTTATATGAGTATTTTTATAGATAGATGCTAAATACTGCCACCTTCATCAATGCGGCTTTGCATGAGAACTATAAGATAGATGACAAGAAATGATGTCATTCTGCAAGCTATCTCAGACATAATAGTTTAGATATTATTTTGAGAAGTCTCTTAGTGATAACAAGAACCACTCACCACATCATTTGCCTTGCTGGGTCTATATTATATTGTCAAAACGGCATTACAGCGTATGCCATTTTGATGACACATAAAGAGTGAAATGCTAAAACAGTGAAACCCCAGTGGAAAAAATAGGTAGACCATCAAGACAAAATACACCAGTTAAAACATTTTAAAGTGGGGGCTTCCCCCCAACAATGTGGGGGGCTGTGCCACCCACCCCCTAACTAAATATACCAACTCCGAGATCACACTACAGTGGGATAAAGGGCAATGTCACAGGTCAGGCCAAGTGATTTTTTTCCCTAGGAAAAAAATTGCTGACCTGAGCTTTCACTGTTGAAGAATTTCACTCTTTACATGTAGTTGAAATGAGATTTGCTGTAATGCCGTTTCAACAATATAATATAGACACGCCTTGCTTTATTAAGTATGTTACTAGGGAATAGTATAATTCTCTTAGATTCAGTCAGGAATATAGTGAAGCTTAGTTTAGATATTCTTTTTTCTTTATTTGTTTGAGACTGTCCTTCAATGTTGTTTGAAATATTTCCTGTGATTCTGAACTCTGATCTCACTGTGAATATATACTTAGTATTGTCATGTTTTTTATTATTTATTATTAAATATATTCAAACATTTCATTGTGGCTGATCTTTGTAGAGATGTTTAAGTTTTGAAAGTACTTGCATATTTATGTGGTAACACTGTGTGGGCCACTCCTAACAACCATGCTCTTGGTTAAACTACCATTTGTATTAATATTAATATTACACAGTAAGATTAGATACCCTTTGTTAAAGGCCTTAAAGTAGCTATCAAGGGGTTCTGGTGGCAGTGGTAATTACCTTACAGTAAGGGCAAAAGGGGGCATAACTAGTAAACCTGTACCAGTGTTTCCCAGGTGTGTGTGTGTGTGTGTGTGTGTGTGTGTGTGTGTGTGTGTGTGTGTGTGTGTGTGCGTGTGCATGTGTGCGTGTGTGTGTGTGTGTGTGTGTGTGTGTGTGCGAATCAAAATCTCAAAGAGTGTGTGTGTCAGCTACTTGGGCAGGGACACGAAGCACTGGTTGGACAGAGAGAGTGTTGGAGGACTTGCCTTGAAACTCTGGCTAAAGACTCAACTCTATAGCTGTGTCAGTGGGGAGTCTTATTGGGGATCTGGAGAAAGGTAGGATAGCCAGCCTTGGACTGACTGTGGTCTCTGTGTGCTCTTACGGGAAATTGCACTTGATGCAGAGAGCTGCATCTGGAAATACTGTGTGTGTACCTGTAATCCTCTTAGTGAATGTCTCCCACTGTTACCAGTGGTGAGGATTGATGCTCCTTGATTACTGGCTGGCAGTGGTAGGTCATCACACCCTGTATTTGTTTATGGTGTCAGAGTATGATAAGAAGGCAGTAGTTGTACTGTGTGTTGGGTGGAAGCCATGTTGGGTGGATGTTAAGAAATTATCCTGTAGAAGATAGTGGAGTAGTTGCTTATGAATACATCTTTTAAGGATTTTTTGAGAGTGATTATAGTACTGCAGAAGGCCTGAAGATAGAGGTCAGTCAAAATGCTACCTTTATGAAGAGGAATGATATAGGATTTTTTCCATAGTGAGGGTACCATTGATCTGTTGATAAGTGTAGAGACTGGGTATGCCATAGCATCAGCAGCTATATTTAGGTATTTAGGTAGGAGGTTGTCAGCTGCAGTGGAAGGAGGTTGTCAGCTGTAGTGGAAGTAGAATTTGTTTTTTTTTTATCATTAATGTGGAGACAGGTTGTCGGTAGACATTAGCAATGGATATGGAGGGTGAAATAGAGTCATGTGAGGATGATGGGTGGACAACAAAGGAAGTGTTAGTGTGTATGGTGTATGGAGAGTATTGGTTTTCAGGTAACCTGTTTGCTGAATTACTAAGATTGGATGTTATTGTGGGGTTGTTACAAGCACTGGATGGGTCTGAAGAGTTTTAGTTTGGGAGGCAATGCAGTCTATGAAGTATGTATTGAATAAGGTAGAGATATCTAGTGGACAGTTGTCATGAGAAGGTTTAGGTTCCTTGTTTGAGCCCAGATGTAACCAGTTATGTACTGATGTCCAGACTTTTTTGGGGTCATTTTTGAGTTGAAGTTCTAGATGGCTATAATCATGTTTTTTTTTTTTTTGTTGTTAATCTAGGTTCATTTGTTTTTTACTCAGATTGTGCAATTCTCTTAAAGATGCAGATTATAGGGAGTTTTAAGTTTAAAACATTCTTTCCAAGCTTTATTTCTGTTAGACATTGTAATTTTAGTCTGGGTAGTGAGCTATTGTGTGTGGCTAATTTTCACTCCTTTCCTGAAGAATGAGGGGGTTTGTAAAAATATAAGGATATCTTCTGGGGTCGGAAAACTACACAGTGGAAAACTGCTGGGTTCTCTTTTTCAGCTGTTTTGTTATAGTGCAAATTAAAATATTAACAACTACTTATAATGCAACAGTGACGTTAGTATTGCACAGAATGTCAAGCTAAGATAAAAAATGCATAAATTTTAGGAGTCCCTGTTGTAATTCCATGGACTTTAACTGAACTCGTTAGAATTATAAGATTATTAGAATGACCGGAAGGGAATTTATGCTAAGTCTGAGGTATGCTCCAGAAGGTATTCTGTCTATCTTGAGATGCACAGATATTAGAGATACTACATATAGCAAGCAAGGATGTGGGTTCAGTTCTCCATGTAGGGGTCAGGTACAGGGTGGCTTATCCCATCCAAAATGTTTTAAACAGTTTAAAAGTGACTTTATGCTATTTGCTGTTTTAGATATGAATCATGCTTTATTTTTCACTGGTGCAATAGTGGGCTTTGTCCTCCTTTTAAGTAGCCTTTTTTCAGTTTTAGACCATACTGGTGACTTAAGATGACTCCTTTAGAAAAATATTGAAATGCATTTATTGAAACACATGAAATGTATCAGACAGTTGTGATTTTAAACATTGACGTTTACTACAATACTTATCAATGCATTACTAAAATAAAGCTAAAACTGAGATTGTGAATACATTATTAATACATACAACTGTAAAAGAAAATTGAAAGTGTTGCCATTAGAAATTCAAATAAGCTGAAAAAGGGTGATATTTTATGATGAACCTTAAATACATTAATATTAGGAATCTGGACAAACAGATAAATCGACACATAAAACATACATAGCTATAACATATATTAATAATTACATAGCAAGGTTAAGATGAGGAAATTTACTGCAACACATGCCCCATGAAATATTCAGTCACTGGCAGGAATTAGTAATAAAGGGTCAACAAGACTGAAAGGGAAATTAGCCAGTGGCAGTTTAACAAAGGAGCCTGTTACAAGAGGAAACTTGTTTTGAACTTAAAAATGTTTTTCTTCAGTTCTGTGGTTGTATTACTCACTAGCCGGGTTACTTTCTTTTCTTTTCTTTGGCAGCTCTGAGCAAACAGTCTAGCTTTATTGTTTGTGGATTGCTGTGTCTCATTATGAGAAGTTCTACTTTGTGATGTGATAACATAATGGGTACAGAGGTTAAGGACACAGGCACAGCCGTGCCTTCTTGGTTGTGGCAGGACTGCAAATGTCATGTTGCTTGCCTCTTCCTAGTTCAATAAATGTATGATGAGGAATTACTGAAAAAGTAAACTAAGTATGTCAGTCTGTAATGATGCCACAAAAATATTGCAAATGCAAACTGAGACATCTGCTTTCTTACTTCTTTGTAATTTCTGCTTTCTTTTTCTGGTTTCCATTTATTACAGTTTTTAAAGTATTACCGTTAAGTAACTTGTGTCCTGAGTTCTCACTGCCCTGAGGCAAATCAGCTGACAAGTTTATTTCCATTACTGACAAGGAGAATTACTCACCAAGGAAAGTGCCATGAATCAATTACATATGATTATTTTTCTTTCCAGTATAGAACAAAAATGTTAACTCAGACCAAAGACTTAATTATTTTGCCACTGCTTTCATAAGGCCCATGGTGAAGTTTCAAAAACCTGAAACTGCTATAACACTTGATTCTAAATGAAAGTACAGGCTGTCCCTATTGCTATATTTTTGTCCCTACTGTTATATAAAGCTAACTTGTGAATATTCATAACCCCAAATCTCTAGTTTGCCTGTCAACACAGGGCTTGAAAGCAAAAACAAAAAAAAAAAAAAAAAAAAGGCTCAACCCACTTGCTTGATTGCAATATTCTGTTGGGATTATGAAAATGTAATGCTCATATTATTATGAATCAACACAGAAACATAAATTCTGATGACAGATAAGGGCTGCTTGTCCCACCTAGTGTTCCAGTTTTGTTGCCTTTCGGATAATCTACAGACCTTACCTAGCAAAAGTTTATTTGTGTTTTTTTTTCACACATCATAAAATCTGCCTTATGTTTGACTTCATAAATTCCTCAGTCTTATTTCTATTTTTGATGTTACCAGATCCTCAGTAAGACTATTCTAATCATTCTCCACCATCTCAGTCAAAACATATTTCCTTGTATCTCTTTTGATCCTTTCATCCTGTGTTTTTAAGTTGTGTCTTCTTGTTTTAATACATCATTTTTTTTAAAGTGTGTACCCACTTTTATTTGGGTAATGCCCTTGCAGTATTCAGATGCTTCTAATATATGCCTGTTTTACCTCCTTTTTTAAAGACTGTATATATTAAGCTCTTGTTGCATTTTCTTGGTAATGACTGTTAGTGAAGGTCATATACTATTGTGATGACATCTGCAATACTGTCTCCATCTTATGTCAAGTCAAAAAAGAACTACAAAAAACAGTACACATTAGTGCAGGTGGAGCTTTACCAGCTGCTCTGCAGAAAGATAATCATACCTTGTTTTTGTGTTCTGTCACTGCTACTTGTTGCTACTCAGATTAGTACTCTACCTGCCATCTTGGCTGCCTTATCACACTGTTTGTTTGACTATACACTATTGGATGTAGGTACCCTGGGTCCCATTCTGCTTCTGTTGTTGCAGTTGTTTTTCATACAGCTCTGTAAACCTTTGGTATGTTACTGCTTCCCACTCAAATTGCTTTGCGTACTTTACACTGAATTTTAGCTGTCATGTTTTAGACTTTTCTTCCAACCTTGTCATGATTTCTTTCATTCTTTCTCCTCCTTCTTGTACAGCCATGTTGCATTTTCCTATGCCATCAACATGGTGGACCCCAGCCATAAACAAACTCTACAACAAAAGGAGGAAGCTACTACAAGATAGAGCAAACTCCTTAAAAGGTAAGACACCCTTGATCACTATAAGTAAAAAACTAAGAGCTCTCATAAAATCATCCAAAGCAAATTTCGAGAGAAAAATAGCTAAAGACTCAAAAGACAATCATAAGGCCTTCTTTAGCTATGTTAGAAACCTAGGAGGAAACTCCCAGATATGCTCAGAACTAGTTCAAAATGATGTGAAGATTACTGATCCTACAGACATTGCCAACATACTGGCTGACAGGTTCAGTGCAAACTCCCCCCCCCCAAAGGAGAGATATCTATACCAAACGAGTGCAGCCCCCCAAACATCTCCAGCGCCCAAGTGAGAACTGCTCTCTCCAAAGCAAAAAACACAGCATCCATGGGACCTGATGGTGTCCCCGGCTGTGTGCTCCACGAACTCAATGAGGAATTAAACCCAGAGCTAAGACAGCTGTTTAATCAAAGTCTTACCTCTGGATATGTACCCAGGGAGTGGCGCACTGCAACTGTGGTCCCACTTCACAAAGGCGGTGCCTCCACAGACCCTGGAAATTACCGGCCCGTTAGCTTGACAAGCCTTATCTGCAAAGCCATGGAGAGGATCATAATGGACCTCATAAATAAAGACATAGGGAATTTGCAGACTTTGGATCCAACCCAGTTTGGCTTTGTCAAAGGCAGATCATGCCTTTTAAACTTGGTTGACTTTTTCAAAACAGTCACCAAAGCCATTGATGAGGGAAAGGCAGTCCATACAGCCTACCTCGATCTGGCTAAGGCCTTCGATACAATACCCCACTCGGGTATCATTGAAAAACTCATCAGCTTAAATGTTAACCCATACATCACAAGATGGGTTGCAAACTGGCTGAGTGACAGAACCCACAGGGTCAGAGTTGCTGGCGCCATGTCAGACTCAAAGCCTGTCACAAGTGGTGTCCCACAGGGCTCAGTCCTGGGCCCACTCTTGTTTGGCATCTACTTTTCCAGTACAAGCAAACACAGGAGGGTTATGGCTGACAAAGTTTGCAGATGACTGCAAACTGGGCACCATAGTAGAAAACACATCTGACACAGATATCCTTCAGAAGGGTCAAACAGAAATGGATAACTGGTGCCAGAGCCACGGCCTAAAGTTAAATGCCAAAAAATGCATAGTCATACCCTTCGGGAAAAACAAGGTTACCCCTAGCTACCAAATAGGTGGCAATCCACTGAGCACAGAAGAAGTTATCAGGGACCTGGGGACCCAGGTTGATAGTAGTCTGTCATTCGACACCCATGTAGCTAAAGTAGTTAGGAAGACCTTCTACATTGCCCACCTTATCATGAAGGGATTCTCATCTAGATCAAGGGAGGTCATAGTCTCCCTTTACTCATCACTCATCAGACCAATGATTGAGTACAATGCCCCATTCGAATGTATCTGACCCGACACTTGCAGCAGCTGGAGAGGCCACAAAAGTTCCTCACCAAAAGGATAAAGGGTCTCAAAATCTGTCCTATGCTGCCCGACTGAAAGAACTCCAGCTCTATTCAGTCGCTTACCGCTTGCTCAGAGGTGACCTTTGCCTAACATACAAGGCCATGTCAAACCCAGATTTGATGAATATGCTTCACCTCAAAAATCTAGATCCATCAGAGCCACAAGGCGGAGACTTAAACCTCGACACGGCTATTAATAGGATGTGCTGGAGAGATAGATTCATCACCCAAAGACTCCCTATGCTGTGGAACAAAATCCCGGTACATGTGAGGCAGAGCACCTCGCTGGCCTTGTTCAAGAGAAATCTTGACCAATGGATGGGAGATCGCAGATATACCCCAGGGATTACCTCAGTGTCACTGCTCGACAGAGGCACAGCAAAATAATGGGTATAGTTCCCCATACTAAAGGGGTGGCGTAAGCCACAAAACGATGGGCTAGGCTTGTAAATGCCCTCGGGCAGATAGCCTAGTATGAACCTATGAACCTATGAACTTTTCCTTGCAGATCTCTTCCAGGGTTACCTGTGCACACATTAAAAAGGACTAGACCTCCTAACCTCAAAACGTAGAGAAATAAAGCTATGATTATGACACAAGCTACGTGTGTTCAATTATTAATATGGTCAATGGAGGGTTGAATGTGTGTGTATCGGGGGGATTGAGTAACCAACAACAGTACGCCTAATTTAGAGAGAGGGAGGTGGTAATCCCCAGTGAAATAGGTCAGGGTAGGTTTATGCTGCTAACTGAGTTGTGGTAGAATGTATATGTAATACATGTAATACTTATACAGATATGATTTGGGTGGACATGCAAACATCAGCTCCTGCCCAGACAACCATTGTGAGCTGGCTGCCTACTGGGAGCGTTTCGGAGGTGTGGGATAACAAACTTCACAGTAAGAACAATGACCCACTCATAATGGCATAATGGTTAAGACATTTATCTGAAAGACAGAAAGTACAAGTTTTGGATTCTCACCTTTAGGAAATTTGTCTAGGCCTAAAATTGCCAATAAAGGCAGCTAACCTAGCACTTATCTTTGAACTTAAATCTGTTGCTGACATTTCCAGAATTAATTGCTTAAATTTTTTCTTCAAAGACTGGAAAATGAAAAGTAAATCATCTGTGTATCACAAATATACTTTAACTTATATTAGCAAAAAATGGCTTAATAAAAATATGTAAATTTAATATCACCTGTAAACAAATTACCATAAGAAGGGATGACACTTCCATAACTGTTGTCCTTATCTGAAAATAGTACATTTTGTCAAATTCAAATAATTCTATGGAAAAAAAATGCAAAAAAGACAGTACCCACTTACATATGCTACCATATGAATTAGAGACTGAGACTGCCTCTAAACTTCTATCATGTTCTGGTACATTTTTCTTTAAGAAACCACTAGGATTAAAATGTTAAGCAACATGAATGTATAATTTCAAGTTAAATAAATACCCTTCTGGAAGACTGACTCAGGCCAAGGCATCAGAAGCTATATTAGGTGTTTGCAGTAGCTGAATGAAAATGAACATTATGAAATAAAAAGTGTGCAGAAAAGTAAGAAAAGTCATTCTTTCTTTTTTTCTGTTGTGGATCTCACTAACTATATTGCATTTATCTAGGATGATTTCTCTCTGAAGTAAAGACAGGCATTCTTGAGTACTGTTCCTCATTGAGTTTTAAATATTACAGAATTATGGTTGCAGTTCATAAAACTTGTGTACTGTGTGGGTGATACTGAGCAGTATAACTGTATACTGAAGCCAGTTGTGATTCCTGGAGAATACTTCACAATGGAACAAGGCCGTGTTCACACTCTTACTCCATTGTGCACGCTGTATGCCATTCACACACACCACACATGCAAACCAACTCCTCCAGAATGGTTCATGATTACAAATTTACACTTGTTCCAGTGGAGTAATTTATGGGAGTAAAACTGCGTACTAGAAAGTGATATCATGCTTGTAATGCAGCATTTTCCATTAAGTACTTTCTCATACCTCACTCTGCTGTGTTGAGAAATTATTGCAACACGATGCAAAACAGAATCTGTTGGGTTTCTTAGCATACTACTGTGTACTAAGAAAATCCTGTGCACAAATTGCAAAGAATGGAGGTCTACTGTATATAAGGATAATAATCCGTGTCTATGAATAGTGGTCCAGAACGTCACCACACTAATCATATTTATATACAAGGGTGCACTTTGATTATGGGTGCCAAGATATACCCTTCAGCTGTGATATATATATGTGATATATAGCTGTTTTATATCTAAAACTGAAGATTAGTCACAAACTGATATTTAGTTTCAGCCACTATTTTTCATTGATTGCCATGGAAAGGCATTACTCCAGTCCTTCTTTCAGTAATTTGCTGAAAAGGTAAGTTAAAGGTACCGCCATTTCTATTTTAATTTTTCTAGAAGATTTAGAATGAATCATTCTTTATATGTTTCTATTGTAGGTAGTTCCACTCCATGCTTATGTATATTTTTTCACTATGTTACTGTTTTCATAGGTTCATAGGTGGGTACTAGGCTATCAGCCCTAGGGCCTATACAAGCCCAGCCAAAAAGGTACCCTGGCTTTTGCCACCCAAGGCAATAGCACCTTGTACAGGCTTATAAGCTGTGTCAAACTTATTTTTGTGCCTTATGCCTGGATAATGGCTGAAAAGGATTATGAATGATCAATCTGTTTATCGAATTATAAGATCACTCATTCAGGAAGTCCCATCAAACCTCACTGCCTTGTCAACCTTTATCTATTGAAGTTCATTTTAACTATTTCCTCTGTGAATGCACAGGGAGCAGTCTAATTTTCTTGGCTACTTTCAACTGGTTCTGATAATTATAGTATTAAATTGACCTTTATTATTTGCAGAGAATTACAGGTAAAAGTGTCAGTGGCCCAGTGCATAACACATTTGGTTTCAAAACTGAGAAGCTTGAAAAGTTCTGGGCTCTATACACCCACAACAGGTACATGAAATCATGTTTCAATACCATAAGAGGTTGTGGCATTCCTCAAGTGTCATCCATGATCATCAACGACCTCTCTCTCATTGTTTTGCATTGAGTCAGGTTGTTGTGTCAATTACCACCATGGGTCTCAATTCATTGCCACTTTCCTACCTTCCTCAATAGTCATTGCTAACCTTCTCTAATGAAATTCATCCCTCCGTTGGCTGGATGTCCTTGTTTCCTATTGCCTTTTTCCTGTCTTTCCCAAATCTTCTTTACCAAATCATCTTCTGCTTTCCTCCACATGTGCCCAAACCCCCATAATCTGTTCTCTTTTATCTTCTCTGCAAATTTGAGCTACTGTGGCTTTTACTGCGATGTCATTATTTCTTCATCTATCCCACAGTGTCTATACTACCACCCATCTCAGGCATAACATCTCCATCACCTCTAGCTTCCTCAAGTGCTCTGTCCTCACTGTCCAGGTTTCTGTACTGTATACACACCACCATTTTGAACACCTTAGTTTTCAGCTGTCATGGAATGCAAACACTTAACATATGCTTGATATTCCAATGTACTCCATCTCTTATGGCCAAATATATTTTCTTTGTTCCAACTTGATTACCTTACCACATTTAAATATTATTTTGACCAAACTAAACAAAGTACTGTATCTTATGGGTAAGCTGCATTTCTTTTGTTATTAGTAGCTCTTTTAAAATCCATTTTTCCTGTTCTGCTTTGCATGGCTACATCTCAGGTATGTTATTTCAGCACATCAACATATTCTTTTATTGCATTTTACATTTTTTGGGGGGAACCCACTGACTTTTGATTTTATTTATTACCTCACACTCTCACATCCTCTTATTTTTGTATTTATTATAAAATCCATGTTAGAAAGTTTGCAGACCACCCTCTATTCATTTTTCCCCTCCTAATATTTCTTCTGCTTCTTTCCACTTTACCTTCCCCAACTACTATATATATATTTTTTTTTATTAAAAAATGTAAGATTCTCTAGCTAAAAGAGTTTGCAGACAATTTACATTTTGGTTTCATCCTCAGGTTTGCTGCTGATATGCAAAGCCTCCAACAGGAACTGACACATGTCAATAACTGGAGCTCAAAAAATGAGTTAAAACTAAATGCTAAAAAATGTAGTATCATTCATTTGGCAGATAATCCCTTCTTTCATTTTAATGTATGTACAACACCTGACTTCACAATGGAACATAGGTGGATAATTCCCTTGACTTAGACTATCACATTGCAATAGACATTAATAAATATTTTACCTGGTGCAGCTGATTGCAAAAGTTATTTTATCTAGATCCATGCAAGTCCTTACTTCTCTGTATTTTGTATTGATTATATCTGTTATTGAACACAATGCCCCTTTTGTGATGTATCTTATTAGGCATATCAAATAACTGAAAAGACCCCAGAAGTTTCTAACTAAAAAAGTCATGGGTGTAAAATGCAAGCACTGCCAGGAAGTACTGCCCTTTTATCCAGTGCCCTATAGAGTCCTTAGGAGTGATTTGTGGCTTATCTTTTGGGCCATTAGGGATTCATTTGTCCAAGGCCACCTATACAAATTAAACGGCCCTAGTAACACTAGATCCCAGAATCTAAACCTGTTTCAGCAAATAAACAATAACACAGTGGAGAGACAGCTTTGTCATGCAATACTTAGCATTTCTCTGGAACAAAGTTCCATTCCAAATTAAGCAATGCAGCTCACTGTCTTCCTTTAAAAAGGAGGTGGACAACTGGATGGGTGTCCACAAAGTCACCCTTGGTATGACTGGCCTGTTGCTTCTTCAAAAAGAAGGTAAAGTCTAAAGGGAGAATAGGCAAAGCATAAATGGCCACAGGACCCAGTTGCCTTCTATGTTCTATGATTGTATAATTTTCTGATTCTCACTTAGTAGGCCTCTAATTTTGATAGTTTGCCACTTGAGTATCTCAGAGACTTTGTTAAGGATTCTTCTATTAATCCAGATAGTGATATAATACTTGTTCGTTTAACGGATCGGTATGACTGAATGCTCCAGAAATGAATCACTTCTGCATAAGGGGCTTAGTTAACATGTGAATAATGCCATGTTGTGTCACATGTTTGTAATCACCTTTTTTTTACTGACAACATGCTTCAAAAACTAAACCAAGCTAGATGATGTGGCAAAGTGTGAATTGATCAGTATTTACACTTGTTTTTACCTAGAGCTGTTACATCAGCTGATCAGATATTGCTTCTGGAGTGCTGCTGAAAGGGACAATTGTATCTAGATAATTTATCAGGTTAAAGATGAGTTAAATTAATGAAAGAGTACAGATATAGACAGTCATGGATGGTGGTTTTAACTTTTGGATATATAATAGAATGAGTCAAGATGGGGAGGTATAAGGAAGGTGCAATTGATAGGCTAAAATTGTATTTAAAGGAGAAGATGTGTTATTTGGTAATAAATACTGAATGAAAACTGGATTTTCTTTTAGGTGTTACAGGAACTTTGAGTCTAACCTCCACTGTTAGATAATAATTCTCTCTCTCTCTCTCTCTCTCTGTCTCTCTGTCTCTCTGTCTCTTTCTCTCCTTTTCTCTCTCTCTCTCTCTCTCTCTCTCAGTTCATTCATATTCACACTTAACCGCAATAACTTCCAATTCTAATAAACATAATTAGAGATCAAATTACATAATGTTGTTATATTACATTGCATAAAGAAGACAGCATAAAGAGAATGTGAATTTACCTAACTTGCTTGAGTGTTTTGACTAATTTAAGAAAGCTTCTTCATATACAGATCCTTCAGTTTTTCCAAGATTTGCAAATATACCAACTCTGCTGTCTTAGCCTCTACCATAGCAATTGATTCTTCCAGTGTACCACCCTTTCCATGAAAAAAAGCATCTTCTTGTATCCAGGTTCATTTGTATTCCTTGGTTTGTTGATCAATCCCTCTCCTAATTAACTTGTTGGTCCTTTTACATGCAATTCAGTTCCATTCTCCTCACTGACTTATATATCTGTACTATATCTGTCATGTCTCTCCTTTTTTAATGAAAGTAATCAAGTATCCTTTGCCTGTCTTAGCAAAAATGACATTCTCCATTTATATTACTGTCCTATTTACCTTTCATTATACCATCACAAGCACTGTGACTTATTCAGTTTATCTACAGTCTCCATAAGTACACAGAATAGTCCAGTTTGGGCCTTACCAGTGCATGAAAGAGGGGTACTATCATTTTGCCTTAGCAGCTTTCCATAACACTTTTTATATACCGCCATTGTTGTAACCTATATCTGTCCTAGTCACTTCTTCTCTTTTCACCCTTTTAGACCTTTGTTTATCAACCTAGTTATCATTCCTTTGTCAAATAAATGTATTTAGTTCTTTTTCCATAGTAAGTGTGAATCACAGTGTTGCAGTCTCACTATTACCTCTCTGATCTCTGATACAATAGATCCTTACCTGTCCCTACAATGAAAGAGATAATGGTTTCTCCATTTTCTGAATCTAGCAATCTTTAGACTCAAATACTTTCTGAAAGGACACCTTAGTCTGTTCTCTATAACCACACTTGATGAAAATAAATACTTCCACTGGTCTTTCGAAACCAAGACCATCCACCATAATTGCGCATATTTTCCCCTGACCATCCTTTAATCCTGTATCTGTTTAACTCACTCTGCCTTGTGTTTCTGCTAGGTGGTCCATAGATAGTGTCAGTATGTCAGATTTTTGCTTTTACCTGTAACCAGTTTGACTGCTATTAAGCACGCTGTTGATTCCTTTCCCTCTTCTCTCTCTTCCTTTCTCCCCGTGTCTTCATCCCAACATTCTTTATGTGCCATCTTCTCATCTTTTTCACATTTACCTCCAACCTTCCCTCATGTATATTGGAGTCCCCTTGTTTTAATGTTCCTTCTTTGCACGCTTGATCACCATGTTCCTGTTATTCTGGCCACATCAATTTCACTGTCAGCTATTCCATTTTCCTACATGGTCATGTTAAACCCTGCTCTGACTATTACCCCTGCCTTGCTTTCAGTGGCTGCTGATTCTTGCCTTCCAGGCATTAATGAGCACCTTTCCTCCTCTGCCATGTTTTGTCAGTGTCCTTTTGTTGACTATCTCAGTCCTCATTCCATTTAGTAGATGGAGTTAATTCTATATGAAACAGTGATATGACTAACAAAGAGAAACTTGCTGTATCTGTACAGGTTCTTTTCCATACAGTATGTCCCCTGTGACAAAATGAATAGCACATAGGCCTTCTGATATACAATAGAAATAAAAGGAAGCAGATGCCTTCTTTATTGAACATATGTGAGCTGTGACATATAGACATTAGTACAGTGTGTAAGTATAGCTGCTGAATTTTGTTATCAGCTGACAACAGATAGGCAGAGTAGTTTGGGGCATACTACCTTATCATGAAGAAAATACACAGGGCTGTACTATGTCAATGTCTGTCACGATCAGTTGTTGACAGAAAGGTTGTACGTAGTAACAGCAGGGTAAAACTGTAGGTAGCATAAGAACTGTAATGTTCAACTTTTTGTTTATTACTTATTGTGTGAAAATAATTCATTATAAGGAAAACTGTTAAGGTGGAAGTGTACTATTCAGATATTAAAGAATTACAGTTATTTACAATTTCTGTGGCATATACAATGTTGTGCTGGTGATTTTGTCTCAGTGAGTTCATAGCATGTGAACTTCATTTCTTAGAAAACTTGATTATGCTTTCAGTCCTCATAATTACAGGAGCTGCATACATAGAGCAAGAGATTTGACTCAGGTGATACTGCAGGCTGGGTGATTTTTTAGACTGTGTGTTGCTTCCACCCTTATGAGCAAGAGTCACCTCTGACCTTGACCAACTTTCAGGAATGTTGTTTCCTCTAATGCTATGTAGAAAAGCTGTTTTAGAAGAATCACCAATTGTCCTCTCATTTCTGTAAGATTTCTTGGAAAATCCCACCAAGTACCATCGCCTTGCATACTTTAAGTTCTGAAATTCGTGTGTGATGATGTATTTCAATAAATAATTAGGATCGGTCTCATTTTCTTCACCAGTTTTGCCATTGTGAATCCCTCTTCTCAATCATTCATTCATTTGTTCATTCATTCATCTTGTAATACATACTTTATCCTATTCAGGATCATGGGGGAGACAGATCTTATCCTGACATTCAGTAAGTATAAGGCAGGCAACAAACCCTTCATGGGTGGCATTTACACATCCAATATAAATACTTATAAAAAACATTCACTTAGTAGCCCAGCTTTACAGGATCCTTTCATTTATCTCAACCTATTTTATTAGCTTCACTGACTTTAATTTTGTCTTTCTTTGTGCATCTCTAGTATTTTACCTCTTTTACTGATTGAATAGGTTGCCTTTTTTTTCATTTTGTGGTGTATTTTTATAACTACAATTTATGTCTTTGCATCATAATTAGTATTGATGCATGTCTTCCTCCTTTTGTGTTTTCCTGCAGTTTCTAAAAATGATCTATTTTCACTATACATTTGATACCAGCTAATTTGAAAAATGTGGGCCAGATTCAATAACACCTACATTCAGTATACTCAATCTGTATTCAAGAATATCCCTACCACATTTTTTTTTTGTGTTTTCTAGTCACTCAGAAAGATTATACTAAAACTCCAGGCAGGGAGCTGTATTGTGTTTTTTTAATATGAAGCATGTCACCATCTTTACAAAAAAGTTCTTTTTGACATCCAGTGTACCTTATATGCAGAGAAATATTAGATATGATGTTTATGACATACGTATTTCCCACAATGATTTAAGGTTTATTATTCACAGGTTAAACAATTTTTTTTTGGAGTGAGATCCACTAACTACATACATGATACTTATATGCTACTAATCAATCCTATACACATTATTATATAATATGACTACGTTAAGAGGCTTATCAATTAATATAAATGGTTTGAATAACCCCCATAAAAGAAGTAGTATGTTCAAATATCTAGCATTACACAAACCAAACATAATCTTCTTACAAGAAACTCACTTAATGAAAGACAATATTAAGTTTCTAGATACAAACAAATACATAAATATTACAAGTTCAGAACATATAAAAAAGAAAAGAGGTGCAGCCATCCTATGGAATAAATCTTCCCCTATACCTAAAATAATGAAAACATATCAAGACAACAGAGGACATAGCTGAAATAAACAAAAACAATTACACTCTAATAAACAATTATTGGTTCCCAGGTATTGGTACCAATACTGTCAGACAACTTTTAAATCAAATAATATCCTATTCCGAAGGAAACCTTATAATGGCAGGTGATTTTAATTGCATTTTAGATCTAAAAGATACAACTACTCTAGGGAACAGAAAAATAACACCACAAGCTAAGCAGTTAATAAAATTCATGGACACATACTTGCTGAAAGACATTCATAACTCATCACAATATACATTTCATTCTAACAAACACAAAACATTCTCCAGAATAGATAGAATATTGTTCTCTACACAGATAATAAATGATCTAGCTAATAATAAATTTATATCCTGCCCAATTTCAGATCATAAATCTATTACATTCGAGCACAATATTAACAATATTCCCAATGTTCAAATAAAAAGAATTCCGGAATACCTTATACAACTTAAAGAATTTCAATCATTCCTAAAAGAAGAAATACTAAACTTTATAACTATAAATTCAACTTCCAATACACATGACATATATGTCTGGGATGCCCTTAAAGTTTACTTATATGGGCAAATTAACAAATGGTATTACAATAAAAAGAAAGTTTGGAAAAAAGATATCAGAACAATACAAGATAAACTAGATACATTGCATCTAAAAAATAAAGATAACAAACTAAAAATTACAAACTAAATGAAGAATATAGGACTATTCTTCATCATAAAATGATGATCACTCTTGAAAAATATAAATTTCTCGCCTACTCCTTAAATTCTAAACACTTAACCAAACTCAAAAATAAAACCAAAAGACTAAATAAACATAATTACAATAAAGATATATACTCTAAAAGAAAGAAAAAGGAAGTACACAGTATACAATATATAATAGAAGAATTTAGAATTAATTTTCATGGAATCAATCAAACCATACAACAAATAGAATCAAAGGATAAAATAAAGGATTTTATTAATAAAAACTTATATAATAAACTTTATAAACAGCAAGTAAACATTATCGATAAAAATAATCACTTTAACAGAGTTACAAAATCAAATTAATAAGCTTAAACCTAACAAAGCACCAGGAAATGATGGCATAATTTCCGAAATATATATGCAATTATGCCCAAAATAGCTATCTCCCTTTTACATAATGTATAGAATGCAGCACAGAATTATACCATACTACCTCCTTCATGGAAATATACCTTTATATCACCCATTCTAAAATCTAACAAAAACCCTAAAAATTGTTCCTCATACAGACCCATATCCCTATTAAATGTCGATTATAAGATGTTTATGAATATATTCACTGAAAGAATAAAGATGTTTCTACCTCAATTAATAGATGATGATCAAACAGGTTTTGTTACCAATAGAAGCACCTTTGATAATAGAAAGCGAACACTAGCCCTTACTGATTTCTCTCAAAGGAAAAAAAAAAGAACTTGACATTAATTAGTCTCGACATAAATGCAGCTTTTGAGTCAATTAATTGAGATTACCTGTTCACACTTTTAGAGTGTTTAAACTTCTCATACAACTTTATTAGTCTCTTAAAACATTTATATGAAGAAACTTTTGCTTATATTAAAATTGTCTCATACATCTCCATAAAATTCCTATCATAAAAGGTACCAAACAAGGTTGCTCCCTTTCCCCATTATTGTTCACGCTGATAATGGAACCATGGGTAAATAATATAAGAAATAACAGCAATATAGAAGGTTTGGAAGTAGATAAAGATATAACAGCTAAAATCCAACTCTTTGCTGATGATATACTTATCACCACAAAAGGAAATGACTCTTCTATATTATCTTTATTTAATTCACTCAAAACCTTTCAAAAGATTTTAGGGTTCTCTCTCAGTGATAGTAAAACCAAAATTCTACCCATATACTCAAGTAGAAGCAACAAATCTAAATATTATGTTCAACAAACTCCAAATACAAACCGAATTACATATCTTGGAATTATTATTGCTAAAGATGTAAAATCAATAATACAACTAAACTATAACAAGTGTTTTGAAAATATACAAAATTTACTTTCTAAATGGAATATGATATTATTCACCACAGAGGAAAGATTAACCCTTATAAAAATGATAATTCTACCTAAAAGTTTGTATATTATACAATCTATTCAACTTCTTCCTTCAAAAAAAGTTTATTAGTAAGTTAAATATTAAAAATTTTCTGGTCTCAAAAAAAAAAAAAAACAAAAAAAAAACAAGAATTAAATTTAATCAACATCTTACCAGCTGGAATAATGGTGGGATAGCATTTCCAGATTTAGACACTTCATATTCAGCCAAATAGAAGTTACTTTGGGAATTATCAGCTATGCAGTTAATAACGAGGCCCTCAACTGACAAGTTAGAAATAATAAGCAATCCTACACTATGGATTTTAAAAGATTATTTTGCCATCTATATAACTCCTAGCCATACTGCTAGCTACATTCATTATATTCTAATTAACTTTAGAAATTTTATATATAAACATCTTAAATATAAAGAATGTTTTCTTTATTATTCCCCATAGCATTCACACAAAAAATTTTTTTAACCTCAGATTAAAAAAAAAATCACCATTTTTAAACATAATGAGCTCAAGTTCTGGTTCCAATTGACTTCTGAACATAAGGCTAAATCTGTTGATCACATAATACAGGAATATCAACTGGACAAATCCATGTGGCTAGACATACAAACACTTATATTATCTCTAGGTAATAAATAACAAATGATCTCTTCATCCACCAAACATGATCCCAGGATTTTATTACAATTTCTTCAATCAACCCTATTACATAATCATACTTACTCAGGCAAACTTTCTTTCATTTATAGAATCTTAAGAGAAGAAACATTTAGTTGCCCACAAAACTACTGGAACTATTATAGTTTAATTAATAATAATTCTCCGACTGATCAAGGCAGGGCAAATATATTAAAATCAACAGAAAAACAACTTTTTCTTTGAGATGGAAATTATATACCTGGAGATTCATGAACAGGTCCATTTTACACTCCTCAATTAATGGATAAAATTAACAAAAAAATATATGTAATAAATGTAAATCAAATGTAGACATAAATTGGGCTCATACGTTTTATGATTGTCCAACTTTAAACATCTTTTGGGGAAATGTAAATGATTTACTACAGGCACTTTTCACAGGCAACTTTATTTTAAGCAAATCTTTGGTTATATTTAATATACCTGTTCCACTATGTGTTAGAAAAATAAAGTACTCCTTACTTTGGGCAATACTATCGGTGGCTAGAAAATCCATAACAAAGAATTGGATATCTGGATATCCTCCTACATTTTCTGAGTTCAAAAATCTATTAAATGATGTATGTAATTTACAATTAAAAACCATAATTTCTAGAACAACTAGAAAAACATATGACCATCATTTGTGGGTCAATCTGCAAAACTTGTTGAAGAAGTACTAACTTTTATAATGAGTGCATTTTATTCATTCCTTTCTTATCTGTGATGTATGATATAAACAGAAAATAATAGTTTATTTCTAATGACTTCACTGGATGTCTTTGTATATACTTCAGTTTTTATAAATTTGTTAATTTCTGTATATATATATATATATATATATATATATATATATATGTATATACATGTGAGACATATATATGTTAACATTTTAGATTCACTTTTTCTTTATCTCTCATGATTTTATGTGATTGTAATATGTTGCAATTAAAATCAATAACATTTGTTTTGAAAAAAAAGAAAGATTATACTAAGTGTACATGTAGTCTACACTTTGTTGTAACCTTTATGAATCCCCCTCAGTATTTAAAGCTGCAAGTAAATCAGTAGGAAAAGTAAAATAAGGTGGAAGAAGGTGTGAGTTATGCTTGTGCTGTCTGTTCACTCAGGAAAGTGTGCATCTAGTGTACACTTAGTGTAGGCTTTATTGAATCCCAAAGTGTGATTCTTTTTCCTCTTTGTTTTCTTTCACGTTTATTTCATACAAATGTTTGTAAAGATCCCTGAATAGTGGTGCTGCAGCCACTATTATCCCAATATGGAAAAAAGAAGAATACAATATGCAATCATGGCAGGCCTGTGAGTTCGATACTGATCGATCATAGATAGCAAAATAACTGAGGACCACGCAGATGAATTTCTGAAAAGAACTTTAATAGAAAATAGTATGGTTCCAGCGTAGTATTATTTTAATAGGCACATTCTAGTGTAGTATTATTTTAATAGGCACATTCCAGCATAGTATTATTTTAATAGGCACATTCCAGCATAGTGTTATTTTAACAGGCACCTTCCAGCATAGTATTATTTTAATAGGCACATTCTAGTGTAGTATTATTTTAATAGGCACATTCCAGCGTAGTATTATTTTAATAGGCACATCTCAGTAGTGATTTTTTGCTTGATATCCTTTGGTTATTAGTATGTGGCTATGAACTTCACTTATGCTTAGTTAATTCTGAACTGCATGAGGCTTCAACTGGATGAATACAGTTGATCAAAGCTTTAGGTCAGTGAAATTCTTAAAAAAATTCATGCCCATTCCTTTACTTACATTCTAACTCTATGATCATATAACTACAGAGAAAACAGAAAATCACGTAGAAAGGGAATCACTGGATGCAAACAAATAGAAAATGCACTGGTAGTTATTTCCAACAAGTGCCTAAGCCCCATTCATCAAAAATATGGGGAAAGGGCTTTCTCCAAGCTTCATGGAATTCCCTACCCCAAGATCTGAGACATATTAGTGATATCAAGTAATTCAACTGTACATTACTACAGTAGTTAAATAACTGGAAGTGTACATACCTAATACAGAATAATAAATCACAGAGCAGAATACATACAGATAAAGAGCTACTAGACTCTATCTGTGATTATCACTACTTCACAATTATTTTCTGTGAATTTCTTAACTTCAATAATGTGCAATGTTAACACAATTTAACTTGTAATATAATGAATTTAAGCATGTTTAGTTACCTGTACTGGCCTGATATGATTATAACTACAGCCTAAGCCTGACTTCTCACAATAACAGTGGCATAGATGAAGTAATTCCCTGAAAGACAACGTGTGTGCAATGCAGTGCAGAGGCAAACAAAACTACGAGCAGACAACTTTTGTTTCACAGAGTGTGTGTGTGTCTATGTACGTGCTACTCACCCAGCTGACAAAATACAGTGGCATAGTTACTAACAAAATCATGGATGCCACTTGCATGACTCTGCTTCTCAGATTTCAGAACAGTTTGGAAATGAACCACGTTTTTTTCCTCGGAGTACAGCCTTTAAATATTGTGCCAATTTTCCAACACTTGCATAGTCATTTTTATGTTGTATATTTAGCAAATATTCTGTCTCTTGCACACAGTAAAAGCAGGAGGTAAATGAGAGATGAAATGGAATAACATAAAGATGAAACAATCAAGGAAGGAAATGAAATGGATGAACTGGAATGGTTTGTACTGTCATAGATTTGAAAAACAAACTAGCTAAATATGTATGTTGTGCTGTTCTTCATATCAATACCAAAGTTTGAAATATAGTTGAAAATTATTTGGATATTTATGTTTGGTTGAATGATGTAATTTTATTAATAAAGAAAATTAGAAAACTACAGGGGTCCAGGGAAGTAAATAGTGTGGGAAGAAATAGCCAGGGAATTGTTATGGCTAGGCTTGTATAGGCCCTAGGGCCGATAGCCTAGTACCAACCTATGAACCTACAGTGCATCATTTCGGGTTTATATTACATAGTCAAAGTTTTATAACTTCGAACCCGAAATGTATGAACCATTCCATTCAAAGTTACATAACTTCAACTACGAATAAAAAAAAAAAGACGGAAAAACAAAGCAAGCCCCCCTGTACCCCCACACCCACTGCTACTTAAATATACCAACTCTGAGATTGCACCTCATTCAACCTCCCCTTACGGATGTTTCCGTTGAAACATTCAAACTTGTACAAGTTCGAACTTATGGTCTCGACCATATAAGGTTTGAACTTGTAAAAGTTTGACTATGTGATAGGAACCCCATCATTTCTTTCTATTAGTATTGGACCCATTTTTACTTTGCAGCTGATGATACATGACCTGTCCTTGCAATGGCAGTACTAAGTGCAGCTTAACATATAAGACTGGCTTTTGATTTTTGGGGTGGGGGAAATCTAACTTGATGTCAGCTGTTTGTAGGCTACAGCACGTGAATACACACACACACACACACACACACACACACACACACACACACACACACACACACACACACACACTCTGTGAAACAAAAATTGTCTGCTTATAGTTTTGTTGTCACTTTTATTGTGAGGGGTCAGGCTTAGGCTGTAGTGATATCTAAAGTACAAATAATTGTATTATAAAAGAAAGGAAGGGAGAAAGGAAGGAAAATCGTACTCGCTATACTCTTCTTCTATACCATATGCAACTGTAAGTGATGGCCTGTGGTAGGATGTTTTTGTATCGAGTAGAAACATTAGGTGTCCTGAGTTTTTGAAATATACTTCACAGCTAAGGTAGGGTACACAGCAATTTGGGCTAGAAGATTTAACTTGCTACAAGTTAGACTACATGAAAGTAGATTTAAACACAGACTAAATGCTTTCTGGAGGAAACACATCTGTTAGTCATCATTGTGTGAATATCACAGGCCCACTGATTCCTTCCATTGTGTCTTTTTGCAAATCTAATTATGACTTATTGTTAACATTCCATTCCATGGCACTACTCCCATGCATCTCAGTATCCCCAGCTTTCACAATTATGAGATAAAAGTGCCAACGTGATGATGTGTGGTACTCATAGTCCATGACTTCGTGGCTGTGTAGTAGTTATCCACAAAGTGCGCCACTGCAAATGAACCCAACACAGGTTATTCATGCTGAATAAGGAAAAGTAAAGGCATTTTGAAAACCATGCCCACTTACGGAAAAAGAATAAAGTACCGAGAGATAAGCTTTAAGAATATGAGGAGGACTAAGTGAAAGCCATAGGTATTGTGTGACTTTGTATTTACTCAGATATTGTGGATGGATGCTGCCATGAGCAGTCATGCTTGAAACACTTGAGGCAAGCATTGGACTGTGCAGCTTTTATTATTCATTTTTAAAATAAAGGGATTTATTATGTTTATATTAGGGTGCCCTTATTTGGAAATCCAGATGTTTTCAATAAACAGTGGAAAGGGGAAGATAGGTAAGATTGAAACAGGGGAGACACAACAAACAGGGACACACAGCAGGAACACACTAAGATGGTTGTGCTGGAGGAGTTGGGAGAGGAGAGTTACAGTGTTTTTGGTGAGTGATATATCCTTCCGATTTTTTCAAAAAATTTTTATATGAGGGTAATGTAGAGATAGGCAAGTGGGAAATAGGTAAGAGGGTGTAGGAGACAGGACAAGGGAAGAAAGGGTGATGATGAGTGATGTGCAGCAAGAGTTCCCAGTCCACACTTTTGAGATTTTAAGTATACGGCCCAAAATGCAGAATCCTTTACAAAAGCATTCTATGGACACCTACAGGAATGCATGAAGCATGCTATCCCAAATAAAACCAAGACTCACTCCTCCAAAGGCAGGAGACATGACCCTGGCTATAAATAAGCTATACAACAGAAGGAGAAAGCTACTACATGACAGAGCAAAATCCCAAAAAGGGAAGGCGTCACTATCAGTACTAGCAAGAAACTATGATCCCTCATAAAATCATAAGGCCAGCTTCGAAAGTAAAATTGCACAAGACACTAAAGATAATCACAAAGCCTTCTTTAGTTATATCAGAAACCTGGGAGGCAACTCCCAGATATGCTCTGAGTTAGTGCAAAATGATGAAAAATACACTGAACCCACAGACATTGCCAACATCCTGGCAGAAAGGTTCAGTGCAAACTTTTCTCCCCCTTCCCCCCAAAAGAGCAAATGTCTATCCCAACAGAGTGTAGGCTTCCTGAGATCACAGATGCACAGGTGAGAGCTGCCCTCTCCAAAGCAAAAAACACAGCATCAGTGGGACCAGATGGTGTCCCGGGCTGTATCTTACATGAGCTCCAAGAAGAACTAAACCCTCATATAAAGTCACTGCTCAATCCCAGCCTTACTACAGGATATGTACCCAAAGGAATGGCGTACAGCAACAGTGGTCCCACTCCACAAAGGTGGTGCCACAACAGACCCCGGAAACTATCACCCTATAAGCCTGACTAGCCTGGTCTGCAAAGCTATGGAGCGTATCATCATGGAAATCATAAACAAAGACATCGGGAACCTCCAGACACTGGATCCTACCCAATTTGGCTTTGTTAAGGGCAGATCTTGCCTCTTGAACGTGGTTGACTTCTTTGAAACAGTTACCAAAGCTATAGATGAAGGGAAGGTAGTCCACACAGCCTACCTGGACCTCACAAAAGCCTTCGACACAATACCCCACTCGGGCATCATAAATAAGCTCACCAGCCTAAACATCAACCCCTAAGTCACAAGATGGGTTGCAAACTGGCTCAGGGATAGAACTCACATGGTCAGAATAGCAGGTGCCATGTCAGACTCTAAACCAGTTACAAGTGGTGTCCCACAAGGCTCAGTCCTGTGACCTCTCTTGTTCGGTGTATATTTTTCCGAGGTACAGGCTAACACAGGTGGACTATGGCTGACTAAGTTCGCAGATGACTGCAAACTGGGTGCTGTAATCAACTCTCTGGCTGACACAAGCATCCTCCAAAAGGGTCTCACAGAGATGGATAACTGGTGCCAGAGCCATGGCCTAATGCTAAATGCCAAAAAGTGCATAGTCATCCCCTTTGGGAAAAACAAAGTGCCCACAAATTACCACATAGGTGGTAATCCATTAAGTACGGAAGAAGTAATTAGAGACTTGAGGACCCAAGTAGATAGCAATCTCTCCTTTGACAATCACATTGCCAAAGTGGTTAGAAAGACCTTCTATATAGCCCACCTTATCATGAAAGGGTTCACATCTAGCTCAAGAGAGGTCATTGTGCCCCTCTACTCATCACTTATCAGGCCCATAATTGAGTACAATGCACCATTTGGGATGTACCTTACCTCGACACCTTCAGCAACTGGAAAGACCCCAAAAGTATCTCACCAAGAGGATCAAGGGGCTCAAACAGATGCCTTATGCAGTTCGGCTAAAGAAACTCCAGCTCTACTCAGTTGCATACCGCCTACTCAGAGGTGATCTGTGTCTGACGTATAAAGCCATATCCAACCCAGAATTAATGGACATGCTTCACCTCAGGAAATCCAAATTCCTTAGAGTTACACGCTCCAGGGACTTGAACCTCAACACAGAAATAAATAGGACATGCTGGAGGGACAGATTCATATCCCAGAGGCTCCCCTCACTCTGGAACAAAATCCCAATCCATGTTAGGCAGAGCCCCTCACTGACCCTCTTCAAGAGAAATCTTGACGAGTGGATGGGAGATCGTAAGTTTACTCCTGGGATCTCTTCTGTGTCCCTGCTTGACAGAGGTACAGTAAACTAACCTTAAAAGGGCTATCTTCTGTGACCTACTATACAGAGGCACAGTCAACTAATCTAAAAGGGTGGTGAAAGCCAAACACACTCTGGCTAGGCTTATAAATGCCCTAGGGCAGATAGTCTAGTATCAACCTATGAACCTATGAACCTATAAGAGATCAAATGTTTCCACTGCCAGGTGGTATTGCAGTGGAAGACTTGATGTTGAGGAGGTAGGGTCCTGTGATGGCACTATGGCTGGTAGCAAATAGGGCAGTGAGTAACCAACCTCCTGAAGAGAAGCCTCATTGGCTGAAGCTGTCTGTCCATGATCTGCTCCAAAAGGTCCTCAACCAAACCCCAAAGCCCCCACTGAGGCTTGCCAGCCTGCCACATTCAAGGATGGTCTACAGGATCAGTGCCACTGCCCCAAACCTCCAAGGATGTCCCTGGCTGGGCAGAAGGTGAATGCTCCCCAACCTGGGAGGTACACACCTGGGATGCTCTTGAGGAATTTGAATCTGTAGAAAGTATGAATCAAAATAGGAGAGAAAGAAAATAATAAAGGACAAAAGAATGCCTAATTAAAATAAGAAAAAAGGGGGAGACAAAATAGAAAATACAAAATAATTTCACACATAATTTTACGCAGTGTTCAGTTTCGTACTTTAAAACAATTTTATTTCTATACATTTTTATTGAAGTAAAGCAAGAGTGCATGGGAAGTACTTATGCATACATGGGGACACTGATATGGGAAGGTCTTATGTATACTCATGATCAATGATATGGGAAGTGCTTATGCATGGATGGGAACACTGATATTGGAAGTTCTTATGTGTACTTGGGAAGAATGTTATGGGAAGTGCTTATGGATATTTGTGATCAGTGATATGGGAAGTGTTTATGCATACTTTAGAAGAATGTGTATTGCTATCAAATTTTGGTGAGGTTTACATTTTGTAGTCTAGTGTACTAGCAACTGAAACTACCCTTTATAAATACTTACATGTAATAAAATCAATTACAGACAGAATGCTGCGTTGATATATTAAGATATCTTTTACATGTTGTTGTAGTAAAGTTCTGAAGGCACTGTAGCCTTCAGTTACCATCCTTTATAAATATGCACTTATATATACTATTGAAATCAGTTAAAGAAGTAATACTGCATTTATATATTGACATATCTTTTACAGGTGGTTGCAGTAATGTACTTAAAGCACTGTAGCCTTCACTTACCATCCTTTATAAATATGTACTTATATATATTATTGAAATCAGTTAAAGAAGTAATACTGCATTTATATACTGACATATCTTTTACAGTTGGTTGCAGTAATGTACTTAAAGCACTGTAGCCTTCAGTTACCATCCTTTATAAATATGTATTTATATATACTATTGAAATCAGTTAAATAAGTAATACTGCATTTATATATTGACATATCTTTTACAGTTAGTTGCAGTAATGTACTTAAAGCACTGTAGGCCTTTAGTTACCATCCTTTATAAATACTTGCTTACACACAGGATACTACATTTCCTACTTTATTCATGCTTTCCAGTGGCTTCACTTAGTTCGCCTGCTCTGCTGGCTACTGTTATCTCACTGTTTGCTAGATAGAGAAGATATAAGATAATTGTTTACACATATTTCACCTATTTTCCCTTAACATTACTGATATATTAACAACTACTATGCAAGGCATTTCATTCACTGCTGTACATAATTAGTATGGGTTTGTTTAAATATTTATTAATATATGAACTTTCAGACTATGCCAGTCTTTCTTTTAAAGCAAGTTATAAATAACTCGTAGTGCATGGAGTGCCGTGATTGAACTCCAAAATCAGAAAAAAGATAAGTCTGTTTTGCTCTACTGTAGTGCGAGACTCAACCATAACAACACTTTCAGAGGTGTGTAACAAATGTTACACCTCACAAACACTGTTAAAGTCAGGTGTAAGGGAAGGAACGTTGCTTCAGTCTCAGTGGTCTCTTGATATTGTTCCTTCTATGTCCATGGACGTTTACAGATGTTAGTCTATAAGTAACTTCTTTAAATTAGGGCAGAATTTAAAAACAAAATGTCCCTGATTTTTTCATCACTTGCTGTCTATGTGGAAGCACTAACTAAGTGCTTAACTGGCTTTCAAATCCAGTAAAACACATCACTTTTTTTCTTTTGTAACAGATAGTACATGGAATAGATAAAACTCCATGCACTACTAAGAGTTATGATGGAGTCTTACCAATTATAACTTATTATGTGTTCTCAGTATGGATAAACTACAACAAAGCTTGCCACTGCTCACACCACGATTCCAGTGGAAAAATCAATTCAAATAATCCAAACCAAATTTTCAAGTGAAAAAACAACGCTGAACGCCAATGAACGAAAAATGTTTATTAAGCCAAACAATTCTGTGTAGCTTTTCGTCGGCGCTCTGCACCAACTTCCTCAGAACTTTAAATCTCGCGCCTATACAGTTACATACTTTAATATGATAAAACCAAAACATGTGATCAACACGCCCCCCCCCCAACTAGCAACTCTTAAAGGCACTTCACCCTAAAAAGAACTTAATTAAATAACATTATGAACAAATATAAATTATTTAAGTTCAATAAAATTACAACTAAACCATACAGACATAATTAGTTCATCTATACTAATATAGCCGACCAACAAATCAATCTAAAAATATATACATATGTGTGTAACGGCTATCAAGGACATCGATGACAACAATTAAAAAATCAAAAAAAACAACCATATCAATAATGTCAGAAACAATAAAAACACATTAAAAACACGCCTTCATTTAACTGAAATTACAACTATTAAATGTAAGCTACCAGAACCCAAAACAATTAACCAGGTGAAAATATGGATACTAATACCCCATACCCCACAGATGAGGTAAGCCCTACCTCTCCAAACTTCTCAATTTAAGAACACTGTTTATGGACAACATGCTGTTTAGGCCAGGGTAGTGGTAAGCTTCCAATTTTAGCTGCCACATCAGTTCCTTGAACTCCAATTTCAAGGATTCAGGACCCCCCCCTATTTTCCAAACTTAATTGGTCTATCACCATAAAGGTAAACTCATGTTCAGGGTTTTCCTTACTGTGCTTCGCCAAGGCGTTTTCCATATTCTCTTTCTTCATGGTGTATAAATGTTCATACATGTGTTCATGTAGCTTCCTGTCCATCTTGCCTATATAAACTACAGGACAAGATGAGCATTTAGCCAGATAGATCACTTGGTTGCTTGCACAATTATATCTCCCCTTAATCAGGTACTTATTGTCCCTGATCATGAAAAATGTGCCTGCTTTAACAAATCTGCAATATTTGCACATATTACATTTATACATCCCAGATCTAGAAGGAATACTCTTGGTTTCATTTCCAAGATGTTTTTAATGTTAGGACCTCTCCTAAAAGTCACTTTAGGGTCGGACCCTAACTTGGAAATCCCTGTGATGACAGCCGGCAACAAGCACCAGTTCTTCTTAATGATTGACACTATCTCTCTGACATCCAAGCTATAGGAGATGATAAAACTACAATGATACATGCCACTAGTATGGTTGGCCCGAGTATAAATAGAAGACTCTGACTTGGGATAACCCAGGATAGGTTGAAAGTAACCATTTTCACTCTTGGTTCAAACTTTAATACTCAGACCTACAATGAGGTCCTCGGGGTATCCTCTACACAAGAAAAGGTTCGAAATAAACCGGCACTCTTCCTGGAAGTCAGTCTCCCTTGATACCATTCTGGCCACCCTGACCAGTTGGCCCTTCACTATCGATCTCTTCTGGTAAGCAGGATGGTCGCTATTAAAATGTAAACAGGAGTTAGAGAAAGTAGGCTTCCGATGAATTCTGCCTAGAAAACAACTCTGAGATCTATCCTGAAATAGTTCCACATCCAAATAAGCTATCCTTTCTGTTGCAAAATTTGAAGTGAATTTTAAAAATTCGGTTGACCTGTTGAAACTTTCAACCAAACGTTTTGCCACCACTTGATCGTCCTTAAGGATGATAAAAATATCATCCAAAAAGCGAGTATATAATATAGCTTTTTCTTGGATAATGGTGTTAGAGAAAACAAATTCCTTCTCCCAATGGGCCATCACCAGATTAGCCACACTGGCCCCACATGGCGACCCCATCAGTACTCCTATCAGTTGGTGAAACCATCGGTTATTGAACGAAAAAAAGTTACACGTTAAAATGATATCCAAAAGCTCTCTGACCATCGAAATCTCTTGTAGAGGTGCTTGTTTAAAGGTCATGACCAATAGGATCCATTCAACTGCCACGTCATGAGGGATAGATGAATACAAATCAATAACATCGATGGTTAATAAGTGACTATCTGCACTATAGGGGGTCTAACCAACCTTCGCCAAGAATGACCAAGAATCTTTGAAGATATGTGGTTCACAAACTACATATTTCTTGAGGATAAAATCCACAACTTTGGCCATTGCATAAGTTATACTACCTTTGGCACTTACCAATTGGTGCAGGGGTCCTAAATATTCTTGTGAATTGATTGCCAAACGGCACTGGTATTCTTGGTGAAACCATCGGTTATTGAACGAAAAAAAGTTACACGTTAAAATGATATCCAAAAGCTCTCTGACCATCGAAATCTCTTGTAGAGGTGCTTGTTTAAAGGTCATGACCAATAGGATCCATTCAACTGCCACGTTGGGGAGGAAATGAAATTAAACACTTCCAGATCAATCACCCCACTGATAAACATGTCTGCATAATAAGAACGGACTTGGGCCATGTTGACATTTCGTTCATTTCTAGATACTTCTCAATAAGTTTCAGAAGCTAAAATAGCTGATATCCTACTGTTATAGTCTTCTATGTCCATAGCAACCAAACCACCCCCTTGTCTGGCTGCATGAGTCTAACTGAAGAAGAACATAAGACATCTAACAAGTCCCTTTCCTCCTTGGTGATGTTGAAATGAGCTGGACGCTTTGACTTTAATAAAAAACAAATATCCAAATCACACATTTGTTCAAAAACTCCCAAGGAGGGGTGCAAAGGGGGATTGTACGTACTAGGTATATGAAAAGGTTTCATTAGATTTGACTGGTCCCCCAACAAAAGGGATAAATTTAGCTTCCTCATGAAAAGCTTCAAGTCCAGAATAGATCTTGCCACACAGGCCCTCCTAGATGGAACAAAAGAAAGACCTTTGGCCAGGAAATCAACCAATAGCTGTGGAAACACAAAATGGGAATAATTGAAAATTTTAAAATCCATCTCCGTATTAAAAATTACTTCATATGAGGGGTGCTCTGGAGGTGGACATTCATTAACGTTCCCAATTAATTTCTCTTGGTCTTGTACCTGCTTCTGGTCCTCCGATTTGATGACTGTTGTGGAGATGAGGCTTGGTCCTGAAAATTTGCCCCTTCAGTTTCAGGTGTTTGATTGGCTTGATTAGCTTGGGAAACTGAACGGTCTCTCCTCCTGTTCAAGTTTTCATAGTCAATACCCCTGGCAGGGACTCCAACCTCCTGGTCATGATGTTGGATTTGAGGCCTAGATTCTAAGGGCTCATTCAAGGGGCCTGGTACTTGATCAACTTGCCCCTTAAAATTACCTTGTGATTTAGGAGGCTTAGGATAAGCCACCCCATCCTTGTATGCCTTAATATCTCTTTGGAGTTTTTTAATCTTGGTCGAAGTAATTTTGGATATACATTGATCAATGCTGGTATATATCCACTCATAGTCATATCTATATCTTGGGAAGTTAATATCCAACTTAATCACCTCGTCCAAGGTCAATATTTCTCTTGTCAGGCTGTTAATTGCTTCCTGGTAATGGGTGCTAATTAAATTAAGGAGTTCAGACCTATGTCTATCAAACAGGGAGAGAAGGTCCTTATGAAACTTAGACCCTTCTTCTAATCCTGTTGGGTACTGCCAGGAACGAAGCCCCTTCAGTACTATCTTCAAATGCATTCACCAAAATATGAAACCTCTAAATGTAATTTCCTTAGTTTGATCAATTTTAGAAGGAAGATCATTACCTTCATTCTGGTTAGAATGTGAGCCAGGGAAGTCATTGCAGGTATTAAGCCAGAATGGCCGACTAAGCCATTGATTAAAATTGGGTTGTGCACAATGGCATGAGATTTAAAGTTCTGAGGAAGTTGGTGCAGAGCGCCGACGAAAAGCTACGCAGAGTTGTTTGGCTTAATAAACATTTTTCGTTCATTGGTGTTCAGCGTTGTTTTTTCGTTTGAAAATTTGGCTTTGATTATTTGAATCGATTTTTCCACTGGAATCGTGGTGTGAGCAGTGACAAGCTTTGTTGTAGTTTGTCTCGCTTGTTTTGGGTGGTCAAGTCATTTTATTTTAGTGATGTCAAGCTCAACACCGGAAACCAGGGTGCGCCAATCGGGAGAGTTAACTATGCCCATCAACCTCTTAACTCAAAAGGTTGACATGTTGTCCCAACTTGTGGGTGACTTATCTGAATCATCGCAGACGGTATCAGGAACTACTTTGATATCAACACCACCTCTTAGAGCTGAGTTGGCCGGGTCGCAGGAACTTTTTACTGCTAGTGGAGAAGCCGGAGAACTGGCTGCTGAGACTAATATGCATTTATTGCAACAGGGACAAGAGCGGGAAGGAGCTGTCGGGGGACCTACTGATGGAAGTCTAAGCGCACGTAGGGATGTCGGGTCCTCAGTTGCTACAATTCCAGATGAGATGGGGTGAAGATGTGCACAACCCAATTTTAATCAATGGCTTAGTCGGCCATTCTGGCTTAATACTTGCAATGACTTCCCTGGCTCACATTCTAACCAGAATGAAGGTAATGATCTTCCTTCTAAACTTAATATGTTTGATCAAAAATTGATCAAACTAAGGAAATTACAATTAGAGGCTTCATATTTTGGTGAATGTCGGCATTCTCAGATAGTACCGAAGGGGCTTTGTTCCTGGCAGTACCCAATAGGGTTAGAAGAAGGGTCTAAGTTTCATAAGGACCTTCTCTCCCTGTTTGATAGACATGGGTCTGAACTCCTTAATTTAATAAGCACCCATTACAAGGAAGCAATTAACAGCCTGACAAGAGAAATATCAACCTTGGATGAGATGATTAAGTTGGATATTAACTTCCCAAGATATAGATATGACTATGAGCGGATATATACCAGCATTGATCAATACATATCCAAAATTACTTTGACCAAGATTAAGAAACTCCAAAGAGATATTAAGGCATACAAGGATGGGATGGCTTATCCTAAGCCTCCTAAATCACAAGGTAATTTTAAGGGGCAAGTTGATCGAGTACCAGGCCCCTTGAATGAGCCATTAGAATCTAGGCCTCAAATACAACATCATGACCAGGAGGTTGGAGTCCCTGCCAGGGGTACTGACTATGAAAACTTGAACAGGAAGAGAGACCGTTCAGTTTCCCAAGCTAATCAAGCCAATCAAATACCTGAAACTGAAGGGGCAAATTTTCAGGACCAAGCCTCATCTCCACAACAGTTATCGAATCGGAGGACCAGAAACAGGTACAAGACCAGGAGAAATTAATTGGGAATGTTAATGAATGTCCACCTCCAGAGCACCCCTCATATGAAGTAATTTTTAATACGGAGATGGATTTTAAAATTTTCAATTATTCCCATTTTGTGTTTCCACAGCTATTGGTCGATTTCCTGGCCAAAGGTCTTTCTTTTGTTCCATCTAGGAGGGCCTGTGTAGCAAGATCTATTCTGGACTTGAAGCTTTTCATGAGGAAGCTAAATTTATCCCTTTTGTTGGGGGACCAGTCAAATCTAATTAAACCTTTTCATATACCTAGTACATACAATCCCCCTTTGCACCCCTCCTTGGGAGTTTTTGAACAAATGTGTGATTTGGATATTTGTTTTTTATTAAAGTCGAAGCGTCCAGCTCATTTCAACATCACCAAGGAGGAAAGGGACTTGTTAGATGTCGTATGTTCTTCTTCAGTTAGACTCATGCAGCCAGACAAGGGGGTGGTTTGGTTGCTATGGACATAGAAGACTATAACAATAGGATATCAGCTATTTTAGCTTCCAAAACCTATTGAGAAGTATCTAGAAATGAACTAAATGTCAACATGGCTCGAGTCCGTTCTTATTATGAGGACATGTTTATCAGTGGGGTGATTGATCTGGAAGTGTTTAATTTCATTTCCTCCCTAACACCAAGAATACCAGTGCTGTTTGGCAATCCATAGATTCACAAGAATATTCAGGACCCCCCCATGTGCCAATTGGTAAGCGCCAAAGGTAGTATAACTTATGCAGCGGCCAAAGTTGTGGATTTTATCCTCAAGAAATATGTAGTTTGTGAACCACATATTTCCAGAGATTCTTGGTCATTCTTGGCGATGGTTGGTTCGACCCCCTATAGTGCAGATAGTCACTTCTTAACCATCGATGTTATTAATATGTATTCATCTATCCCTCATGATGCGGCAGTTGAATGGATCCAATTGGTCATGACCTTTAAACAAGCACCTCTACAGGAGATTTTGATGGTCAGTGAGCTTTTGGATATCATTTTAACGTGTAACTTTTTTCATTCAATAACCGATGGTTTCACCAACTGATAGGAGTACCGATGGGGTCACCATGTGGGGCCAGTGTGGCTAATCTGGTGATGGCCCATTGGGAGAAGGAATTTGTTTTCTCTAACACCATTATCCAAGAAAAAGCTATATTATATACTCGCTTTTTGGATGATATTTTTATCATCGTTAAGGGTGATCAAGCAGTGGCAAAACCTTTGGTTGAAAGTTTCAATAGGTCAACCGAATTTTTAAAATTCACTTAAAATTTTGCAACAGAAAGGATAGCTTATTTGGATGTGGAAATATTTAAGGATAGATCTCAGAGTTGTTTTCTAGGCAGAATTCATTGGAAGCCTACTTTCTCCAACTCCTATTTACATTTTAATAGCGACTGTCCTGCTTACCAGAAGAGATCGATAGTAAAGAGCCAACTGGTCAGGGCGGCCAGAATGGTATCAAGGGAAAGTGACTTCCAGGAAGAGTGCCGGTTCATTTCAAACCTTTTCTTGTGTAGAGGACACCCGGAGGACCTCATCGTAGATCTGTGTATTGAAGTTTGAACCAAGAGGGAAAATGGTTACTTTCAACCTATCCTGGGTTATCCCAAGTCAGAGTCTTCTATTTATACTCGGGCCAATCCGTACTAGTGGCACGTATCATTGTAGTTTTATCACCTCCTATTGCTTGGATGCCAGAGAGATAGTGTCAATCATTAAGAAGAACTGGTGCTTGTTGCCGGCTGACATCACAGGGATTTCCAAGTTAGGGTCCGACCCTAAAGTGACTTTTAGGAGAGGTCCTAACATTAAAAACATCTTGGAAATGAAAGCCAAGAGTATTCCTTCTAGATCTGGGATGTATAAATGTAATATGTGCAAATATTGCAGATTTGTCGAAGCAGGCACATTTTTCATGATCAGGGACAATAAGTACCTGATTAAGGGGAGATATAATTGTGCAAGCAACCAAGTGGTCTATCTGGCTAAATGCTCGTCTTGTCCTGTATTTTATATAGGCAAGACAGACAGGAAGCTACATGAATGCATGTATGAACATTTGTACGCCATGAAGAAAGAGAAGATGGAAAACGCCTTGGCGAAGCACAATAAGGAAAACCCTGAACATGAGTTTACCTTTATGGTGATAGACCAATTAATTTCAGAAAATAGGGGGAGTCCTGAATCCTTGAAATTGGAGTTCAAGGAACTGATGTGGCAGCTAAAATTGGAAGCTTACCACTACCCTGGCCTAAACAGCATGTTGTCCATAAACAGTGTTCTTAAATTGAGAATATTAGAGAGGTAGGGCTTACCTCGTCTGTGGAGTATGGGGTATTAATATCCATATTTTTGCCAGGTTAATTGTTTTGGGTTCTGGTAGCTTATATTTAATAGTTGTAATTTCAGTTAAATGAAGGTGTGTTTTTAATGTGTTTTTATTGTTTCTGACACGATTGATATGGTTATTTTTTTAATTTTTTAATTGTTATCATCGATGTCTTTGATAGCCGTTACACACATATGTATACATTTTTAGATTGTTTTGTTGGTCGGCTATATTAGTATAGATGAACTAATTATGTCTGTATGGTTTACTTGTAATTTTATTGAACTTAATTTATATTTGTTCAAAATGTTGTTATTTAGTTAAGTTCTTTTTAGGGCGAAGTGCCTTTAAGAGTTGCTAGTTGGGGGGGGGGCGTGTTGATCACATGTTTTGGTTTTACCATATTAAAGTATGTAACTGTATAGGCGCGAGATTTAAAGTTCTGAGGAAGTTGGTGCAGAGTGCCGATGAAAAGCTACACAGAGTTGTTTGCCTTAATAAACATTTTTCGTTCATTGGCGTTCAGCGTTGTTTTTTCGTTTGAAAATTTGGTTTGGATTATTTGAATCGATTTTTCCACTGGAATCGTGGTGTGAGCAGTGGCAAGCTTTGTTGTAGTTTGTCTCTCTTGTTTTGGGTGTTCTCAGTATGGATACCAAGATTCACTGTGAACACATAATAATGTGGTTATGGTCAGAGACCCAATCATAACCCTCTATGTTACACTTTTATTTGTGTGCACTGCTTGTCTCTTTGAGTGAAGGCTATTGTTTCAAATTTTCACATACCCTTTTACTACAGGTTCTACTTTAAAATGTTATGGTTCGCAGGTAATAGCATGTGAATTGTGCTCAGGCCAAAGCAGTATCCATGAAAAATGTAGTAATTCATGGAACTTTTCTGTTCCTTTCAATTCAAGCTTTAAAAAACATCATTGTGTTAGACATGGATGCTGTATATATACTTCAGTAGAACAATGTGAAAAACGTGTAGGGATGACAGAGTGGTGCAGCAGTAGCATTGTCACCACACAGCAAGAGGTTCTCTGGTTCGATTCTTGGCTAGAGTGCCTTCTGTGTGGAGTCTGCATATCCTCCCTGCATTCGTGTGGGTTTTCTCCGGGTGCTTGGGTTTCCTCCCACGTTGAAAAACATGTATCTGGAGAGTTTCTCCCTGGGCATCTGCTGAAAAATTGGCTACGTTCCAAGTTGGACTTTTCTGTTTAACAAAATTTTAAATAAAAATAGGTGTTTTGATAGCTTTCTGCCTAATCACTTAAGCATAAAAAGGGAAAGTTTAAACTTGTCATTTCTCAGTATGTGCTAGTTATTCACTTGATACTGCACCCTCCACTCCCTCTCCTAATCTTCACTCTGATGAAGGTGAGGTGTCTGAATGAGGGTTTAACCATCTTGTACATATGGATAATATTGTGGAAGAAATGGCTGTCTTATGTATTCTTTCTTTACAAAAATGGTCTTTATGTACTTTACTAAGGTAATGCAATATTGTAAATAAATAAATGAAATATGGCAATGCAAATATTTTTTGTGTATAAATACATACAATTATATAGATGAAAAATAATTGTAAGTGTACTCATGCAGATTTATATCTATAATGTACATACATATATATATATATATATATATATATATACGGTTTACTATTAAATGTGCGAATGCACTCCGTGTGAACGGCAACCACATCGACACATTTGCGCGAACCAAAACACCGAAAACATTTCGCTAGCGAACCGAAACCGCGAAACCCCGATGATCGACATTACCAGCCGCGCAACACCTCCACACCCATGCTACCATGGGTCGGATGGGGGCGAGGTTGTGCCGTGCACATCTGGCGTGTGTGTGGCGTTGTTCCGTTCAGCAATGCGAGTCGCACAAAACGGGATCGACAATTCGATAGTAAACCTATATATACATATATATGTGTGTGTATAAATATATATATATATATATATATATATATATATATATATATATACATATATATATATATATATATACATACTTACGGATATTTCTTTACTCATACATATACATTTGCATTTATATAGACAATTATGTTACCACATAAACAGTCCATATATTTATATAGAAATCCAGTTCAGTATACAGATATGTTTATGCTTTGCTTTGCATTATTATAACATTATGGATACATATTTGCAGTTACACATATTTCTTCTTGTAAAAAACGTCAGTTATGCAACCTTTTTAAAGTTTCTTTTTAAAACTGTGTTTTATATGACCAAAAAAATAAATAAATAAAAATAAAATAATACTTAGTTGTAGAACTCTGGCCTTCTCAATGCTACCCAGTCAACCCACTTGGCCAGCTGGTAGACCGATGCTTCTGTAGGTCATCTTACCTGTGGCAGCACTGGTGGCCATAGTGGGTGATCCCTGTTAGGGACAGGTGCTCACCCATATCCTGCCAGATGTCTATTTATTCCACTCACTTCTTCTAACACACACCTGGATCTTATCCAGGTATGACTCATTCAGAAGGTAGACCATGATCTTGATCTCCTTATCTGACCAGCTTGGAGCTCAGCCTCATGTCTTCCCAGATAATGCCATCATTAGATATGCCAGTACCAGAATGAGGAATGTATGAGCAGGGCTGTGGCTTATAGGTTTAGAACAACTCCCTCTGGGGTCTGACATCACATTAACCACACCCAGTTAACCTGCAGAGGAACTATCCTGGTACTATTTTTACCAGCAAGTTTGGCTTTATCAAAAATGCTTTGTCACAAAGATGTATTTTTGTTAAAAAAATATATTTACATTTCATTTATATGGTAGATAAAAAGCAGTACACAATCATCATTTTTATACGACTTAAAATTGTTACTGCTGTTGTGCATTTCCATAGTTTCATAGTTTAGTACTTGGCTAACTGCCCCTGTGAGCCATTTTAAGCCTAGCCAGTTATTTCTTGTGAGACTCAAACTCTACACTTTTGTGTTTGTAAGGCAAACACCTTAGCCATTAAGCCACCCTCCCAACCCCATTCCCTAGCTACATTTTTCAAGTATTACACCTGAATGTCATTTATACCTGCTTTATGCAGTACGGCAGCAGTATTATTGTTGCTTTTTTTGGGAAATATTCATGTGTGTGTGTGTGTGTGTGTGTGTGTGTGTGTGTGTGTGTGTGTGAATACCATCTCTTAATAAATAATGAACATTTTGAGGTGATAAGGTTTGCCTTTAAAATGGACTGGGATTATACTTCATGGGTGTGGAAAGTCACATGCATATGACTCCATTTTACTTTTCCTAAACTTAGTCAGCTTTGAGCATAACTGGGGCCATCCACACATTACCAGAGCATGCTGGTGACTGTGATAACTCTGTGGCATTCCACAATGCATTCATGTAAATCCAAGGTCACGCTCATTAGTAGCCAAGGATAAGCGGCTGTACACATTTGAGTATTGCTGTGATTCACAGATATAAACACAAATGGGCTCAATTTACATACAAAATGCATCAATTTATCCAAACTTACATGAAAAAGTTTAACTCTGCCATATTAACTTGCAATTACTCTAGTTAGGTGGTAAGTGACTTATGAAACCACCATAAGCAGTTACACATATTTATACAGAGAAATGAATGCTGGCATGAAATTACAATAATCATGTGACAATTACTATTATTATTAAAAGGTGAACCTTCCACATCTACACAGAATGACAATGAAGATACTGTGCATGGTAATTGTCCTCTACACTTTGTTAATAAGCAAATAGTAGTCTTAGTGTATGCTACGTCTTTATTAGTAATGTTTTCAAATCAATTTTTACAGGGTCAATGGCAGAAGCAAACAGGTCCACTATACCAAAAAACTGGAGGATATCAGCAGCAGAATGGCTATTAAAGATGATGATGATGATGAAGATGATAACATAGTTATATTTATGAAGCAGTCTAAGGATAGTGGCATGCAGTCCCCAGGTTTAATGGCAGGATCCCACACCCCACAACATGTTAGTAACTTTGCAGAAAGTGACAGTGCATCAGAAAGTCAAACACATGCTAACGTTACAGTCATGCTTATGCAGGGAGAAAACCCACGCACTTCTACACCAGTATCTCTGAATGCAGACAAACACCTTTAGGGTGATGGCAGACCTTCAGAAGTAACAATATCCACCATGACACATTTACAAAGAGGTGCCAGGCACAGGCATTTATCACAGCTACCCCAGGAAGAACATGAAGCATTGGCTGCCGAGCAGCAAATGTGCAGTGACACTGTTAGGCCTCAGAGCACTGCCACAGTGAGTCAGCTGGAAATAGCCAAAGTCCTTCAGTGCATACATGATGATTTCTAGCACTACATGTAAATGACACAGAGTAGGGATAATGCCATAATCACACTGATGCATAATATGGTGGCAAACCAAGCATTGGTGGCCTCCTCTACTCGTACACTAGTTCATGACAGACAAGATTCAAATAGGAGTCAGTCTTAGAAGGGGAAAAGAACAGGGTACTGTCCAGACACATGAGGGCAGATCACATAAGACTAGAAGTGTTTCTCAGGAAAGCATTGTAATTGGGAGGGGGTACAAGCAGAACAGATTTCATGCAGGCCATGTCAGTATTCATCTATACCTAGCAGACCCTCTCATTTACAGTCCCATTCCCACAGCACTGTCAGATTATTGTCTGTAGGATCACCTACATCATGTAGGTTTTGACATCGGATGGACTCACTTTCAAGCTCTATTGACAGCCCCTCTTCAAAATCCCTTGCACTATCACCTGACCTATCTTTAGGAGATATATATGACACATCTGACCTTAAACTACTGTGATTCAAGTGTTACACCTCTGTTACTTACACTTTGGCCAAAGCACACATGTCAATGTGTAACAAAGGGGAATAGGTTATTGTATAAATTAAAAAGGGGGGCTTAATGTACATTATAACTGTATGCATTTCATTCCTATAATGCTACTGCTTAAAAATCTCATGGGACTGTGGAAGTAACATTCCTGTAATGCTACTGCTTAAAAACCTCAGGGAATTATGGAAGGAAAGCTGTATGTCATAATATGAGATTGCAGTCATTAACAACATTAATGCTGTATGCATTGACAATATTACAGCTGGCAGTTACCTACAACTTAAAAGTAGAAATACACAAGTTTTCAGGGGAACATTAACAAGAAAACCTACAGAATAAAATGAGTATCCCGCCATGTAAACAAACACTGCTGCTACTTCACCCTCACCACTGCACAAATGATATTTTTTGTTTCTCTAGCCACAAATTACCACGTATGACAAAATAAAATAATTTGATGTGCAGCACCTCAGCAAACAACATAGGTCTAACTGGGACAATATTGCATAATATACAAAAATAAATTGATACATTTCATTCAGTTGCAAGGTATGAAATCATGTTAACTACTGAGTTAACACTTTTACTAATTGTATTACTTTAGGACATTCAGTATGTGCATAGTTAGGTACACCACCTGACTTTAATTTATTGAGCAAGATAGTTAAAGATCTGGTTATTCATTATATAATGCCTTACGACGTAATTGAACAGGAGTCAGTGAGCACTCAGCCGTAATTTTTATAGACAATAATATGATTAACTGTTCTGAAATTAAAAAAAATATATCTAAATGTGAAAAGCAATGTCAGATGAACAGTGATGGTAGACCACGCACCCCACAGCACAGCCCACATGTAACACTGCATGCAACAGCATTTCCTGGTCCATTGTTTTGGACTAGTTGCAGCTGTATGTCATGCATGAGCCTGCTGCATGGGGCCTCTTACTATTATTGCCAGCTGGTCACCATTTGTCATACCAGGACTAGAAATGGGAGCTTCAGTGACAGCATGGGTCACTTCACCACAAGACAAGCACATGATCATGTTGTGCAGAATGCAACATGCAGTAAGCATCCTGTATGCTACTTAAGCTATAATGAAGGATAGCCCCAGACCCATACACGCACTTAAAAGAACTCTCCAGGAGGTGAAACCCCTCTAAATGACAATACAGGTTTGGGACAGGGCTGTATTAATGTTCTACTCTGCAGCTCCACTTTGATTTCTCTCATGAGACATAGCTCCAATGGATATCCAGCATCACCTGAAAGACAAAAAAGAAGGAAAAAGAGAGAGAAATGACAAGGCGGGAAGGCATAACAAATAAAGTGTGGTTTAGTATTCAGCAACATATTTTACCACGAATAACTATTTAAATAAAGCAGAAAAAAAAGAGAAAAATATTTTCTACTTACTAACAAGATGTTCACTGAGCATCCTACCATGTAGGAGAACATAGTAGAGTGAGCTAGTGTGCCATATATGGGAATTGTGTGCACTACTAGGATGCTGGGCAGAAACACTGGTGATACATCCCCATGCATCACACACTACCTTGCAATTGATGGAATGGTGGCTCTTCCTACTGCAGTACTGCTCACTCCATGGACCAAAGAGGCCCTGATTGTAATATGAGTGCAACCTTTTGCACTGAGAACCTCAGGAAATTGTGTCACCCCATAAAAGGCATGTATAGTCTTGGCTCGGTCCTGATTTGGCACCACGAAATACATGTACTGATCCACACATACTAAGAGTACAGCCATGAACTGCTGCAGTATCCTCAAGGCAGACACCTGTGCGATACCCAACATGTCCCTAGTTTGTCTCTAGAATGTCCCCATAGTATGTATAGTGAGGGAAATACATACCTTAGTATCACTAAGGAGAGGAATTCCACGTATTCCTCCAGTATCCCAACAGGGGTCATACATACTCACTAAGACCCTTATAATATTTCTGTCCACTTGCTTCTATCTAGTGTATCCTAATTGTCAAAATTGTAATGGGATATTCTGTACTTATATTTCTGCCTTCTTTGCTGGTGAGAGCCACTGGGTGCAAGCAGTTTTGTCTCAGCCAAGACAAGCAGCTCACAACAGGAAGTAGCAAAGCTGGCAGCAAGTGGCAACATCTTCATGGATTGTAAAGCAGATAAGATAGGATAGGAGCAACTCCTCCTGTATATATTATGAATCTGCAGACAGCATGGAAAAGTGAGAAACTTTAACTATGAATCACAAGTAGGTAAGAGAATTCTTCATTAACATATGCTGTTTTATATCACTTTTCCTTTACATTTTATTATGATTTAATTTGCTTAAGCTTATTTGTGACCATCGCAAATTAGTGTAAGTGGCCTCTACGAATCACAGCTTACCTGTATTCATTAGCGGGCAGCTCAAATGGCCATAACGCATTTGCCTTATAGGTTCATAGGCAGGTACTAGGCTATCGGCCCTAGGGCCTATACAAGCTTAGCCAAAAAGGTACCCTGGCTTTTGCCACCCAAGAAAATTATTTTCCTGTGCCTCTATCAAGCAGAGGCACAGAGGTGATCCCCAGGCTGAATTTCCTGTCTCCCATTCAATCATCAAGATTTTTCTTGAAGAGTGCTAATGAGAGCTTTGTTTGATATAGATAGGTAGTTTGTTCCTGAGTATGGGAAGTCTCTGGGACAAGAATCTATCCCTCTAACATCTTCTGTTTATTGTGGTGACAAGGTTTAGGTCCCTAGAGCATGTAGCTTGGAGGGATTGGGATTTCTTTAAGTGGAGCATGTCCAACAGCTCTGGGTTTCACATAGCTGTGTATGTTAGGCAGATATTGCCTCTGAGTAGGTGATATGTGATAGAATAAAGCTGGAGTTTTTTGAGACGATCTGTGTAGGGCATCTGTTTGAGGCCAGTAATCCTCTTTGTGAGGTATTTCTGCAGCCTTTCCAGTTGTTGTAGATGTCTTGTGAGGTACATACCAAAAGGGGCATTGTACTCTATAATGGGTCTAATGAGTGACGAGTAGAGGGGAACAATGACTTATTTTTTCCTGGATGAGAAACCTTTTGTGATGAGGTGTGCCACATCGAAGGATTTCCTGACTACTGTGGCGATGTGATTATTAAAAGAGCGACTACCAAGGTCTCTTATCACACTTTCGGTATTAAGTAGACTACCACCTATCATAGGTGCAGAGTTTTTACCAAAGGGGATGACGATGCACGTTTTGGCATTGAGCTTTAGACCATGGCTTTGACACCAGGCATCTGTCTCAGTGAGGCCCTTTTGTAGGATGTCCACATCGTTAAGAGTTTCAATTATGGCTTCTAGTTCGCAGTCATCAGCAAACTTCATTAGCCAAAGACCTTTTGTGTTAGCCTGTACTTCAGAAAAGTAGATAAAAGTAGATACCAAACAGGAGAGGTCCCAGGACTGAACCCTGTGGTACTCCACTTGTCACTGGCCTGAAATCGGATTTGGAGTCTCCTACTTTCACAGTGTGGGTTCTGTCAGTGAACCAGTTGGCAGCCCATCTTGTGACACAGGGATTTATACATAGTTTAGTGAGTTTATCTATAACTCTAGAGTGGGAGATGGTGTCAAAAGCCTTGGCAAGATCTAGATAGGCTGTGTGAACCACCTTACCCTTGTCTGTGGCTTTGGTGACTGCTCAAAGAAGTCAAGCGGGTTTAGGAGACATGATCTGGCTTTTACAAACCCGAAATGGGTGGGGTCCAGTGTTTAGAGATTACCAATGTCTTTGTTTATAAGTTCCATGATGACACGCTCCATGGCCTTACAGACCAGGCTCATTAGGCTAATGGGGCAGTAGTTCCCGAGGTCCGTGGTGGCTCTCCCTTTGTGCAGTGGGATAACCATCGCAGTGCGCCATTCAGTGGGCACAAAGCCTGAGATGAGGCTATGATTGAACATGGTGCTTTGGTGGGGTGCCAGTTCATTCTGTAGTTCGTGTAGAACGCAGCCTGGGATGTTGTCACGTCCCATGGATGCTGTGTTCTTGGCTTTGGAGAGTGTGGTTTTTACCTGTGTAGCCATGATTACAGGAACTTTCCATTCTTCCGGTATAAAGATGGGCCCTTTAGGGGGTGAGGGGGAGGTAAAGTTAGCACTGAATCTATCTGCCAGGATGTTGGCAATATCAGTTGGTTCTGTATATTTAGCACCGTTGTGCTGTAACTCAGAGCAGATCTGAGTGCTGCCACTGAGATTCTTGACATAGCTATATAATCACTACAAATTCCACCTGTTGTGCTTCTAGGAAGCTTGTATGCAGTAAGCACATGAAAAAGCAAGTATTACTTACTTTCATTTTATCAAAAAGAAATTGAAATTGTTCTTTACACACTCCATGACAGGAATACATTCACAGTTCCTCGCTTCTGTTGTCTGACCTAAGCCTTTAAGCCAGGTACATATGGGTAGCTACTTATTAAAGTTGGAGAGGGGTGCACCCCCTTGCCCTATGGTTTCAATGACGTTATAAAGCAGCGTTAGGACTACAGACTTTAAGCTAAAAAATGAACATTATTTCTGCAAGTATTAGAGAGACATTGCTCAGATTTATCCCAATAAAATATATAACAGCTTACTGTACTAAAAGTGCAATTATTTACATATAGACAGCAAAAAAAAGCTTAGATATATGCCATTGCATGGTACTAGTAGCATTCTTACTGTACCTCATATGGTACATTCTGTTGTACCAATATACACTTTTCACTCACCATATCTTTTGCTTAGTGTAACTTCTTCCAAGTACTCAGACACTCTAACATCCTCTACTCTAGTATTAATTTATTCACACCTAGAAAATACACAGCTTTTATTAACACAGACACCTCACTTTCTAAATAATACTTGACTTGATTTATTATTTTATTATAAATAATGGTTTGTGACTGTCCTGACTGCTGAGCACTTATTTTGTTTTTCTAAAGTTTGTTCTTACGTTTTGCAAATAAATAATGGTTGGGAGGGTGGCCCAATGGTTAAAGTGTTTGCCTTACAAACACAAAGTACAGAGTTTGAGTCTCACAAGGGATAATTGGCTAGGCTTAAAATGGCTCGCAAGGGCAGTTAGCCTAGTACTAACCTATGTATATTACAATTGTATATAGACTTTACATTTTTGTTACCTAATAACTGTATTTCACAGATGTGTATTTTTGATATAACATTATCTCACTAAATATAATTGTGACTTTCTTTGTATTCTTAGGCTGAGACTAAAAATGATCACTTTTGGTCAGTTCTCTACCCCAATAAACACATTTTAAACAAAATAAATAAATAGGTATGCATCACCTTGTTAACCAGGTTAGTCTCACTTACAAAATGTTCTATTTTCAGGGGAGAGCCCAGGTGGTATTTACACTGACTGTAGAAAATTTGGCCAGGGCACAGGGGAACTTCTACTCTTTTCTATAAGTGCCATGGGATCTTTTACATCCACCTGTGCTATTACCAACTCAGGCAGGTGGGGCCTTGTTTTACTGTCTCATCCAAAGGACAGGCATCTCATCTGCAGGACTCCCAAAAACTCTCTGATTACATCAAAACCTAGGTTAATTTTAAATAATTCTAGTTCATTAGCGATGCCAAGTGTTGTAACAGTGAAGCAGTAAAAGGTTATGTTAACATCAGCATTATACTGACTTTTTTCCTTTTGTTCAAGAATGGCTTGCTGTTAGATTTGAACTCAGCTCCCTATCAATAACAGCAGTAGTATGTCATTTTAACAGTAAAGTAGACAGCTTCTCATCATACATATCATGAAATCACCAAAAGTGTTATCAATAAACACAGCCACAAGGTTTAAAATGCTTCTAGCTCTAGCCATAATCTCCAGTCACAGGATATGAAATAGAGGATTATTATCAGGTCCGAACTTCAGTGGCTTTTATGTGTTTGAAATAAGATGCCAAGAAATTCTCCTTATGGACAAAGATGAAGAAGTGAATCTATGCATCTGTGTCAAGAACAGAAAATGAAAGTTTATGATCAATGACTTGATTATAATTCTTTGTAGTGCATCAAACTTTGCTCCATGTACAGGCAGTTACAAAAAGTGTAGGAGGATAACAGCATTTAGTGCTATCAAACACACAGCAGCATACCTTTTCATAATAATTATGAACAAATGTAAAAATAATGGGGGGTGTCAAAGAATCAAAATCAGTGTCAGTTTTTATATATTGCTCTTATTCACTTAAGAAGTTAATAAACATTTTTGTTTGCATCGATATGCATTTTCTGAAAAATAAGAATTTTGTAACTCTAATGTCTGGCATTTTTGACTGACTGTAGTCTTCAGTGATTTACCAGAAAAATCAAAAAAATTATGACAAACAGACCAACAATATGAGAAAAAACAAAGTCAGTTGAGAGACATGAACAGCAGACAGAAATAAAGCTGTTTTACCATCTCTTTGTTCTTTGCTGGTCAGCACTGTCTGCTGTTAGTCCGTAGCATGAACCCCAATCATAGCAGCACTTAGGGAAGCGTTTAGCAATTGCTAAACTCCCTTAAGCATTGTTATGACTGGGTCTCATGCAAGGGAAGTTATTAACAATTTTATCTTTTTCCCTGATATTAGAACATAAACTTGGTACAAGATACACTACAATGCTTTTGGTTCTCACTATAAAGACAGCCATCTATCCATCCATAACCCCTTTTTTCCTCAGTTTTGCACATGGGGTTAGGGAGCCACATCAGCAATGATAATCATCTATAGCCACTGCTGACACCACCAGGTAGCTAGTTTTACTGCGTAACCAAAGCCGCAGCCACAGAGTGTAAAATATCCAAGCAATAGCTGTTTGTTCTGGCACCTGTTACTGCTACTCAGTACAGTGCCCCACAACTCTAGGTAAAATAATAAATAGTGCTCCATACCTCTCTCCTAAGGAACACCAGGAAGTCTTAGCCCACCCCCTCAACTTCACAATGAGAAGCAAGGAGGGAAACAAGGTTCTGCAAGTTTTAAAATGTAGGCAAGAAATTTAGTACAATGCTTACCACACATGAAGTGCTGAAGCAAGAGCTTCAGTTCTTTCCCCAAAAGTAGCACAGCAATATTAGAATTCACTTCTGTACTGGCATTTAAATGCTAATATGGAAGTAAATACTGGTACTGTACTAATGCTGTTCATGCCCCCCAACACCCTGCATATGGGGCACCTGCTGCCTTCACCTCACCCTAGCTACATTTCTGTAAAGATATTTGTAGTTCTGTAGTACAGAATGTGAATTTGTCCAGCTTCCATTTTTCTTTAGATTTTATGACTTTTTTCATATGTCGTCCATTATCTTAAGCTACATTTATCAGCTTACAATGTCTGAACTAGATGACCAAAGACAACAGTGTCAACTGAAAAAAAAAATCATGTGAAGACTGCCATAAAGAATAAAAAAAAAACTAAAAAAAAACTGAGGTGGTCACAAGGTTTACAGCTTTGAGGCAGAGCTATTCTGGAATTATTTGAGTTTAGGATATTAAGGATATCATTTCCTATAGTGACAGGCATAGCCGGCCTTAGGCAAAGGCCAACTAGGCGGCTGCCTAGGGCGCCGCTGTAGTAGGGGCACTTTTCCAGTATTTATTTGGTGTAGGTAGACCAGGATGGGGCACCTGGGTGGTGTGGGGGGTGCCATGGAGCCCTTGTGCCTAGGGCACCAGCTCACCTAAGGCCTCTGCTGGTGACAGGATCCTACTTTGAAATGTAAATGCTCAGCATTCTGTTGTGTGCATAAAACAGGCTATGAATGCAATCATTTGGACTGGACAAAACAGAGATTTCATGAGGATGACTGCAACTGCATGGAAGCAGAATAATTTGAGCAAAGACACCCTTCTGTGAACTCAGGAGTGGCCTTAGGTCAAGTGGTGCACTAGGCAAAAGGGCTCCATGGTGTCCCCCACCACATCACCCAGCGCCCCCTTCCTGGTCTAACTACATTAAATAAATACTGGAAAAGCACCCCTGCTAGAGCGGCACCCTAGGCGGCCGCCTAGTTGGCCTATGCCTAAGGCCGGCTGTGTGTGAACTTAATCATCCTGAGATGGTAGAGAGAGGCTCTGGTCATACAGATGACAGAATATGTTAGTTCCCACTAGCCTTAGGTGGATTGCAACTCTAGATATGGACTTAATGAATACCCTGGGGTCTGATGTGAAGCCAAATGGAAGAGTTCTGAATTGTTACCAAATGGCTGGAAATTATAGAAACCGTAACATCTTGGATATATTTATATGGCTGTAGACATCTTGTGGTCCTCAGAGCACATTAAGTCTACTGAAAGGGTGGACTGTTCCATGGCAATTTCAAAGGTTTATTTGGGAGTGAGACTACCACTGAGATCCCAAATGAGGTGTTTCTTTTTCCCTTTGGCATCAAAAAGAGTCTAGAATAATATCCTATGCCATTCTGTCCTGGTCTTTTTTCTTGCGTAGTTTATAACCTCCTTTTCTACTAATAGTTTTTGGTGAGATGGGAAAGTCCAGTAAGGACAATGTGAAATTCAGGGCGGGAGAGAAAGGAGGCTGAGGAACCTCCACTATTATCTCTCTTAACCATTTGTTCTTTGAAATATTTCTCCACATTTGGATGTGGAGAGAGAGAGAGAGAGAGAGAGAGAGAGAGAGACAGAGACTCTTCTCATATGTCACCAGAGTAGGATAGTTGAGCAGAGGTAGAGTAGTCCATACTGTGGCTGATTTGGCCTCATGGTAGTAAGCAGAGACTTTGACATCTGTGTGGTTTGCCTATGAGCCATTGATGACTGTTTTTCTGCTCACTGTTTATTGAAATTAAAATACTAAAAATGGTGAACCGAAAAACCTAAAAAAATCTTTTCTTGCAAGAGGGCAACTTCCTTGTACCCCATATTATGGCTCTATTGTCATATCACAGTGAAGAAAAAGGGAAAAAGCCCAAAAAGTATACTTTTGTCTCTTACAATACAATACATTGTGGTGAAACTCACTGAAACATTAAATTTTCACATTTAAGCCGCTCAACCACCAGTGTAATGATCACCTGTAACTATGTACATCTGTTCTATGATGTCACCCACAACTATGTCCATCTGCTCTGTGACATCATTGGAAACCTGAAGGTGGGTGCTATTTCTTGCCAATACCCACTGCATTTTGCTGTTTCTCTAGGTCATGCTAAGAAACACAATTGGGTCTAGGTATTCTGCATCCCAGAAAAAAATATATTGTGCAAAATGGAATTTTACTCTCAGAGCAGTAAAGGTATGCCTCAGTTCTTTCATATTTTTCAGGAGTTTAGAGACTTTAAGGCCAAATATGAAATGTTCTTTGAAGAGAATGCCCATGAAAAGTAGTGCAGCTATTGTGGGGAGAGAGGGGCAACTGCCCCATGTGCAAAGTGTGTGTGTGTGTGTGTGTGTGTGTGTGTGTGTGTGTGTGTGTGTGTGTGTGTGTGTGTGTGTGTGGAGAGAGGGCAGCAAAGTGTGTGTGTGTGTGTGTGTGTGTGTGTGTGTGTGTGGTGTGTGTGTGTGTGTGTGGAGAGAGGGGCAACTGCCCCGTGTGCAAAGTGTGTGTGTGTGTGTGTGTGTGTGTGTGTGTGTGTGTGTGTGTGTGTGTGTGTGTGTGTGTGTGTGTGTGTGTGTGTGTGTTGGAGGGGGCACTATCAGCCAATCCCGATCATTAATACAATACCGGCTTTTAAAAACCAGTATTGCATTTGTGGTCAAACCAGAGCTTTGTAGCACTCCATATGTGGTCAAAATTGTAGCAACGTCTTGCTACATTTATAGTAAGCAGTTTGCTACGCTTTATAAGGAGAATTTTTTTTAAGTAAAACACGAGCACCATAGTGCTCTGTGCAGGCAGGGTATCAACTGTTTGCTACATTTGTTTATAAGAACAAGAAATTATTTTTTAAATTATTTTTAATAAAATGGAGGAGGGTTAGGGGCAGCGCACAGAAACTGGACCTAAATGGCTAGGCAGGATGGAGAAGGAACATGTTCTGCATGTGGCTACCTAACTGGTGTGCCAGTGGAAGGAACATGCTTTTTTTTTTGCTCTTCACTTGAAAAACAGAGGTAGTGGGGTGCTGGTTTATGGTACCAGTCTGACCATTAGTTGATCCAGCTATACGTTTGCTCATGAAAGTTGCCTCTGTGTCCTTACAATCTGAGCATACCTTTCAACCTCTTAGCACAAGAAATCTGGGCAAAGCCACAAATAATGGGAGGATAAAGGGTCAAAATAGGGACACTTTTTAGATATTGCTCTTACAAACTTAGAATGTTGAACAGAAAAAAATAATTCACAAGCTCCCAATATGGAAAAAAAAGGTTTTAATACAGAAAGAACAGTAATATAAAAAAATCCTCCAGTTAGCACTTGTTAAATGCAGATTATTATAATCTTAGATAAAAAAGCTGAATATAGATTTTATAACTTAATTAGAGATGAAAAGGCAGTGTTTGATAATATGATGGAAAATAATGACATTTTGTTCTTTAAAGCTGACAGAGGAGGATCACGTGTTGTATTAGATAGGGATATATATGAAGCAAAGATGAAATTGCTATTAGATGTGAAGTACTATAAAAAGATAACTATGTGTGATGTAAAAAGAGGTTATAGATTTATAGATTCATGCATAGAAGAATGGTATAATGCTGGTAAAATAGACGAGAAAATAAGAAAGTTTGTTAAATACAAATCCTAAAATAAGTAAAATCTATGGAATATCCAAAGTCCATAAGGACTTGTAAGAACCCCCACTTAAGCCAATAGTGACAAGTAAGAATAGCAAAACAGAAGGTATGTCAGTTTTTGTAGATACATTTTTACAAAAAGTGATCCCGTGTACTTCCACCTACATTAGGGGTAGTTTTTTAAATAGAGAAAACAACAATAAATGAAAAGGACTTGCTTGTAACACTTGACATAAAATCTTTGTACACTATGATACTGAATGATGAACGATGGATATTGCAACGATGGAACTATTGCATTCTAAAATGTTTTCAACAAATATGGTCTGATTGTTAATGGAAATGATTGATATTGTATTAGATTACAATTATTTTTCATTCTATGATGAAATGTATGCACAAGTTAATGGGGTGGCTATGGGGGCAGCTTTCGCACCCAGTTATGTTAATCTCTTTATGCATGGATGGGAAAAATATAAAAATAGCATAAAAATGTTCTTTAGATTTATTGATGATGTTCTATTAGTATGGGGAGGTACATATGAGGAAATGGAAGAATTTTTGGTATACGTTAATAATATCTGCACATATTTAAAATTTACTCACCATATTAGTGACAAAGAAATGACTTTTCTGGGTTTGTTTCTTTATAAAAAGAAGAAATGCAGAACAATATGTATCTGCATTTCTCTAGCATGCATCCTAAAAGTGCTAAGATAAATATAATAAAGGGGCAATTGTCTAGAATAAGTGGACTTACAAATAGTGAAGATGATTTTTTGGAAGAAACTAGTCTTTTTTGCAATAAAGTTATAAAACGAGGATACCCTGAGCCTGTAGTGAGCAAATTATTGGAAGAAAGAATTGAGATGAGAGGAAAAAACATTTTTCCATATTGGGAGCCTGTGAATATTTTTTCTGCTTTTGGACTGTTTTGCATTTTGGCTGCTTTTAGAAGAAAAAAAACTTAGAATGTTAATAGACTAACAGGTTTTGCGTTAGCATGAATTTTTCTGAAGGATATGAAGTCTGAAATTAAATGTCTGCCAATATTTTCTGACTTCATTCCTCAATGATTTGCCATTGATTTGCAAGAAAACCTAAAATTTTAAGAAGAACAGATAAAAAATATGAGGCAAAAATCTGGACATTCTGTGAAAATCTGGACAGTTGAGAAGTATAAATCTGATTTAAATGCAACCAGTAGTGACAATGCAAAGCAATGGTAGAAACTGCCACCATAGTAGCTTCTTCTGCACTGTAATGTTTGTGGGCTCACACTGGAATAAAAGGTTGCCTTTGTCCATATTTTTGTCTTAATGAATCTCAATGATTTGCCATTGATTTGCAAGAAAACCTCAAATTTTAAGAACAGATAAAAAATATGAGGCAAAAATCTGGACATTCTGTGAAAATCTGGACAGTTGAGAAGTATAAATCTGAGTTAAATGCAACCAGTAGTGACAATGTAAAGCAATGGTAGAAACTGCCACCATAGCAGCTTCTTCTGCACTGTAATGTGTGTGGGCTCACACTGGAATAAAATGTTGTCTTTGTCCATATTTTTGTCTTCGGTGGACCATTTTGCAACTCTTCTACCAGATGTTGTAGTACATCAATGATTTCCCCTTGGAAATACAGCACATGGGTAGGGTAGTTTAGCAGCTGCTGAAAGAACGTTCTAGATAGTAAAACATATTTCTCATATCAGTCTGTAGTAGCAGACTTCTTCCTTAAGAAATGGACAGTAGGACTCCTTCCTTAAAAAATAGACAGTAGAACTCTTGGCTGTGGATTCCTAAAGGTGCAGGCCTGAAGAATCCCAGACATTTAGTCTGCATATTTGATAACTAACTTGTGATAAACCAGCCCATGTAAAGGGAAGGACTGGAATCAACCGTGGAAAGGACTGACCATAGTTTCTGATACCACCATTCATGATGGTATAGAAAATGGATCTTGGTTTAAGGAAAAGTAAGATTTTTTTTAAAACTTCTTGCCAGTAAAAAAGTTTAGAATAAATAGAAGGGGAACACAGCAATGAGAAGACTGACACTCTAACTGAAGAGCAGATAAAGCATGAAAAAGTGGAAAAAATCCTTCTATGCCTTCTTCCATAAGTAGACAAATTATTCAGTGACTATCAGTACACACATTTAATCTACCCATTGTTGAGAGGAATAGCCTAAATGCAGGCACATTTGGTGAAATATAACAGTATATCACAAGTATGGTTGAGTAGGTCTAGACCTACCCATGAACTGGATAGAAAAGAATGCTTCCACAAGAAAAAAAAAACAAAGGTTTCAAGATGAGAGAATAATGTAGTATCTAATGGTTAATGAGAATATTATTGGATAGGGAAGGGTGTCTGGCAGTTTGAGAAAGTTTTTTTTTTTAACAATTGTTTTTCATTTTCACTGCAGTTATTTGTGAATTTGTGATCATATGTGTCCTGGATCCCAACTTCAATCATCTCTTCCACATTCCATAACAACTATCCCCTTCAGACTGGCATTCTGTCCCTCTACATAAAATGAAAAAATCCTTAGTGTAAAAACTTGTGGGAAGAACTATGTATGGAGAGGATCAGGGCAACTTTTTTACAGTGTCTTTCTCTCAGAAATGAAGGTAACTTATTGGGTGTCCCACCCACTCTCCCACCCAGTTCCCTATGTGCTTTAAGTATGCTTGCACCTTTAAGACTAGTGTCATTGGGCTCTGCCAGTCACAGATAGTTCTTTGAATGAAACCTTACCCATCCTCTGGGATATGAGAGCTGGGAAACTGTCACTCCTCTACCTGATGACGTCTTAAGGAACAGGATCACTAATCTAAACTAAGTCACCAGTGGTACAGTCCAAGTTCTGCCCATGAAGCTGGCCAGCTTGGGAAATCCTTGTCTGCTGAGCAGGCCCAATGCCTGTGGTGTGAGTCCAAAGGTTACTAAAGATGGACATCTTATCAGATCCATAGTTATGTATCAGGATCAGCATTTTGCACTGTATAAACAGTGTTCATGCTATAGATGAGATAAGCGATTGTGCTGATGCTATTACTAAAGTAACAAAGCTGAGTCAGGCAGACACATAATATTCTGCACTAGAAGTTCCTGTGAAGATACTAGGTTCTCTGTGATTCTTTTGGCAACAGTATTTTTTATACACACTAATCATCATACTTCATTTGGAGTGCTTCTGCAAGCATAGGAAAGGCTGATTTTGCAACACCTACATTGTTCATGCAATAAACAAAGAGTCAATGTTGTGAGAAAAATATAGTAGCTGTATGGCATAACAGGTTCATAAGCCCACAGGCTCAAAATATGCTTTTTGCTACAATTAACTGTATGTGTTATTGCAATTCATACTGATCAAATATTTAAAAATAGCTTAATTTTTATTTATAGTAAATGCTGATAGTATCTGCTGAAACTAAATCTTTGTATTCCAGCTCAAAAAAATTAGTATGGAGCATTTGTAATACACTGATTTTAAATTTTCAAAAATGGTATCATATAATGAGGTTGTAGTTAAGGCAGAATACATAACACACACACACACACACACACACACACATACACACTTGTTGGTTCTTCTACTAGTTTATTGCGGGCAAAGTAACTTGAAAATGATTCAGAGCCATTTGAGATCTGCAATTCAGTTGTCTCCAAAATATTCCACCATGAGAAGTAAGTATCTTGGATACTGTATAAAACTTAGTATGAGCAGCAGCCATGTATAATATAAATGCTTATGCTATGCTATCGCAATAACAACTATGAGCAGGACTGCTGTGAAATATAAGATGTATAATGTTTTGCTTATGTTGTCATAGAAAATTAATCTCAGAAAATGCATATCTCAGTTAGTGTCCCATACTAGCAGGAGAGTTAATCTGTGGGTGGATTGGTATGTGCTCTGCATACCAGGGCTTTAAATCCAGTCCAGAGTTCACTAAAATCAAAACAAAGAAACAGTCATTAGTACAATGAGTGAAGTAAACTTGTTTTGATAAGTTATTTCCTTCATCATTCAGTCATTCAGTTTCAGTAAACCAGCTTCATGCTTTTCTTTAATACTCAATTCCTGTCTTTAAGTTTTTAAAGATATATTGCACTATTTCTAAGTTTAAAAACTGGGATAACAACGCTTATTTTTTGCCCGTACTAAATTAGCAAAAATATTCAAGTTTTATACAGCTTTCCAACATTCCATAGTGCAATACTCATGAACCATCAGTCCTAGATCTAGATGTGGCATTTTACTGTGTCAGTCCCTTTGCTTGTAAGTATTAACGGTCAGGGATCAATGAACAAGGTACCACAGCAGATTTGTAGTGGATGTGCGATCATTCTTGGGAGTAATTGGTCTGGCTTTTTTACTTCACAGTGTGATGTATGATGTTATAAGCTGTACATTATACAAACTTCTGCACATTCATTTGAGGCATGTGCTATACAACCTGCAAAAGTGCTCAAGTGTCCTGATTTGGCCAGGAGGTTCTAATTTCAATAATAAATTGGTGATCCATCCCAAAATCCTGATCTGTATACTGGCAGCAAGGGATGTATCGAATTTCTTTCATATCTGCTCCACTTTTGAATCTTTCTAATAAAACTTTGAAGTTTTTCATTTTTTTTTGTTTTGATAGAGAAATGGAGAGTCAAAAGAGAAACTGAAAGTCAGACAGGCAGACAGAGAAAATCAATCAAAAACAACTGTACATATTTTGGAAATACAATGCAATGACACAGTGTATTCTAAAACTGAGGATTTTTCAAAAAAATCTATACCAAGGTTTATGAGGGTCAAATTGATAGGTCTATACATAAACAGAATAAAAGATTCTTGCAAAAAGTTAATTTTCCAAAATTAGAAGAGAGTCTGCAAGGTGATCTGATTAAACCTATATCTTCAGAGGAAATAGTATATGCAATTCAACATATGAAAGTACATAAGTCACCAGGTCCTGATGGTTTGACAGTTGAATTTTATAAAGAGTTTGCTGATAGTTTTGGTAAAATATTGTCTCATGTATTTAACTACATAATCAGCAATAAAATTAGTGACCCCCACCTTAATGCGTCAAAAACAATCTTTATACATAAAGCTAATTCAGACCCCCAAAGCCCGGATAATTACAGGCCAATAGCATTAATAAATGTGGATATGAAAATTCTAACTACCATTATAGCATGTAGATTAAAAAAGATTATGATCCATTTAATTTCTAAGGAACAGGCTGGATTCATGGCAACTAGACAAACTAGTGATAACACACTTACATTACATAATATGATGATGTATGCTAAGCAAAACAACTCTAATATTTATGCCCTTATAATAGATGCTCAGAAAGCATTTGATAGAGTGGATATAAACTTTTTGTTTGATGTGTTGCCTTATTTCAATATGCCACAGGAATTTATTCAGATACTACAAATATTATATAGTAATCCGTATACTACGTTATATATTAATAGGAGTTATTCTAAAAGAATGCAGATTAAAAATGGTACACAGCAGGGTTGCCCTTTGTCCCCCTTATTGTTTAACCTTTATTTAGAACCTCTATTTTTTATATATTAAGCAAAATTTGTATCATAATGCACCAATACTTTATAGGACTAAATTAGTGATGTCGGCATTTGCTGATGATCTTATTATTTATTGTACAACCCCAATTTCTGATAGTGAAAAGATATTAAATGTTATAAACAAATTTTCAGAAGTCTCTAATTATAAAATTAATTTGGAGAAAACTAGTATTTTCCCATTAAGAACCCCTAAACATTTTTCATTAATGTCCCTGGTGGGGAAGATATCATGTAAAGAAAATATCAAATACTTGGGTATTAGCTTCTCTACGGATAATAAGGACTTTTATAGTAATAATATTAAACGAGTATGGGAACTAATAGTAGCTGATTGTGGCAGATGGAGGAATTTAAGACTACCGGTACTGGCAAAAGTATCAATAGTGAAAATGAATATATTACCACGAATGTTGTATATCTTTAGGTCTGCTCAAGTATCAATTACAAAGACAGTTTTTAAACAAATTCATAAAGATCTAGCTAAATTTATCTGGGAGCCAAAGAAAACTAGAATATCGTATGAGAAATTAATGACCCCGAAGAGTAGAGGAGGACTTGAGTTACCGAATTTTGAAGTATACTATTTAATTGTGAACGCCAATAGGTGTTTAAGAATTGGTAATTACGAGGTAATTAATACAAAGTGGATACCAACTTGGGTGGTCTTGAATTACAAGCATATTCTAGATCGGAACATAAATCCTAAGGCTTTACCCTTTTTGGATAAAAGTAGTTTGATAAAGTATGGGATTATGGACCACTTAAAAATTTATGTGTCATCTTTGCAAAATTTATTCCAATCAGTAGACTTGTTGCAATATATGATGGTTTTTCAGCCTTTCCATAGGAATCCCAATTTTAAACTAAATAATCAGTTGATTGATCTTAATAAAGTCCCATTAATAGTTAATTTGACTCTGATTGATGTTTTTAATAAATTTCATTTATCGGCTTCACAAGTTAGGCAGGAATTGAATCTTCCTAAGAGTTATATGGTTGTTATGAGACAAATTAGGGAACTTGCTCTGAGTCATTTTGAAAACTTTAAACCGGTAGTTGGAATTGTGGATAAATGCCCTGAATTGTGGCAGGCTCTCCAACAGGAGGTCAAATTTATAACAACAACAAATAAATTAATTAAAGATTTAAAATTCCAGGATAAAATTCTGTTGTCAGGGTATTGGGTAAACAAAATGGCAGTAGCAGATAATCATGTATTAAAAGAAATTGATTTAACAATAAAATCGGTCTCTTTTCAAAAGTTGATGTATACGCAGTTGATGATTTGGAATAATGCTTATTATACTCGTCTTAGGTTACATAAATTTAATCCTAGGAATTCTCCAACTTGTCCATATTGCACAAATCAAACGGCGGATCTTCTTCATATGTTCTGGAACTGCAAGTGTATATATAAACTTTGGAACTCTCTTAGAACACAGCTACAAAAGATGGGTTATCAAAGTTCAACGTTATCATGGGAATTTATGATTCTACATGTTCCTCCAAGAGAGCTCTCTAGGTCACAAACTACAATATGTATGAATATTTTTTTGCTGATGAAGTTATATATAGCTACAAATTGGTTAGAACCAGACAAGACATCATGGGATAATTTCAAGCTTGTGGCTATAAAGCATATATTAGCACATAAATTACTCCTGAAGCAAAGTAACAAAAATATTAATAACCCGAAAATATGGGAAAAGGTTTTTAACATTACATTAGCATAATACTGTTATTAGGAATATATTAAAGTTTGGCTATATATGTGGAGGAAACAATGTTTTGAAAACATGTATGATATGTATGGACGCAAAGTACTTCTACAAATGTTTTGGCTTTGTTTTTCTTCCCTGGTGTCTTCTTTTTTGGAATAATGACGATTTTTATATGGAAGCATTTCATGTAGATATTGTATATAGTTTTGATAGTAATAGTAGTGAATTATGTGTGTGATTTTATTGTATTTTGAAAATATATATCAATAAAAATTTATTATGGAAAAAAAAAAGACAGGCAGACAGAGAGAAAGGTAAAGAGTTAAGGAGTCTAAAATCTACATGATATCATTATGTTTCACTACCTCTTAAATTGGGCCATGTGTATATGTACACACACACACACACACACACACACACACACACACACACACACACACACACACACACACACATACAAACACATACACACACACACACACACACACACATATATATATATATATATATATATATATATATATATATATATATATATATATATATATAAATCCACTATGTAATTTCAAAATACTGAAATCTGGAATTTCAGTACTGTGAAATTACATAGCCGAAGACACAAAACACTGAAAACCTAAAACCGCAAAATTCAAAATCCCAACTCTGCACTACAGATACAAAACACACAAACACATTCACACCACTTCCCCCCTAACTCGAATATAATATCCTACACTACAGATAAGCAGGGGGGCAAGCCCCCTGCACCGCCAGCCCACCCCCTACTTATATATACTAACTCCGAGATCGCACAGACGCACACAAGCAACTCACTCCCACACATTATACACACCCTCGCACACACACATCACAGTCAAAACACACACTGACAGACACTAAAGCTCCCTAACCAACAGACATACACATACATACATACCCAAACTCACATCTTACCATTCACACACCACAACACCAGAAGCACTAATTCAAAATCTCCATACTTCGGGATTTTTAATTTTGTGCTTCTGGTTTGCTGGTATTTCAAGACTTCAGTATTTTAATTTCAAAATACTGAAATTCAAGATTTCAGTATTTCAAAATTAAAAAGGGAACCCATATATATATATATACATATATATATATATATATATATATGTGTGTGTGTGTGTGTGTGTGTGTGTATACATATGTGTGTGTGTATATATCTATATATATATATATATATATATATATATATAGATATATAGATATGGGTCTACTTTAGATAATCTAAAGACCACTTACCTGACTTTTAAATCGCCAAGACGAAAGCTCCAAAAATCCACTTCAACACACAGTTACATCACCAACAAAAAACTACAGGTAAGTAAGCACTTAGCTGCACCACAACAAAACACAACAACTTAACCACATGAAACCCACCCCTGTAGGGGGCTATGCCTCCCACATCCCCCTAACTAAATATACCGACTCCGAGATCGCACTACAATGGGGAAAGCAGCAAAGTTCACCAAGGTGGTCAAGTGGTTACTTACCTGTAGTTTTTTTGTCGGGGATGTAACTGTTCGTTGAAGGGGATTTTCGGTGCTTTTGTCTCAGTACATACATGTACATAGCCATATGAGCCGATTTAAGAAAACATGATGATATTATGTAGAGTTTAAACTCCTTAACTTATACATATATGCGCGTGTGTGTGTGTGTGTGTGTGTGTGTGTGTGTGTGTGTGTGTGTGTTTATATATATAGATATTTATAATATATTGGAAATGAGTACATCAATCTGCTAAAGCTAAGTACTACTATTTCTGTAGAGGTTTATGTTTATATATTTTTTTCACTAATTGACTTAGGTCATGGATGGCAGCCTGGGAGTCTGATTGGTCAGTAGCCTAAATGAAAATGTGCATTACTGTACTCTAAGGCCTAGGCACTGATTAAACAACTTGTTCACAATGTGCAAAGCAGCACAGCCAGCAAGTACTGTGGCAGAGAATGCCAGTCCATGAAACATATCCTTACAAAGAACTGTGGTGCCTGTTACTGGCTGCTTGCCTGCAGTTAAGGAAATTCAACTCATAATTCAGTTTTCTTTGTAGCACATCAGGCATTTATTTATTTGTGTGTGTGTGTGTGTGTGTGTGTGTGTGTGTGTGTGTGTGTGTGTGTGTGTGTGTGTATGTGTGTGTGTGTGTGTTTGCTCGCATGCACATGAGCATGTGTGTGCTCCATTGCCAAGAATAGCTAGCCTTACTTTTATGTGAAATAAACAATCACCTAGGGTGCCAACTAAGGGTGCTTTTCTATTTTTAGTTATTTATTTATTTTTAAGTAAAGAAATGCGCCTGCAGCATTTCCTTACTAATGATAAATAAATAAATGCATCATCCATGCTGCCCTTGTTCAAAATATGCATAACTGCAGCACCCTATGTGGGAAGTACTGACCCCTTACCTAGACCATTGACTGTGCAGATTTTCTGTCCTGTCCCATCCAAAATCTAGACAGAAAATATGATTCAACATAGAGATCCTCAGTGGGACAGAGCACAAAACCAGCAAAGTGTGATGGCAGCCTTTTAAACAGAAGTGAGAATTTAGATATTGATGTTTGGATACTGAGGTATTTTTTAAACCCTGGCAGGCACTCAGATATTATGGGCAGTAGATGGCAAGTTGCAAGACTAATGTTGGAGTCAACTTTTTACAGTGACTGGCAACTGTGTACTTGTGTAAAATGAAGTTGAACTACATCATACTGGCCACTACTTTTTACTTATTGCTATACTCAGTTTAATTCCGCCAAGTGTTTTGGGTTTCTAATACCATGACAGGAAAGGATCCCATACCAAAGTCAAAGTATGATTAAAGTTCATGAAATTAATATTGTTTCAGTCTTTGATGTTAGCTAAAAGTGACCTTCACAGCACCTACAATATGCCCAGAATCGACTTCTTCTGCAATTCATACGGAGTTACATATATTGGTAGCTTATCTAAATACGACTACAAATTATTTTTGTGAGATCTATTGCTCCACCTACTATTGGAACTGTCTGGGTATCCTTCTTTCACATTGTCATCATTTCTGCCTGCAAATCCTGATATTTTATGATTTTCTGTTTTAATCTACATAAGACACTGTAATTACTGGGTGTAGCAATTTCAGTGATCAATCTCCTTTAGTCTTCTTTTCATGTACTACTATATCTAGTTTTCTCACATCTGTTTTTTGAACTGGTGGTAATGGGTAATCCTATGTGGTATAAACTTCATCATTCTCTGTAATGCTTTTTGACCCATGTTTCCAGTGCTTCTCAGTTATTTCAATATTGTAATGTTTTTATAATTCCCAGTGAAACTGTCTTGCCACACTTTTATGCCTTTCAGTATACAGACCCTCTGGCATTAATGTATCACAGCCAGCAACAAGATATGCAACTGTTTCCAGTTCTCTTTTGCAGAACCTGCATTTGTCTGTTTCTCGCACATGCTCAATTGACTTTGTAAACCAATGTGTAAGTAGTCCACTATCTTGGGACACCAATATTAACCTTTTATCTTTTGGTTTAAATTCACCTCTCCTAAACCATTCCTGCATCAGATCCTGATGGACACGAGATTTCTCCAGGAGTTTTCTGTACTTGCAACTATACTTATGCCTTTTGATCTGCCTTCTGATCAGACCTTCTCCTTATATTCTCTCTTTTGTTTTTAGCACATTCAGTTGCTTCATGATTTTTGTCTACTTCTGGTTAGATTTCCATTTCTGCTTGACACTGATATATAAACTAAGCAGGGAAGTCATCTTAGACTTGTTCTCTTCATGTTTCAAAACTTTTACTATGTTTGGATCTGATGAGGTCTGTAGATATGTTTGCCCTCCTACGATTGCAGATCGGGTCTATATCAGATCATCAAAATGGCTCATTATCGAATGCCGTAATGTTGAACTGCAAAACCCGAACACTAACAATATCAAAACCTCAAAACAGCGAATTTTTTTCCTGGGAAAATAATTTGCTGTTCCGAGAAACACACACACACCACAAGCACACTAAAAAGCAGCAATCCACACACATACATTTGAAAGTTATATCTAACCCTACACTACACTGCACATACACTACTATCTATCCACTTACCTTAACCCAGACCCTAACCCTATGGTCCGTCACTACTGCACACTCACCTCACCCGCGCCCTAACCCTAACTCACTTAACTCGCCCCTAACCCCAAATTCTGTCACAATCACACACTTACCTGACCCGCTCCCTAACCCTAACTCACCCAACCCGTGCCCTAAATTGAATGTCCACACAATCACACACTTACCTTAACCCAACCCGTAACTTTTCACCGCATCACTGAAAACAGCAAAGCCACAACAACGTCCAACCAAATTCTTTCCCTTGCAGATCTAAACATGTAATCAGTTTGGAGAAGGCCTGCACCTTCTTCAGAGTGAGGAATATATAATCTTGGTATACACTGTTTTTATATATCATTTGATAAGCATGAAGCATTTTTCTTGTTTTCTTGTCCAGCTTATCCAATACCTTTTGGGGCTAGTCAGTCACCCAAACCTGTAAGTTAGAAAAGGAAGAGCAAATTGGTTTAAAGCTTTGACTTTGTTTCTAGATGTCAGGGTTAATTTCAGTATTAATTTTAGTCTTCTAGAATATTCCTTACTGAGTTTTGTATGCATAGCCGCGGTGGTGCAGCTGTAGCATTGTCGCCTCACAGCAAAAGGTTCTCCCATTTGATTCTCGGCTGGAGCACCTTCTGTGTGGAGTCTGCATGTCATGGCATTTGAAAGACATGCGTGAATGGGCATGCCTTTGTTGAAGATTGGGCATCGGGTTGGCACCATGGCACCATAAAAATCGACTGCCAATCATTAGCGGACTGGAGTTTCACTGTGACGACCCCTAACCAGGAAAAGCTGAAGGAAAAACAACCCATTGTCGATCCTTCATCAATTCCTAAATATTTATATACTCCTTCCTACTCAAATTCCATTATATCATATTCCAGTCCCAGACTGATAGTTTCTTTGTGCTGCAACTTTCCTGTTTTAAATGTTACATCTGCACATATATCGAGACCCTATGACATTTTTACATCATCTGAAAAAGTTCTGACCACTTTCAGTTGTGCTTTCAGCTCCTCATCTGATGAACTATACAGTTTTAAATCGTCCACAAGAAGAAGATGAGAAGTTTTTACACTGTTGTTTTTTGGGAGTCAAATTGCAACCATGATCTAATCTGTTAATTACACAGCTGAATGAATTAAGGGCAAGACAAAAGAACAATGATGATAAAAAGTCACCCTGGAAAATCGCTCTTTGAATTTTTATCCCTGGGATAATAAGTTGCCATTTATCATGGTTTAGGTGCAAAGTAGTTTCCTACTGTTTCTTAGTCACTGTAATGTAATTGATCAATGTAGGGTTTATATTATACATCTGTTAGCACTCTTTTATACATGAATATGGGATCTTGTCAAATGCGTTTTTGTAATCTATTCATGCCATACTTAGATTTTTCCCCTTTTTACAGTTCTCCATTATGATGTTATTTAACAATAAATGAATCTTTGTTCCATATGACTTTCTTTATTTACCCTTTTGTTGTATTGCCCTCATTTAGTTTTCTTCTAAATGACTATAAACTCTGTCAGCATAATTTCCAGTGTATAGTTTATACATTGTCGGATGGCAAGTTAATGGTCTATAGTTTTTAGGATAACTTGCATGTTCACTCTTAAGGAGTATAGTTTCTCCTATTGTTAACCAGGTTGGTATCTCTTTGGGGTGCACATTTAGGTAGTTCTTAGGGCTAAATCTTCATGTAAAGATGTTTAGACTTTTAGCCAGAAGTTAGGTACAGCATCCAGGCTGGGGTTTTCCACTTAGGAGCTTTTCTTAACTTTGTTTCAATTTCTCTGGCCATTACTTCATCCCATTCCATATCCTGTACATTTGAACTATTTACTGTTTCTTTTACTACTATTTAACATCTTTATTATGTTCCACAAGGTCTTCACAGATATTTTTCCAAAATGTGTCTATTTCTTCTTTTTTTGGTGGTGTTTCCATTCCTTTTGCTTTTTTTGTCAGTTCTCTATAAAACTTTTTGGCTCAACACTGAACTGTTTATTTTATACTTTTCTTTTATATTTATCTATATATCTTCTAAGTTTTTCTGCCTTTGATGATATGTTTAGTTTATTATTTACAATAGTCTACAATAGACCCTGGTTTATTCTAATGCTGCACTCTGCTTTTATCACATTTGTCTTTCTAAGTATTTTATTTGATCTGTTCCCTCTCCTATACTCTTCTAACAGTGACACTTCTTGTCTTAATTGCTTTAAATTTTTCTCTATTCGATGCTTCCATGATGGCATTGGGTTTCTACCCTTCCTTTCTATTATAGCCCTGTATTTTTATGGTAAGACTTTATCTGTTGTTAATTTAGCTGCACAGTAATATATTCTATTTCCTTCTGTATCAACAGTTCAGAGTAATGGTGAGTGTGGAAGAGAGGTGAAGAAGAGAGTACTGGCAGGATGAAGTGGGTGGAAAAGAGTGTCAGGAGTGATTTGTGACAGACGAGTGAAAGGAAAGGTCTACAAGAGGGTAGTGAGACCAGCTATGTTATATGGGTTGGATACAGTGGCATTGACAAAAAGGCAGGAGTCAGAGCTTGACGTGGCAGAGTTCAAGATGTTAAGGTTTGCACTGGGTATGACGAGGATGGACAGGATTAGGAATAAGTATATTAGAGTGTCAGCCCAGGTTGGAAGGTTTGGAGACAAAGCCAGAGAGGCAAGATTACATTGGTTTGGACATGTGCTGAGGAGGGATGCAGAGTATATTGGGAAAAAGATGCTAAGGATGAAGCTGCCAGGTAACAGGAAAAGAGGAAGGCCTAAGATAAGGTTTATGGATGTGATGAGAGAGGACATGCAGGTGGTTGGTGTTACAGAGCAAGATGCAGAGGGCAGGAAGAAATGGAAACAGTTGATCTGCTGTGGCGACCCCTAATGGGAGCAGCCAAAAAAAGAAGAAGAAGAAGAAGAAGATATCACATGAATTTCTGTTAATAGTCTTGATCATTATGTTCATTTGTTTTATCAGACCTTTAACATTTTGAGTCTTACTGACTTTCTGTAATCTATTTCTTTCATCGATCTTAATATGTCTATCCATCTCTATTAAATCAAGCAACTCTTCTTTTAAATTTTTTTCTTCTAAACTGAGGGCACATTCATTATTCTCACTTTCCTGCAGGCATACTACAGAAAGCTCCAGAACATCTTCCTCTGACATATTCTCTTAAGCTTCATCCTGTGTCATCAGTTGCTCTTTGACATGGGAACTCATTGGCCTATCATTTCACAACATTGGCTCCACCAGAGTTGCCACCATTTCCTGCTCCATCCCTTCCTGTGCAACTCCAAATGAATATTTGTACTGGTTTCTTACTGAAGACTCCAAAGTCTATTCATAAGGCAACTGATCAGATGTCTCCTGTTCCACCAGTTTCTCCTTAATTTGGGGACCCATTGTTCTATCATGCTGTGAAGTTACCAGAGATGGATTTATTATGCTGAATCCTTCACTTCACAGGTAATCTATAACTTTAGTTTCTATTTCTTTATGTTTTCCATTACTAATCCTCTTTTCTGGTTTCCTTCTTTGTTTTCTTATTTTTTGTATTGTAAATCTTTCCATATCCAGATGCCGTTGTCTACATTTATCTTCAAATGTCTTTGGTGCTGCTTTTTTGTATTGATCAGTTTTGCTTTCTTCTTTGCATAAGTATTGCACCAAATTAAATCTCTTTTTTTTTCCATATTCATACTTTTTTCTGCAGATGTCTCCTGCTCCTCCTTACTTTGGGGACTTACTGTTCCATCATACTGTAACATAATCTGTTTTAGAGTTACTACACTAAATCCATCACTTCACAGGTATTCCACAACTTCAGATTTTATTTGTTTAACTTCTACTTTACTTATCTTCTGTTCTACATTCCCTCTTTGTAATCTTATTTTATGTATTTTGAAAATTTCCATATCTGAGTGCTTTGATTGTATTTCTCTTCAACAATCTTTGGAGCTGCTTTTTTGTATTGATTAGTTTGGCTTTCTTCCTTGCAGCATATCAGATCTATGTTTCTTTCCCATGTCCATGTTTCTTTTGATACCTTTCAAAAATCTCTAGATTTTGTTCTTTATATTTTTGCATTTCTTCAGTTGCTTCATTTTCCAAATGGCTTAAGGTTTCTTGGTCTATATGATGTTTTTCATTAATCTGTTTTATCAATGAGCACAACGTGCATTTGAAGCTTTTGACAGTTTTTTTTTGAATGGGTAGACTAGTGGTCTTGGAAACCTAGATCAGTGGATAGAGAATAGGAAATTTACACTGGACCTGGTGCCCATGTTCCTTATGGACAGAGACAGCTTATAAATGCCAGGCCCTCATTGTCCTGTTTGGATACAGGACATCATTATTTTTGGAGATGCTTAACAAAAACTTATTAAGCATCTTTCTGATATCAGAAAAATCCTTAACAAGCTTGTCTTTTTCAAATTTGTAAAGCATTATCATGATATTCCATGCACCATACAATAGCTTATAAATTGTTTCATGTCTACTGTATAATATATTGTATAATAGTTCTCTATGTTATCAGCCATCTTGGCCTGTAGCAAGTCTAAAAAGGGTCCAGAGACCATGTGGTTACTTAATTAAGAAGTGTGAAATAAGTAAATAGATCAGCTTATACTATACATCCCAGTAAGATATTTACCTGTGTATTTCTTATCACTGAACATTAGTGTGATGTTTCTTAATTCTTATATCACTACAAATATATTTGTCATTTTAAATGCCTTTGGTTGGGGTCAGGGTTGAAAAGAGTCCATGGATCGGTTAATTTAACCAATTAACAAATAATACATTTAGATGCTTATGATCGGATCATAACCAGCATGTCATGTGTTCAAAGGATGGATGCAAAAAAAATGCATTGAGAATGAAGTTCAAGAGATGAATCTTGGCATTGATGTTGAGAACCTGTAAAGCTGGTTATTGTCAGAAACATGATCATCATTCTTCATAGTGCATGGAGCTTTGTCTGTTCTACGTATTACCAATTACAGAAAAAAAGTATAGGAGAGCACAAGCTTTTAATGCCTTTAATAGCCAGTAAAGCACTTAGTGCTGTCAGACAGCAACAGAAGCAAAGTTGCCCCACTTTAGAATTAACAGCTTTAAACACGGAGATACTTTATTTTGCAACACTTTTTGTTTGGGTGACAGAGCAATGTATCTAACAACTTTTAAAAGCTGTTTTACCTTCTGCAACTGCTCTTTGGCAGTGTTCTCTGTTTCATCACTAGCAACAGACCTGATATTAATAGCACTTACGTGTCCTTATCTGGCTTTTGTTAAGCACCCCTAAGCAATGTTAACATTGGATCTAGCACACATAATGTCCGTAACAAGTTTGTCTTTCTCTTGATTTTGGAGCATAATCAGGGTACTTTATGCCCTGCAAATAAATAATGTTTGCAGGATACTCTTACTGTGAATTGTGATATCCATATATCTTCCCTGAAAATGTGGCACTCAGGAAAAGTGTTTTAAATCTTAGCTGCATTCATTTTAGTCACCTGAATAGTATCCAAAGTGAGTGTCCCAAGTGAGATCACTCTCATTATTATAATAATAAACTTATTTTAGAACTGAGACATCACTCTGACAATTCAGTGCTGGTCAATAGTTCCTATTTATAGTAGTCACTGCAGCATTACCAAACATAAAAGAGTGCTACACAAAGACTTTCAGAATTTTGGAGCTTTGCACAAATCTGGTACATGTTATGCCCCACAATTAAGTATGTTTAGGGTGTGAGTAGTTTTCATAATAAAATTCAAGAAAATGGATTTGGGATTTCCTACACCAATGGCACATATGAGTATAAACATCTTGCATACTGTGTATACACACCTTGTACACTGTGTTTTGCACAATGGTGCCTGCTACCCTAATTTACAAACATGAATCAAAGTTGTGAATGCCAGTAAGCAGTGGCCATTGCATTTTCATTAACTGTGCAGAAGAATACCTCACCACTGTGGTACAGTATGCACTTTTTTCTTGGGATGCAGACTGTTCTGTGTAGCAAAGTAGCCCTATACAACATTACAGTGACAGGCAGCTCAGTAAAGTATTTTATACTTTACTAAAAAGCTACATGTAGCTCCTAAGAAATGTGTAGTATACCTTACTGATAATATACCTTACTGATAATATATCTTACTGATAGTATATCTTACTGGTCATACCTCTCAACCTCTTAGAGCAAGAAATCTGGACAAACCCATATATAAAAGTGGGACAAAGGCTCAAAAATAGGGATACTTTTTAAATATTGCTCTTACAAACTTAGCAAGTGGACAGAATAACAGGATTTGCATTAGCATGAATTTTCTGAATGGTATGATGTCTAAAACTCAAATGTTTGTCATTATTTTCTAACTTTGTCTTTTAATGATTTGCCACTAATTTGTCAGAAAACCACAATTTTATGAAAATCGGACCAAAAATATGAGGCAAAAATCTGGACATGCAATTGAGAAGTATGTTACTGATAGTATACCTTACTGATGGTATACCTTCCTAATAGTATACCTTACTGATAATCAGTGGTGACCAGTGACTTCAAATCAAAGGGGGGCTGCAGGAGACAGATGAATGGGTGGGGACAATGGGAAGGGGTGTGACCAACTAGAAAGGGGCTGAGCTATGCTCAAAACCACAAAAACTTGGACTTTAATTAAATACATTGCCCTGGGTGTCAAACCATTATTATGAGAGTCCAATCAAGACAAAATGAAGTGTAGAAGAAAAAAATATTTCATTGCATCGGCTACATGACAGCTTACTTAATATCTAGATGGAAACAAAAAGGTTGTGAGGCATGAAAAAAATCAATTACTTTTTAAATACATTACTGGAATGCCAGTCAAAATCAAGTATAAAAAAAAAACAAGCAGCACTCAGTTCAAACCACTTCTTCTTGCACTGCAGTTCTAATTATAATTTATATTCAGCTTTATAAAAGTACCAAGTAACATGCTGAAAGTAGCAATCTCTGTGATACCCCCAGTTGTAAAAATGTTTCTTATCCAAAAAAGACCTGCTAGCTGACAACAACCATCTACTTGTTTCATGGGGAAAGAATGATCAAAGTAAAAAATGAACAGCAAACAAGAAACAAGGTCAAGATAAATAGCTTAAAGGATTACTGCACAGGTTATGGACCACACATGATAAACTGGCATTCTGTTTATTTATGGGTAAAGCCTGCAAAGAAAATTGCAAGCCTCCAACAAATGTAATGAGCCTCTGAAAATACTGTAATCCTGTCCTTTATTACAAATACTGTCATATGCATTTCAATACTTAATGCTTATATGTTATCTCGTAAATATTGTCTACATGCCAACAACAAAAAGGCTTTCAATGTTGGTAATTCTTTAAAAATATGCTTATTAAAGCTTACTTGCATCTTACAGTCTCAGACAAGCTTACCTGATGGTCATTAAAGCATTGTTACTTAACACAGAGCAACAGGCACTGCAACAACATGCATTTTCTGAATAATAAGAAGCATAAATCAACAGTATAAAAATATGACAGAAAACCAAAACATTCTGCAAAATCAAGGGCAGATGAAAAGCCACTGTAGTACTTGTCTCTACCTTGGATGGGGGGTACTCTGCACACTTACACTGCATAACTGCACCTTGCCTTGCTTGGACTCATCCAGAGTCACTACATGGATAAGGGGGGTGGGTGCAACAAGTATGCCACAATTTGAAATGTCACTGGCTGACGGTGATGGGTCTGACACATTTGTCATACTTCTCAACCTCAGAGCAAGAAATCTGGACAAAGACATAAATAGAAGTGGGACAAAGGCCCTAAAATAAGGACAATTTTTAAATATTGCTCTTATAAACATAGAAAGATAATAGAATAGCAAGGCTTACATTAGTATGAATTTTCTGAAGGGTATGAAATCTGAAACGCAAATGTCTGTCATTATTTTCTAACTTCAATCTTTAATTAATGATTTGCCACTAATTTGCCAGAAAACCACAATTTTATGAAAAATAGACCAAAAATTTAATGCAAAAATATAAAATAGCCACACAAGACGGCTGGGAACCTGTCAAAGAAGGGACATTTTTTAATATTAGTACTGTTAACTTGAGCAGCTGACAAAATAAGAGAATCTACATGCATTTCTGAAATAAAAGTAATGTACAGCTCTGATCATTACAATTATTTATTAATTGTAAATGTTCCATGTTTTCTTCCAAAATTGCCATTTTGCGGAGGAATTATTAGGAGGAGAGCAACATTTTGAGCAAAAATCAGGGACAGTTAAGAGGTTTGGTTTTACCCAATTTCATAAAATGATTTATTTGCACGTACCTCTCAGCCACTTAATGCAGGAAATCTGGATAAGCCAAATATATTGGGGGAACATACAAACAGTACTAAAAACTGCTCTTGTATAAATTTAGTTGATAGAATAACAGATCTTGCTTTAGCATGCATTTTTATGAAGGGTATGAAGTCTGAAACTCAATGTATGTCATTAATTATTGACGTCATTCCTAAATGATTTGCCAGAAAACCACACATTTTGTGAGAAACCAAAAGTAAGAAGCAAAAATCTATTCATTCAGTGAAAATTTGGACAGTTGAGAGGTGTAGTTCAGCCAGGGCTGTCTTTGAGTCCGCTGCCTTTTCCCCCCTCACAAAATCATGGTCAAATGGGGTCTCCCCCGCAGCCATTCCAATGTCCCATTACTTGGCTATTTCACCCCATTTACCATAAACACTGTAATGTGCATACTGCTTTACTTCTATGATGATTTGGATTTCATTTAAAAGTTTTATTTTACATTTTACAACACAAATACTTATAGACATCTGCTAAACAAAGCAATGCAGTCTCACAATGAAAATAGATGTAGCACTAAAATTTCTCTGCCCTTGAAACTCACATTCATTGAAACAGCATTGAAACTCACATTCAAAGAAAATACATCTAGCCAGTGGCAGATAAAGATTAACTTTGGGCTGTTTTCAAATCATAGGCCCCTTGCACATGAAACATACATGTGTTATTTGATACACCTTCCTGACTGTATTAAATTATATTCCTTGTATAATACAGTACAGTTGTTAGAGGGCATTTTAAATTTATTGTTTTGAACATTTTTCCAGTAAACAATGGAACAAAATGCATGCACCAGTAATGACAAAACTGCCCAGTTCAGAACATTTCCATCATAAAAGTCTACTCAAACTTCTACACTCCACCAGTATCAGTGAATATGGACAATCTCTGCAGAAGTAAAAGTAATCTAAATAATTCCACATTAAAGAGATCTGTAACTAATGAAGAGGTTACTGCTATTAAATAACTTTATATTTCATTGTTTCATCTACAAATAAAGTGCCTGTTGCCCTTGAGGAACACATTGCCTATATTACATTAAAAACAGATAAGCTAGTAATATTGCAATAGCGAATGGATAGGAAACTGCTAACAGGTTCATAGTTACTAGCCATCTCTGCCAAACAGGACATTCTCAGGACTGCAGCATCCACCCACTTTAAAAGTACAACACAGTACAGTATCAGCAATGCATTTACATACTGTGAGAGTAGAACCCACAGCTTTCTGCATCAAAAGCAAGTGCACAACCTGTTGTGATATTAGCAATGCAAGCAGACTCAGCATAAGCAGCACTAAATTTCATTTCCACTGAAGCTCTCAGCTCTTTATAAAATCTACTCGACACTCAACCGTATCTCTCATAGCACAAGAAATCCGGAAGAAGCCAAAATTTATGGGGGGGGGGGGGCAAAATCACAAAAACCAGGGATACATTTGAAACATTGCTTGTAAAATCTTGGAAAGTTGATAGAATAAATGTTGCGTTACTACCATGCATTTCATTGCCCAGTCTTGAACCCAAGACCCTGGGCACTACAGGCAGAGAAATATAGCACTATACCAAATCAGTTGTTTCTTGAAAGACAGGAAGACTGAAACTTAAACGGCTATCATTTAGTGAATTCAGTTCTCACCATAGCTCTCAACCTCTTAGCATAAATAACCAGGACAAAGCCAATAATGGGGGAATACAGTCTCCAAATATATACAGTGAATTCAGTTTTCACCATAGCTCTCAACCTCTTAGCACAAAAAACCTGGACAAAGCCAATAATGGGGAATACAGCCCCAAAAATAGGGACACATTTGAAATATTGATCTTATACACTTAAGGAAAATGGCTAAAATGAAAGGTTTTGTGATACCATGTACTTCCTGAAGAGCATGAAGTCTGAAATTCAAATGCCTGTCATTATTTAGTGATTTCAAAATCCAGAAAACCACAAATTTTATGAGGAACAGAAAAGAACAAAAATATGAGGCAAAAATCTGAATAGATTTTACACAAGTGGTGATAGATAAGGAATTCAGGCTCTGGCTACCTGCACCCAAGCTACAGGGTTTGAGCCCGAGTTTCTCTCTAGCCACCAGGTATATTTCCTGAGTTTGACTAGCCCCCAGGTATACTTAACTGGGGGCATCTCACACACACAAACACACACACACACACACACACACACACACACACACACACACACACACACACACACACACACACACACACACACACACATGCACACGCACACAAACACACACACATGCACATGCACATGCACACACAAAGGGTTTTGTCTAGACCCCAGGTATATTTAACTGGGGACATCACACACACACACACACACACACACACATGCACACATGCGCGCACACACACACACACACACACACACACACACACACACACACACACACACACACACACACACACACACACACACACACACACACACACACACACACACACACACACACACACACGCACACACACACACACACACACACACACACACACACACACACACACACACACACACACACACACACACACACACACACACACACACACACAGGGTTTGGATCTTGTTTGTCAGCTTGAAAATCCCTTCCTGCAGCAGTCCACGTTCCTGCATGCATGCGCAGAGTTCTGGGACTTGCTATCATTTTTTATTTTGTTTTTCTTTTCATTTTACAGCTGGGGTGGCAAAGGTCCTGCAGTCCAATAGCATGAGCCACCCCTGCTGATAATATACCATACTGATAATACACCTTACTGACAGTATATCTTACTGACAGTACACCTTACTGATAATACACCTTACTGATAGTATATCTTACTGACAGTATACCTTACTAATAGTATAACTTACTGAAAATATAACTTACTGATAGTATATCTTACTGACAGCACATCTTACTGATAGTATACTTTATTGATAATATACATTACTGATAGTATCTTATTGACAGTATACATTACTGATAATATACATTACTGATAGTATATCTTAATGACAATATACCTTACTGATAATATACCCTAGTGATAGTATATTTTACTTACAGTATACCTTACTGATAGTATATCTTACTGATATTAAACCTTACTGATAATATACCTTACTGATAGCATACCTTACAGATAATACACCTTACTGATAGTATATCTTACTAAAAATATATATTACATATAGTATACCTTACTGATAGTATATCTTACTGACAGTATACCTTACTGATAATATACCTTACTAATACTATACCTTACTGATAGTATACCTCACTGATAATATACCTTACTGATAGTATATCTTACTGACAGTATCCCTTACTGATAGTATATCTTACTGACAGTATACCTTACTGATAATATACCTTACTGATAGTATACCTTACTGATAATGTACCTTACAGATGGTATATCTTACTGACAGTATACCTTATTGATAGTATACCTTACTGATAGTACACCATACTGATAGAATATCTTACTGACAGTATACCTTACTGATAATATACCTCACTGATAATATACCTTACTGATAACAAACCTTACTAATAGTATATAATACTGACAGTATACCTTACTGATAATATGCCTTACTGATAGTATACCTTACTGATAGTATATCCTACTGACAGTATACCTTACAGACAGTATACCTTACTGATAATATACCTTACTGATAGTATATCTTACTGATAATATACCTTACTCATAGTATATCTTACTGACAGTATACCTTACTGATAGTATACATTACTGATAATATACATTACTGATAGTATATCTTTATGACAGTATACCTTACTGATAGTATATCTTACTGACAGTATACCTTACTGGTAATATACCTTACAGACAGTATACCTTACTGATAATATACCTTGCTGATAGTATACCTTACTGATAGTATACCGTACACCTTACTGATAAAATGCCTTACTGATATTATATCTTACTGACAGTATACCCTACTGAAAATATATCTTAGTGATAGTATATCTTACTGACATTATACTTTACTGATAATATACCTTACTGATAGTATATATTGCTTACAATATACCTTACTGATAATATACCTTACTGATAGTATATCCTACTGACAGTACACTTTACTGATAATATACCTTACTGACAGTATATCTTACTGACACTATACCTTACTGATAATATACCTTACTGATAGCATTCCTTACTGGCAGTATACCTTACTGATAGTATACCTTATTGACAGTATACCTTACTGATAATATACCTTACAGATAGTATATCTTACTGACAGTATACCTTACTGATAACATACCTTACTGATAGTATATCTTACTGACTGTATACCTTACTGATAGTATACCATCCTGATAATATACCTTACTGATAGTATATCTTACTGACAGTACACCTTAGTGATAATATACCTTACTGATAGCATACCTTACTGATAACATACCTTATTGATAGTATATCATACTGACAGTATACCTTACTAATAATATAACTTACTGATATTTTACCTTACTGATAATATATCTTACTGATAGTATACCTTACTGACAGTATAACTTACTGATAGTATATCTTACTGATAGTATACCTTACTGATAGTATACCTTACTGAGAGTATACCTTACTGACTGTATACATTAATGACAGTATATCTTACTGAAAGTATACCTTCCTAATAAAATACCTTCCTGATAGCATAGCTTACTGATAGTATATCTTACTGACAGTATACCTTACTGATAATATACCTTACTGATAGTATACCTTACTGATAATGTACCTTACAGATAGTATATCTTACTGACAGTATACCTTACTGATAGTATATCTTACTGATAGTATACCTTACTGATAGTATACCTTACTGAGAGTATATCTTACTGACAGTATACCTTACTGACAGTATATATTACTTAAAGTATACCTTACTGATAAAATACATTACTGATAGTATACCTTACTGATAGTATATTTTACTTACAGTATAGCTTACTGATAGTATATCTTACTGATATTAAACCTTACTGATAATATACCTTACTGATAGTATACCTTACTGATAATATACCTTACTGATAGTACATTTTGCAGATAATATATCTTAGAGATAGTATACCTTTCTGATAGTATATCTTACTGACAGTATACCTTACTGATTACCTTACTGACAGTATACCTCACTGATAATATACCTTACTGATAGTATATCTTACTGACAGTATACCTTACTGATAACATACCTTACTGATAGAATATCTTACTGATAATATACCTTACTGATCGTATATCTTACTGATTGTATACCTTACTGACAGTATATCTTACTGAAAGTATACCTTACTGATAAAATACCTTACTGATAGTATACCTTACTGATAGTATATTTTACTTACAGTATACCTTACTGATAGTATATCTTACTGATATTAAATATTACTGATAATATACATTACTGATAGTATACCTTACTGATAATATACCTTAATGATAGTATATATTACTGATAATATATCTTACAGATAGTATACCTTACTGATAGTATATCTTACTGACAGTATACCTTACTGATAATATCCCTTACTAATACAATAGCTTACTGAAAGTATACCTCACTGATAATATACCTTACTGATAGTATATCTTACTGACAGTATACCTTACTGATAACATACCTTACTGATAGTATATCTTACTGATAATATACCTTACTGATTGTATATCTTACTGACTATATACCTTACTGACAGTATATCTTACTGAAAGTATACCTTACTGATAAAATACCTTACTGATAGTATAACTTACTGATAATGTACCTTACTGATAGTATATCTTACTGACAGTATACCTTACTGATAGTATACCTTACTGATAGTGCACCTTACTGATAGAATATCTTACTGACAGTATACCTTACTGATAATATACCTCACTGATAGTATACCTTACTTATAACAAACCTCACTGATAGTATATCATACTGACAGTATACTTTACTGATAATATACCTTACTGATAGTATACCTTACTGATAGTAAATCTTACCGACAGTATACCTTACTGACAGTATACCTTACTGACAGTATACCTTACTGATAATATACCTTACTGATAGTATACCTTACTGATAATCTACTTTACTCATAGTATATCTTACTGACAGTATACCTTACTTATAGTATACATTACTGATAGTATATCTTTCTGACAGTATACCTTACTGATAGTATACCTTACTGATAATATACCTAACTGACAGTATACCCTACTGATAATATACCTTACTGATACTATATCTTACTGACAGTATATCTTACTGATAATATACCTTGCTGATAGTATACCTTACTGATAGTATACCTTACTGATAAAATGCCTTACTGATATTATATCTTACCGACAGTATATATACCCTACTGATAATATATCTTACTGACAGTATATCTTACTGACAGTATACCTTACTGATAGTATACCTTACTGACAGTATACCTTACTGATAATATACCTTGCTGATAGTATACCTTACTGATAGTATACCTTAATGATAAAATGCCTTACTGATATTATATCTTACTGACAGTGTACCCTACTGATAATACATCTTATTGATAGTACATCTTACTGACATTATACTTTACTGATAATATACCTTACTGATAGTATATATTACTGACAATATACCTTATTGATAATATACCTTACTGATAGTACACCTTACTGATAGTATATCTTACTGACAGTATACCTTACTGATAATATACCTTACTTATAGTATACCTTACTGATACCATACCTTACTGATAGTATATCATACTGACAGTATACATTACAGATAATATACCTTACTGATAGTATACCTTACTGATAGAAAATCTTACTGACAGTATACCTTTCTGACAGTATATCTTACTTATAGTATACCTCACTGATAATATACCTTACTGATAGTATATCTTACTGACAGAATATCTTATTGATAGTACACCTTACTGATAATATACCTTACTGATAGTATATCTTTCTGACAGTATACCTTACTGATAGTATACCTTAATGATAATATACTTAACTGACAGTATACTTACTGATAATATACCTTACTGATACTATATCTTACTGACAGTATATCTTACTGACAGTATACCTTGCTGATAATATACCTTACTGACAGTATACCTTACTGATAATATACTTTGCTGATAGTATACCCTACTGATAGTATACCGTATACCTTACTGATAAAATGCCTTACTGATATTATATCTTACTGACAGTATACACTCCTGAAAATATATCTTACTGATAGTATATCTTACTGACATTTTACTTTTCTGATAATATACCTTACTGATAGTATATATTACTGACAGTATACCTTACTGATAATATACCCTGCTGATAGTATACATTACTGATAGTATACCGTATACCTTACTGATAAAATGCCTTACTGATATTATATCTTACTGACAGTATACCCTACTGAAAATATATCTTACTGATAGTATATCTTACTGACACTATACCTTACTGATAATATAACTTACTGATAGCATTCCTTACTGGCAGTATACCTTACTGATAGTATACCTTATTGATTGTATACCTTACTGATAATATACCTTACAGATAGTATATCTTACTGACAGTATACCATACTGATAACATAACTTACTGATAGTATATCTTACTGACAGTATACCTTACTGATAGTATACCATACTGATAATATGCCTTACTGATAGTATATCTTACTGACAGTACACCTTAGTGATAATATACCTTACTGATAATATACCTTACTGACAGTATACCTAACTGATAATGTACTTACAGATAGTATATCTTACTGACAGTATACCTTATTGATAGTATACCTTACTGATAATATACCTTACTAATAGTATACCTTAATAATAGTATATCTTACTGACAGTATACCTTACTGATAATATACCTTTCAGATAGTATACCTTACTGAAAGTATACCTTACTGATAAAATACCTTACTGATAGTATACCTTACTGATAGTATATCTTACTGACTGTATACCTTACTGACAGTATATCTTACTGAAAGTATACCTTACTGATAATATACCTTACTGATAGTATACTTTACTGATAATATACCTTACTGATAGTATATCTTACTGATAATATATTCTACAGATAGTATACCTTACTGATAGTATATCTTACTGACAGTATACCTTACTGATAATATCCCTTACTAATACTATACCTTACTGAAAGTATACCTCACTGATAATATACCTTACTGATAGTATATCTTACTGACAGTATACCTTACTGATAACATACCTTACTGATAGTATATCTTACTGATAATATACCTTACTGATTGTATATCTTACTGACTGTATACCTTACTGACAGTATATCTTACTGAAAGTATACCTTACTGATAAAATACCTTACCGATAGTATACCTTACTGATAGTATACCTTACTGATAATATACCTTACTGATAGTATAACTTACTGATAATGTACCTTACTGATAGTATATCTTACTGACAGTATACCTTACTGATAGTATACCTTACTGATAATGCACCGTACTGATAGAATATCTTACTGACAGTTTACCTTACTGATAATATACCTCACTGATAGTATACCTTACTTATAACAAACCTTACTGATAGTATATCATACTGACAGTATACTTTACTGATAATATACCTTACTGATAGTATACCTTACTGATAATATACCTTACTGATAGTATATCTTACTGATAATATATCTTACAGATAGTATACCTTACTGATAGTATATCTTACTGACAGTATACCTTACTGATAATAACCCTAACTAATACTATACCTTCCTGAAAGTATACCTCACTGATAATATACCTTACTGATAGTATATCTTACTGACAGTATACCTTACTGACAACATACCTTACTGATAGTATATCTTACTGATAATATACCTTACTGATTGTATATCTTACTGACTGTATACCTTACTGACAGTATATCTTACTGAAAGTATACCTTACTGATAAAATACCTTACCGATAGTATACCTTACTGATAGTATAACTTACTGATAATGTACCTTACTGATAGTATATCTTACTGACAGTATACTTTACTGATAGTATACCTTACTGATAGTGCACCTTACTGATAGTATATCTTACTGACTGTATACCTTACTGACAGTATATCTTACTGAAAGTATACCTTACTGATAAAATACCTTACTGATAGTATACCTTACTGACAGTATATTTTACTTACAGTATACCTTACTGATAGTATATCTTACTGATATTAAACATTACTGATAATATACCTTACTCATAGTATACCTTACTGATAATATACTTTAATGATAGTATATCTTACTGATAATATATCTTACAGATACTATACCTTACTGATAGTATATCTTACTGACAGTATACCTTACTGATAATATCCCTTACTAATACTATACCTTACTGAAAGTATACCTCACTGATAATATACCTTACTGATAGTATATCTTACTGACAGTATACCTTACTGATAACATACCTTACTGATAGTATATCTTACTAATAATATACCTTACTGATTGTATATCTTACTGACTGTATACCTTACTGACAGTATATCTTACTGAAAGTATACCTTACTGATAAAATACCTTACCAATAGTATAACTTACTGATAATGTACATTACTGATAGAATATCTTACTGACAGTATACCTTACTGATAATACACCTCACTGATAGTATACCTTACTTATAACAAACCTTACTGATAGTATATCATACTGACAGTATACTTTACTGATAATATACCTTACTGATAGTATACCTTACTGATAGTAAATCTTACCAACAGTATACCTTACTGACAGTATACCTTACTGACAGTATACCTTACTGATAATATACCTTACTGATAGTATACCTTACTGATAATATACTTTACTCATAGCATATCTTACTGACAGTATACCTTACTTATTGTATACATTACTGATAGTATATCTTTCTGACAGTATACCTTACTGATAGTATACCTTACTGATAATATACCTAACTGACAGTATACCCTACTGATAATATACCTTACTGATACTATATCTTACTGACAGTATATCTTACTGATAATATACCTTGCTGATAGTATACCTTACTGATAGTATACCTTACTGATAAAATGCCTTACTGATATTATATCTTACCGACAGTATATATACCCTACTGATAATATATCTTACTGACAGTATATCTTACTGACAGTATACCTTACTGATAGTATACCTTACTGACAGTATACCTTACTGATAATATACCTTGCTGATAGTATACCTTACTGATAGTATACCTTAATGATAAAATGCCTTACTGATATTATATCTTACTGACAGTGTACCCTACTGATAATACATCTTATTGATAGTACATCTTACTGACATTATACTTTACTGATAATATACCTTACTGATAGTATATATTACTGACAATATACCTTATTGATAATATACCTTACTGATAGTACACCTTACTGATAGTATATCTTACTGACAGTATACCTTACTGATAATATACCTTACTTATAGTATACCTTACTGATACCATACCTTACTGATAGTATATCATACTGACAGTATACATTACAGATAATATACCTTACTGATAGTATACCTTACTGATAGTAAATCTTACTGACAGTATACCTTTCTGACAGTATACCTTACTTATAGTATACCTCACTGATAATATACCTTACTGATAGTATATCTTACTGACAGAATATCTTATTGATAGTACACCTTACTGATAATATACCTTACTGATAGTATATCTTTCTGACAGTATACCTTACTGATAGTATACCTTAATGATAATATACTTAACTGACAGTATACTTACTGATAATATACCTTACTGATACTATATCTTACTGACAGTATATCTTACTGACAGTATACCTTGCTGATAATATACCTTACTGACAGTATACCTTACTGATAATATACTTTGCTGATAGTATACCCTACTGATAGTATACCGTATACCTTACTGATAAAATGCCTTACTGATATTATATCTTACTGACAGTATACACTCCTGAAAATATATCTTACTGATAGTATATCTTACTGACATTTTACTTTTCTGATAATATACCTTACTGATAGTATATATTACTGACAGTATACCTTACTGATAATATACCCTGCTGATAGTATACCTTACTGATAGTATACCGTATACCTTACTGATAAAATGCCTTACTGATATTATATCTTACTGACAGTATACCCTACTGAAAATATATCTTACTGATAGTATATCTTACTGACACTATACCTTACTGATAATATACCTTACTGATAGCATTCCTTACTGGCAGTATACCTTACTGATAGTATACCTTATTGATTGTATACCTTACTGATAATATACCTTACAGATAGTATATCTTACTGACAGTATACCATACTGATAACATAACTTACTGATAGTATATCTTACAGACAGTATACCTTACTGATAGTATACCATACTGATAATATGCCTTACTGATAGTATATCTTACTGACAGTACACCTTAGTGATAATATACCTTACTGATAATATACCTTACTGACAGTATACCTAACTGATAATGTACTTACAGATAGTATATCTTACTGACAGTATACCTTATTGATAGTATACCTTACTGATAATATACCTTACTAATAGTATACCTTAATAATAGTATATCTTACTGACAGTATACCTTACTGATAATATACCTTTCAGATAGTATACCTTACTGAAAGTATACCTTACTGATAAAATACCTTACCGATAGTATACCTTACTGATAGTATATCTTACTGACTGTATACCTTACTGACAGTATATCTTACTGAAAGTATACCTTACTGATAATATACCTTACTGATAGTATACTTTACTGATAATATACCTTACTGATAGTATATCTTACTGATAATATATTCTACAGATAGTATACCTTACTGATAGTATATCTTACTGACAGTATACCTTACTGATAATATCCATTACTAATACTATACCTTACTGAAAGTATACCTCACTGATAATATACCTTACTGATAGTATATCTTACTGACAGTATACCTTACTGATAACATACCTTACTGATAGTATATCTTACTGATAATATACCTTACTGATTGTATATCTTACTGACTGTATACCTTACTGACAGTATATCTTACTGAAAGTATACCTTACTGATAAAATACCTTACCGATAGTATACCTTACTGATAGTATACCTTACTGATAATATACCTTACTGATAGTATAACTTACTGATAATGTACCTTACTGATAGTATATCTTACTGACAGTATACCTTACTGATAGTATACCTTACTGATAATGCACCGTACTGATAGAATATCTTACTGACAGTTTACCTTACTGATAATATACCTCACTGATAGTATACCTTACTTATAACAAACCTTACTGATAGTATATCATACTGACAGTATACTTTACTGATAATATACCTTACTGATAGTATACCTTACTGATAATATACCTTACTGATAGTATATCTTACTGATAATATATCTTACAGATAGTATACCTTACTGATAGTATATCTTACTGACAGTATACCTTACTGACAACATACCTTACTGATAGTATATCTTACTGATAATATACCTTACTGATTGTATATCTTACTGACTGTATACCTTACTGACAGTATATCTTACTGAAAGTATACCTTACTGATAAAATACCTTACCGATAGTATACCTTACTGATAGTATAACTTACTGATAATGTACCTTACTGATAGTATATCTTACTGACAGTATACTTTACTGATAGTATACCTTACTGATAGTGCACCTTACTGATAGTATATCTTACTGACTGTATACCTTACTGACAGTATATCTTACTGAAAGTATACCTTACTGATAAAATACCTTACTGATATTAAACATTACTGATAATATACCTTACTGATAGTATACCTTACTGATAATATACTTTAATGATAGTATATCTTACTGATAATATATCTTACAGATACTATACCTTACTGATAGTATATCTTACTGACAGTATACCTTACTGATAATATCCCTTACTAATACTATACCTTACTGAAAGTATACCTCACTGATAATATACCTTACTGATAGTATATCTTACTGACAGTATACCTTACTGATAACATACCTTACTGATAGTATATCTTACTGATAATATACCTTACTGATTGTATATCTTACTGACTGTATACCTTACTGACAGTATATCTTACTGAAAGTATACCTTACTGATAAAATACCTTACCAATAGTATAACTTACTGATAATGTACATTACTGATAGAATATCTTACTGACAGTATACCTTACTGATAATACACCTCACTGATAGTATACCTTACTTATAACAAACCTTACTGATAGTATATCATACTGACAGTATACTTTACTGATAATATACCTTACTGATAGTATACCTTACTGATAGTAAATCTTACCGACAGTATACCTTACTGACAGTATACCTTACTGACAGTATACCTTAATGATAATATACCTTACTGATAGTATACCTTACTGATAATATACTTTACTCATAGCATATCTTACTGACAGTATACCTTACTGATAGTATACATTACTGATAATATACATTACTGATAGTATATTTTTCTGACAGTGTACCTTACTGATAATATACCTTACTGATAATATACCTAACTGACAGTATACCCTACTGATAATATACCTTACTGATACTATATCTTACTGACAGTATATCTTACTGATAATATACCTTGCTGATAGTATACCTTACTGATAGTATACCTTACTGATAAAATGCCTTACTGATATTATAGCTTACCGACAGTATATATACCCTACTGATAATATATCTTACTGACAGTATATCTTACTGACAGTATACCTTACTGATAGTATACCTTACTGACAGTATAAGTTACTGATAATATACCTTGCTGATAGTATACCTTACTGATAGTATACCTTAATGATAAAATGCCTTACTGTTATTATATCTTACTGACAGTATACCCTACTGATAATATATCTTATTGATAGTACATCTTACTGACATTATACTTTACTGATAATATACCTTACTGATAGTATATATTACTGACAATATACCTTATTGATAATATACCTTACTGATAGTATATCTTACTGACAGTATACCTTACTGATAATATACCTTACTTATAGTATACCTTACTGATAACATACCTTACTGATAGTATATCATACTGACAGTATACATTACAGATAATATACCTTACTGATAGTATACCTTACTGATAGTAAATCTTACTGACAGTATACCTTTCTGACAGTATACCTTACTTATAGTATACCTCACTGATAATATACCTTACTGATAGTATATCTTACTGACAGAATATCTTATTGATAGTACACCTTACTGATAATATACCTTACTGATAGTATATCTTTCTGACAGTATACCTTACTGATAGTATACCTTAATGATAATATACTTAACTGACAGTATACTTACTGATAAAATACCTTACTGATACTATATCTTACTGACAGTATATCTTACTGACAGTTTACCTTGCTGATAATATACCTTACTGACAGTATACCTTACTGATAATATACTTTGCTGATAGTATACCTTACTGATAGTATACCGTATACCTTACTGATAAAATGCATTACTGATATTATATCTTACTGACAGTATACCCTCCTGAAAATATATATTACTGATAGTATATCTTACTGACATTTTACTTTACTGATAATATACTTACTGATAGTATATATTACTGACAGTATACCTTACTGATAATATACCCTGCTGATAGTATACCTTACTGATAGTATACCGCCTTACTGATATTATATCTTACTGACAGTATACCCTACTGAAAATATATCTTACTGATAGTATATCTTACTGACACTATACCTTACTGATAATATACCTTACTGATAGCATTCCTTACTGGCAGTATACCTTGCTGATAGTATACCTTATTGATTGTATACCTTATTGATAATATACCTTACAGATAGTATATCTTACTGACAGTATACCGTACTGATAACATAACTTACTGATAGTATATCTTACTGACAGTATACCTTACTGATAGTATACCATACTGATAATATACCTTACTGATAGTATATCTTACTGACAGTACACCTTAGTGATAATATACCTTACTGATAATATACCTTACTGATAGTATACCTTACTAATAGTATATCTTACTGACAGTATACCTTACTGATAATATACCTTACTGATAGTATACCTTACTAATAGTATATCTTATTGACAGTATACCTTACTGATAATATACCTTACTGATAGCATACCTTACTGATAACATACCTTGCTGATAGTATATCATACTGACAGTATACCTTACTGATGATATAAGTTACTGATAGTATACCTTACTGATAATATATCTTACTAATAGTATACCTTACTGATAGTATACCTTACTGATAGTATATCTTACTGATAGTATACCTTAGTGATAGTATATCTTACTGACTGTATACCTTACTGACAGTATATCTTGCTGAAAGTATAACTTCATGATAAAATACGTTCCTGATAGTATACCTTACTGATAGTATATCTTACTGACAGTATACCTTACTGATAATATACCTTTCTGATAGTATACCTTACTGAAAGTATACCTTACTGATAAAATACCTTACTGATAGTATACCTTACTGATAGTATATTTTACTTACAGTATACCTTACTGATAGTATACCTTACTGATAGTATATCTTACTGACTGTATACATTACTGACAGTATATCTTACTGAAAGTATACCTTACTGATAAAATACCTTACTGATAGTAAACCTTACTGATAGTATATTTTACTTACAGTATACCTTACTGATAGTATAACTTACTGATATTAAACATTACTGATAATATACCTTACTGATAGTATACCTTACTGATAATATACCTTACTGATAGTATATCTTACTGATAATATATCTTACAGATAGTATACCTTACTGATAGTATATCTTACTGACAGTATACCTTACTGATAATATCCCTTACTAATACTATACCTTACTGAAAGTATACCTCACTGATAATATACCTTACTGATAGTATATCTTACTGACAGTATACCTTACTGATAACATACCTTAATGATAGTATATCTTACTGATAATATACCTTACTGATTGTATATCTTACTGACTGTATACCTTACTGACAGTATATCTTACTGAAAGTATACCTTACTGATAAAATACCTTACTGATAGTATACCTTACTGATAGTATACCTTACTGATAATATACCTTACTGATAGTATAACTTACTGATAATGTACCTTACTGATAGTATATCTGACTGACAGTATACCTTACTGATAGTATACCTTACTGATAATGCACCTTACTGATAGAATATCTTACTGACAGTTTACCTTTCTGATAATATACCTCACTGATAGTATACCTTATTTATAACAAACCTTACTGATAGTATATCATACTGACAGTATACTTTACTGATAATATACCTTACTGATAGTATACCTTACTGATAATATACCTTACTGATAGTATATCTTACTGATAATATATCTTACAGATAGTATACCTTACTGATAGTATATCTTACTGACAGTATACCTTACTGATAATATCCCTAACTAATACTATACCTTACTGAAAGTATACCTCACTGATAATATACCTTACTGATAGTATATCTTACTGACAGTATACCTTACTGACAACATACCTTACTGATAGTATATCTTACTGATAATATACCTTACTGATTGTATATCTTACTGACTGTATACCTTACTGACAGTATATCTTACTGAAAGTATACCTTACTGATAAAATACCTTACTGATAGTACACCTTACTGATAGTATATTTTACTTACAATATACCTTACTGATAGTATATCTTACTGATATTAAACATTACTGATAATATACCTTACTGATAGTATATCTTACTGATAATATATCTTACAGATAGTATACCTTACTGATAGTATATCTTACTGACAGTATACCTTACTGATAATATCCCTTACTAATACTATACCTTACTGAAAGTATACCTCACTGATAATATACCTTACTGATAGTATATCTTACTGACAGTATACCTTACTGATAACATACCTTACTGATAGTATATCTTACTGATAATATACCTTACTGATTGTATATCTTACTGACTGTATACCTTACTGACAGTATATCTTACTGAAAGTATACCTTACTGATAAAATACCTTACCGATAGTATACCTTACTGATAGTATAACTTACTGATAATGTACCTTACTGATAGTATATCTTACTGACAGTATACCTTACTGATAGTATACCTTACTGATAGTGCACCTTACTGATAGTATATCTTACTGACTGTATACCTTACTGACAGTATATCTTACTGAAAGTATACCTTACTGATAAAATACCTTACTGATAGTATACCTTACTGACAGTATATTTTACTTACAGTATACCTTACTGATAGTATATCTTACTGATATTAAACATTACTGATAATATACCTTACTGATAGTATACCTTACTGATAATATACCTTAATGATAGTATATCTTACTGATAATATATCTTACAGATAGTATACCTTACTGATAGTATATCTTACTGACAGTATACCTTACTGATAATATCCCTTACTAATACTATACCTTACTGAAAGTATACCTCACTGATAATATACCTTACTGATAGTATATCTTATTGACAGTATACCTTACTGATAACATACCTTACTGATAGTATATCTTACTGATAATATACCTTACTGATTGTATATCTTACTGACTGTATACCTTACTGACAGTATATCTTACTGAAAGTATACCTTACTGATAAAATACCTTACCAATAGTATAACTTACTGATAATGTACATTACTGATAGAATATCTTACTGACAGTATACCTTACTGATAATACACCTCACTGATAGTATACCTTACTTATAAAAAACCTTACTGATAGTATATCATACTGACAGTATACTTTACTGATAATATACCTTACTGATAGTATACCTTACTGATAGTAAATCTTACCGACAGTATACCTTACTGACAGTATACCTTACTGACAGTATACCTTACTGATAATATACCTTACTGATAGAATACCTTACTGATAATATACTTTACTCATAGTATATCTTACTGACAGTATACCTTACTGATAGTATACATTACTGATAATATACATTACTGATAGTATATTTTTCTGACAGTGTACCTTACTGATAATATACCTTACTGATAATATACCTAACTGACAGTATACCCTACTGATAATATACCTTACTGATACTATATCTTACTGACAGTATATCTTACTGATAATATACCTTGCTGATAGTATACCTTACTGATAGTATACCTTACTGATAAAATGCCTTACTGATATTATAGCTTACCAACAGTATATATACCCTACTGATAATATATCTTACTGACAGTATATCTTACTGACAGTATACCTTACTGATAGTACACCTTACTGACCGTATACCTTACTGATAATATACCTTGCTGATAGTATACCTTACTGATAGTATACCTTAATGATAAAATGCCTTACTGTTATTATATCTTACTGACAGTATACCCTACTGATAATATATCTTATTGATAGTACATCTTACTGACATTATACTTTACTGATAATATACCTTACTGATAGTATATATTACTGACAATATACCTTATTGATAATATACCTTACTGATAGTACACCTTACTGATAGTATATCTTACTGACAGTATACCTTACTGATAATATACCTTACTTATAGTATACCTTACTGATAACATACCTTACTGATAGTATATCATACTGACAGTATACATTACAGATAATATACCTTACTGATAGTATACCTTACTGATAGTAAATCTTACTGACAGTATACCTTTCTGACAGTATACCTTACTTATAGTATACCTCACTGATAATATACCTTACGGATAGTATATCTTACTGACAGAATATCTTATTGATAGTACACCTTACTGATAATGTACCTTACTGATAGTATATCTTTCTGACAGTATACCTTACTGATAGTATACCTTAATGATAATATACTTAACTGACAGTATACTTACTGATAATATACCTTACTGATACTATATCTTACTGACAGTATATCTTAGTGACAGTATACCTTGCTGATAATATACCTTACTGACAGTATACCTTACTGATAATATACTTTGCTGATAGTATACCTTACTGATAGTATACCATATACCTTACTGATAAAATGCCTTACTGATATTATATCTTACTGACAGTATACCCTCCTGAAAATATATATTACTGATAGTATATCTTACTGACATTTTACTTTACTGATAATATACCTTACTGATAGTATATATTACTGACAGTATACCTTACTGATAATATACCCTGCTGATAGTATACCTTACTGATAGTATACCGCCTTACTGATATTATATCTTACTGACAGTATACCCTACTGAAAATATATCTTACTGATAGTATATCTTACTGACACTATACCCTACTGATAATATACCTTACTGATAGCATTCCTTACTGGCAGTATACCTTGCTGATAGTATACCTTATTGATTGTATACCTTACTGATAATATACCTTACAGATAGTATATCTTACTGACAGTATACCGTACTGATAACATAACTTACTGATAGTATATCTTACTGACAGTATACCTTACTGATAGTATACCATACTGATAATATACCTTACTGATAGTATATCTTACTGACAGTACACCTTAGTGATAATATACCTTACTGATAATATACCTTACTGACAGTATACCTAACTGATAATGTACTTACAGATAGTATATCTTACTGACAGTATACCTTACTGATAGTATACCTTACTGATAATATACCTTACTGATAGTATACCTTACTAATAGTATATCTTACTGACAGTATACCTTACTGATAATATACCTTACTGATAGCATACCTTACTGATAACATTCCTTGCTGATAGTATATCATACTGACAGTATACCTTACTGATAATATAAGTTACTGATAGTATACCTTACTGATAATATATCTTACTAATAGTATACCTTACTGATAGTATACGTTACTGATAGTATATCTTACTGATAGTAAACCTTAGTGATAGTATATCTTACTGACTGTATACCTTACTGACAGTATATCTTGCTGAAAGTATAACTTCATGATAAAATACGTTCCTGATAGTATACCTTACTGATAGTATATCTTACTGACAGTATACCTTACTGATAATATACCTTTCTGATAGTATACCTTACTGAAAGTATACCTTACTGATAAAATACCTTACTGATAGTATACCTTACTGATAGTATATTTTACTTACAGTATACCTTACTGATAGTATACCTTACTGATAGTATATCTTACTGACTGTATACCTTACTGACAGTATATCTTACTGAAAGTATACCTTACTGATAAAATACCTTACTGATAGTAAACCTTACTGATAGTATATTTTACTTACAGTATACCTTACTGATAGTATAACTTACTGATATTAAACATTACTGATAATATACCTTACTGATAGTATATCTTACTGATAGTATACCTTACTGATAGTATATCTTACTGACTGTATACCTTACTGACAGTATATCTTACTGAAAGTATACCTTACTGATAAAATACCTTACCGATAGTATACCTTACTGATAGTATACCTTACTGATAATATACCTTACTGATAGTATAACTTACTGATAATGTACCTTACTGATAGTATATCTGACTGACAGTATACCTTACTGATAGTATACCTTACTGATAGTGCACCTTACTGATAGAATATCTTACTGACAGTTTACCTTACTGATAATATACCTCACTGATAGTATACCTTACTTATAACAAACCTTACTGATAGTATATCATACTGACAGTATACTTTACTGATAATATACCTTACTGATAGTATACCTTACTGATAATATACCTTACTGGTAGTATATCTTACTGATAATATATCTTACAGATAGTATACCTTACTGATAGTATATCTTACTGACAGTATACCTTACTGATAATATCCCTAACTAATACTATACCTTACTAAAAGTATACCTCACTGATAATATACCTTACTGATAGTATATCTTACTGACAGTATACCTTACTGACAACATACCTTACTGATAGTATATCTTACTGATAATATACCTTACTGATTGTATATCATACTGACTGTATACCTTACTGACAGTATATCTTACTGAAAGTATGCCTTACTGAGAAAATACCTTACCGATAGTATACCTTACTGATAGTATAACTTACTGATAATGTACCTTACTGATAGTATATCTTACTGACAGTATACCTTACTGATAGTATACCTTACTGATAGTGCACCTTACTGATAGTATATCTTACTGACTGTATACCTTACTGACAGTATATCTTACTGAAAGTATACCTTACTGATAAAATACCTTACTGATAGTATATTTTACTTACAATATACCTTACTGATAGTATATCTTACTGATATTAAACATTACTGATAATATACCTTACTGATAGTATATCTTACTGATAATATATCTTACTGACAGTATACCTTACTGATAATATCCCTTACTAATACTATACCTTACTGAAAGTATACCTCACTGATAATATACCTTACTGATAGTATATCTTACTGACAGTATACCTTACTGATAACATACCTTACTGATAGTATATCTTACTGATAATATACCTTACTGATTGTATATCTTACTGACTGTATACCTTACTGACAGTATATCTTACTGAAAGTATACCTTACTGATAAAATACCTTACCGATAGTATAACTTACTGATAATGTACCTTACTGATAGTATATCTTACTGACAGTATACCTTACGGACAGTGTACCTTACTGATAATATACCTTACTGATAGTATACATTACTGATAGTATACCTTACTTATAATATACATTACTGATAGTACACCTTACTGATAGTATATCTTACTGACAGTATACCTTACTGACAGTATATCTTACTGATCGTATATTTTACTGATAGTATACCTTACTGATAGTATACCTTACTTATAATATACATTACTGATAGTACACCTTACTGATAGTATATCTTACTGACAGTATACCTTACTAATAATATACCTTACTGATAATATACCTTACTGATAACATACCTTACTGATAGTATATCATACTGACAGTATACCTTACTGATAATATACCTTACTGATAATATATCTTACTGACAGTATACCTTACGGACAGTGTACCTTACTGATAATATACCTTACTGATAGTATACATTACTGATAGTATACCTTACCGATAGTATATCTTACTGACTGTATACCTTACTGATAGTATACCTTTACTGATAATATACCTGACAGTATACCATACTGATAATATACCTTACTGATACTATATCTTACTGACAGTATATCTTACTGACAGTATACCTTACTGATAGTATACCTTACTGATAGTATACCTTAGAGATAATATGCCTTACTGATAGTATATCTTACTGACAGTATATTCTACTGATAATATATCTAACTGATAGTATATCTTACTGACATTATACATTACTGATAATATAGCTAACTGATAGCATTCCTTACTGGCAGTATATCTTATTTATAGTATACCTTATTGATAGCATACCTTACTAATAATATACCTTACAGATAGTATATCTTACTGACAGTATACCTTACTGATAAAATACCTTACTGATAGTATATCTTACTGACAGCATACTTTACTGATAATATATCTTACTGATAGTATATCTTACTGACAGTATACCTAACTGATAGTATATCTTACTGACAGTATACATAACTGATAGTATATCTTACTGACAGTATACCTTACTGATAATATACCTTACTGATAGTATACCTTTCTCACATTATACCTTACTGATAATGTACCTTACAGATAATATATCTTAGTGACAGTATATCTTACTGATAGTATACCTTACTGATAATATACCTTACGGATAGTATACCTTACTGATAATATAACTTACTGATAGTATACCTTACTGATAATATATCTTACTGATAGTATACCTTACTGATAGTATACCTTACTGATACTATACCTTACTGTTAGTATATCTTTCTGACAGTATACCTTACTGATAGTATACCTTAATGATAATATACTTAACTGACAGTATACTTTAATGGTAATATACCTTACTGATACTATATCTTACTGACAGTATATCTTACTGATAGTATACCTTACTGATAATATACTTTACTGATAATATACATTACTGATAGTATATCTTTCTGACAGTATACCTTACTGATACTATACCTTAATGATAATATACCTAACTGACAGTATACCCTACTAATAATATACTTTGTTGACAGTACACCTTACTGATAGTATAACTTACTGATAAAATGCCATAATGATATTATATCTTACCAACAGTATACCCTACTGATAATATATCTTACTGATAGTATATCTTACTGACATTATACTTTACTGATAATATACCTTACTGATAGTATATATTACTGACAATATACCTTACTGATAATATACCTTACTGATAGTATATCTTACTCACAATATACCTTACTGATAGTATACTTTTCTGATAGTACACCTTACTGATAATATACCTTACTGATAGTATATCCTACTGACAGTATACCTTACTGATAATATACCTTACTGACAGTATATCTTAATGACACTATACCTTACTGATAATATACCTTACTGATAGCATTCCTTACTGGCAGTATACCTTACTGATAGTATACCATATTAATAGTATACCTTACTGATAATATACCTTACAGATAGTATCTCTTACTGACAGTATACCTTACGGATAACATACCTTACTGATAGTATATCTTACTGAAAGTATACCTTACTGATAGTACACCATACTAATAATATACCTTACTGAGAGTATATCTTACTGACTGTACACCTTACTGATAATATTCCTTACTGATAGTATATCTTACTGACAGTATAACTTACTGATAGTATACCTTACTGATAATATATCTTACTGATAGTATACCTTACTGATAGTATATCTTACTGACAGTATACCTTACTGATAATATACCTTACTGATAGCATACCTTACTGATAACATACCTTACTGATACTATATCATACTGACAGTATACCTTACTGATAACATAACTTACTGATAGTATATGTTACTGATAGTATATCTTACTGATAGTATACCTTACTGATAGTATATCTTACTGACAGTGCATCTTACTGATAATATACATTACTGATAGCATATCTTACGGACAGTATACCTTACTGATAATCTACCTTACAGATAGTATATCTTACTGACAGTATACCTTACTGATTGTATACCTTACTGATAACCTACCTTACTGACAGTATTTCATTACTGACTGTATACCTTACTGATAGTATACCCTACTGATAGTATATATTACTGACAGTATACCTCTCTGACAGTATACCTTACTGATAATATACCTTACTGATAGTATACTTACTAATAATATACCTTACTGATAGTATATCTTTCTGACAGTATACCTTACTGATAGTATACCTTACTGATACTATACCTTACTGATAATATACTTAACTGACAGAATTCCTTACTGATTACATACCTTACTGATAGTATATCTTACTGATAATATACCTTACTGATCGTATATTTTACTGACAGTATATCTTACTGACAGTATATCTTACTGAAAGAATATCTTACTGATAATATACCTTACTGATAGTATACCTTACTGATAGTATATCTTACTGACAGTATACCTTACTGATAATATACCTTACTGATAGTATACCTTAATGATAATGTACATTACAGATAGTATATTTTACTGACAGTATACCTTACTGATAGTATACCTTACTGATAATATACCTCACTGATAGTATACCTTACTGATAGTATATCTTACTGACAGTATACCTTACTGATAATATACCTTACTGATAGTATACCTTACTCATAACATACCTTACTGATAGTATACCTTACTGATAACATGCCTTACTGATAGTATATCTTACTGACTGTATACCTTACTGATAGTATACCTTACTGATAGTATACCTTTACTGATAATATACCTAACTGACAGTATACCTTACTGACAGTATACCTTACTGCCAATATACCTTACTGATAGTATACCTTACTGATAATATGCCTTACTGATAGTATATCTTTTTGACAGTATACCCTACTGATAATATATCTTACTGATAGTATATCTTACTGACATACATTACTAATAATAAAGCTTACTGATAGCATTCCTTACTGGCAGTATACCTTATTTATAGTATTCCTTATTGATAGCATACCTTACTGATAATATACCTTACGGATAGTATATCTTACTGACAGTATACCTTACTGATAACATACCTTACTGATAGTATATCTTACTGACAGCATACTTTACTGATAATATATCTTACTGATAGTAGATCTTACAGACAGTATACCTAACTGATAGTATATCTTACTGACAGTATACCTTACTGATAATATACCTTACTGATAGTATACCTTACTGACATTATACCTTACTGATAATGTACCTTACAGATAGTATATCTTACTGACAGTATATCTTACTGATAGTATACCTTACTGATAATATACCTAACTGACAGTATACCCTACTGATAATATACCTTGCTGCTAGTATACCTTACTGATAGTATAACTTACTGATAAAATGCCTTACTGATATTATATCTTACCGACAGTATACCCTACTGATAATATATCTTACTGATAGTATATCTTACTGACATTATACTTTACTGATAATATACCTTACTGATAGTATATCTTACTGTCAGTATATCTTACTGATAGTATACCTTACTGATAATATACCTTACGGAGAGTATACCTTACTGATAGTATATCATATTGACAGTATATCTTACTGATAATATAATTTACTGATAGTATGCCTTACTGATAGTATATCTTACTGATAGTATACCTTACTGACAGTATACCTTACTTACAGTATACCTTACTGATAGTATACCTTACTGAGAATCTACCTTACTGATAGTATATCTTTCTGACAGTATACCTTACTGATGGTATATCTTACTGAAAATGTACTTTACTGACAGCATTCCTTACTGATAACATACCTTACTGACAGTATATCTTACTCATAATATACCTTATTGATCTGCCTGCACTGCTGCACTGTGGCCCATCATTTTCCCTGGAGATATTCATATAAAAATCTTTTACTCCCTAGATAAAATACTGGCCTAAGGTTGTTGTCATATTATCTTGATGGAATCTGATTCCATGTGAGACTAAATTGACAAAAGCTTGCCGGTATCACCAGAAGTATGTTACATAAGTTTAGTTGTGAGAGCAACTTTTGCCTGCATCACAGAAGACTATGTCACTTGTTCAGATTTTCTTCTGTGTAACGGAGGGTTTTCTTAATTTTTTTTTTTTATACAATGCTGATATGTTGCTTAGCTCTGTGAACTGAGCAGTATATTAGTAAAGGAGGGGGGACTGCCATGCTTTTGCAAACAACATCATTGGTAAGTGGCTAGAGTCCTAGGGGTTACTGTTTCTGACACATTTAAGAATGATGTACATTCAGGGAGGAGTTGACTTTAAATGTGTATTCCATACATAAGTACGCATGTGCAATGAGGTAAGAAAGCATTAAATATCTTACCCCATTGTCCTATGATTTTTATGAAGCAGGACAGGCTTTGGTGTGCCATTGTATGATATACTAAACTTGCTCTGTAGCACACAATGTTTATGAATATAACCCAGAATGTCTGGACTTTGTTCACAGAGCTTATTTGTCCTGAATATACTCCCAGCTAATACAAGTTTGACCAGTGGGCCCAAGAGACAGAGGAGCTGGCAAAGTAGGGGATGGGAGTGGCAGTAAAGACAAAATTGCTGAATAGGGAAATTGTCCAGGGTAAACACCTACAATGTCATGCTTATACACCATAGTTGAGGGGGGTTCCTATTACGTTGTCAAAGTTTTACAACTTTGAACACCATATAGTTGAACCCATATGTTCAAAGTTGCAAAACTTCGAAAACATTAAATAAAAAGAAAGAGCAAGAACAATAAAAAACACTCGTATGCAGGTCCTTGTGTCCACAGCAAAACTACAGCAAAGTATCCAAAAACAGCAAGAGGACACAAGATAGGCTCCAGGTTATAAAGCTTTAATCAGGCATAAGTGCTTTCACATCTGCTTCTTCAGGTGCATAAACAAATTGAAACTAGTCATACTTTTCATGATTATATTTTTATGATTTGTTTTGAATATTTAGTTATTCTGTGGTTACCATACAGCTTTAATATTTTATAGTAATGGAGTGTATATAGACATGTGATGTATTGTTGTCATGTGATGTATTTAGCAATGTTTAAAAGTATGACTAGTTTCAGTTTGTTTTTATGCACCTGAAGAAGCAGATGTGAAAGCGCTTGTGCCTGATTAAAGCTTTATAACCTGTTGCCTGTCTTGTGTCCTCCTGTTGTTTTTGGATTAAAAAAAGAAAAAAAGATAAAACTTGCCTGATTGTTTTAAGCAGGGGGTCAAGCCCCCCTGCACCCCCACACCCCTCGCTCTTTAAATATACCAACTCTGAGACTGCACTATAATGCAGTACAGTGCGGAAAGGGAAGCTTTCCCTTTACTACACTGAAGTGCGATCTTGGAGTTGGTATATTTAAATAGTGGGGGGTGTGGGGGGAGCAGGGTAGCTTGCCCTCCTGCTTAAAACAATCAGGTAAGTTTTTTCTTTTTTTTTTTAAGTATTCGAAGTTTTACAACTTTGAACATATGGGTTTGACCATATGGTGTTTGAAGTTGTAAAGCATTGATCACGTAATAGGAACCCGTTGAGGGAATCATATTGTATGGATGTATTACATTACAACATAACAGCATGCCTACCCAATAACAACAGAAATAAGAAACAGATATATTTAAACACATCCACCACCCATTGAGAAACCTGTGATTTCTCCTTGTAAAAATAGAAGACAGCAGGTTATAGAGTAGTATAAGGCACAGAAATATAAAAAAAGCAAGAAAACGTAAACAAAATTTGCTTCACTTATGCTTAAATGTTTAAACACAGGAAAAGAAACTCAAATGCTTCTCTACGTGTTCACTACGTAATTTTGTTTCAACTCTGTGGTGCAAATTCTTTGAACATGTATCTTAGATTCAACTGAGAGACTAAAAAAAAACCTCCCTGGACAGGCACACAGCAGTGTTCCTTTTGGTGACTCTGAGCCTCTGGTGTTCTTGTAAAACAGCATCCACTGGCTGTTCTATAAATAGTTTTCACTGGTTACATGGGTTTCTAAAAAAATCCAAGAGAATTTCCTCAGACCACTAGCTGACTGCTCACAAGGGGTTTTCACAAGACATTTTCAATAAGTTCTGGCAAAACTGTCTAAAGAATCAGCTCTGTCATGCATGAAGAATTACTGACCCTAAAAAATATAAAATAAAAATCACTTTGTCCTTGATTAATTAGTATTCTGGGAACTTATGTATTATTTCAACCAGATTCGGAGCAGGAGAAGTGCCTCATTTCCAAGCCCTTCTCCTGCCGAAATATGTAGTGCAAGTTACTTGGGAAGTGTGTGTGTCACTGAACTGCGCTTCAGCACTGTGATTTTTCCTGGGAAATATTTACGTAGTTATAACTTAATGCTGTCCAAATGACAAGTGGCACAGCGGCAGAGAAGCACTTTCCCCACTACAGTTAACGTTATGTAGTATGACTGGCAAACGAGACGCCAGCACAGACTCAGTTTTCCCAGAAGTTAACATCTGCAGTATGTTAAATGTCCAGATGAAGTCGGCTGACAGACCTTAACATCACAGATCTAAAAAATGTGTAGTATGGAAAATCACACAGGATGACACAATTGCCGTCAAAATCGTAGCCTGTTAGACAACATTCATCCATATGAAATAAAAACGGGACTTACATATTATCGTCAAGTGTTGGAACCAATAATGGTTGACAACTTTAATTTTTCATAATTGTAAGTTTATGCCGTCTGACTGACCAAGGAGACAACAGCAGACACCCACTTTCCCCTACCACAGTTAACAGATTACATTTCTTATTTGTGTGGCTTACGTTGACTTCAGCAGCTGAGCAGCACAGTTCTGAATAATGCGTACAAGTGCAATCCCCGGCAGCAGGATAACTGAAGCATTATACATACGTTACAAGGGACCATTCATATGAAAAAACAACTTCGGCAGTTATGTATTATTGCATAATCTTTAAAAACATGAGCAGATTACGTTATAAAAAATGAAGCAAATGCCCATGACACAAATGCTTACAGGTCTGGAATCTGGTTGTGATAATACGTAAGTACCGTGTTCTGTATACAGCCATCCTACTAATTTAGTTCAGCACAGTGTCACTCATGTGAGAGATATCAAAGCTGTAAATCAGTGATCAGTTCAGTGTGTCAGGGAATGCAATAGTTACAACAACAACAACAACAACAACAATAATAATAATAATAATAATAATAATAATAATAATAATAATAACAATAATAATACTATGAATGTAATAGTAATATTAATACTACTAATTATTATTGTTATTATTATTAGTAGTATATTAGTTTCTCTCATGCATAGAAAACAGTAGAATGACTAGGAATATGCAGATCCCTTGGGATTTCATTCCACTAATGGTCTGAGTCAAACTCCATAAAGTTCTTCAAATGTTTACTCTTGCTTGCCCATCAGAACTGCCTTAATTCGATCCTGGAATCTTTGGCATACATACAGCCCAAATTGAAAATATTAAAACACTATATTTTATGAACATTGAGGCAGTTCCCAACCAACAGTGTTTTGACACTGAATTTCTTCATCTGCTCTCAGCCAGTGCTGAACAATGCAAAGCAGAATCAGCATCATGCCTCCTTACTACCGGCAATGCATGTAGCCCACCACACAGAGGTTTTATAACTTTATTTGATAAATATGTCCTGTCTATCAATATGGACCATACTTTTCCCATTCATAATTATTGTTTGTTATGAGCAAGTGTTTTGGGCTTCCCTGACAACCTTTCCGGCATTGCCTTCAGTCTCTGAATATTAGCCTTCAGTCCCTGAATATTACAAAGAAATTAATGCTGGCTAGTGGTGGTCGGGCAACAAAAATGCTTTCCTTCACATACTGAGTTCCTCAACCCAAATTAAACTACACTGAGGAGTTCCCACAAACTATTTGCAAGTGTGACCTGCATGGGACAAATGATAGACCATGTAGCCAACCTTGCCTGCTAAATTAAATGGCAGGTTCAACAGATTCATCTCAGCTACGAAATTGGCTGCTCATCTATTTCTGTAAACAGCTGAATAGATCACTGCAACTCAAATTTCAAATAAATAAAAGGGCAGTTATTTGATATGAACAAATAAGTGCAGGTTTGTGATGGTTAAAATTATTATTACCCTCCATAAAAATACATAGGAAATATATTACCAGAATATTAAACATATCTTTGAATTATTAAATATTTTTCACATGGTTTCAGAGGAAAATATCATCGGTGATAAATGTAACATTTTCTTTGTGTGTAAGTAGATTGATTTCCATTCAAAATCATGACATTTCTTTTCCTCTCTCTTTTAACAACTTATATCTCTGACACTGTTCAGTCATTACAAGTAGTGTATATCAGCAGTAATATGACATATAACTATGCAAAACATTTTTGTCAATCTGATGATGCATGATATCTATGTTAGTAAAATACAAATACTGCATGAAACAGGACTTGTACATTACAACGTATATTCTTTCCTTGTTAAATTGTAGGATTATAGGAGGTTACCAGTGGTGGTGCAACAGTAGCATTGTTGCCTCACAGCAAGAGGTTCTCTCATTCGATTCTCGGCTGGAGTGCGGGCAGTGCCTTCTGTGTGAAGTCTGCATGTCCTCCCCGTGGTTGGGTGGGTATTCGAAAGACATGCGTAAATGGGCGTGCCTTCGTTGAAGGTTGAATGTCGAGCTGGCACCTCGGCGTTCGTCAAAATCTACTGCCAATCATTAGCAGACTGGAGTTCCACTGTGGTGATCCCTAATGGGGAAAAGCCGAATGACAACAACAACAACCAGCCTTTTTAAGCCTAACCATTCATGGTCCAATTTTCCCAACTATCAAAGCTCAAGGACTAGAACAGCTTTGGTAAATGCCTCTACCTTAGAGTATCTACAAGGTGCTACTATCCATAAGGGACACAGGTGAAAAGCTACAGGTAAGCTAGTGATTTCCCATCCATTGGTCCAAATTGCATTTGGATAGACTTTCGAAAGAGCTCTGCTTCATATGACTGGGGCATCTATTCCAGAAAAGAAGTAATCTCTGAGAAAAATACCTATCTCTCCAACATATTTTTTTTATATCACAGACAAGGTTTAGGTCCTCAGGTTGGTTAATTTTAGTATAGTTTGCTTTGCAAATGTGTACCAGATTCATCAAGGCTGAATTAGAGAATATCTTGTAGATTAGGCATACATCAGCTCTCAGTAGTCTGTACAAGTACAGGGACAGGGCTTTGAGGCAGCTACATAAGGCATGTCATTTACACCTTGTATTCTTTTAGTAAGGGATGTCTGTGGCCCCTGCAGCTGTTGTAATTGCCTGGTCAGGTACATGCCAAAGGGTGCATTGTACTAGATTATTGTTCAAATGAGGGTTGAGGATACTGGGACTTTGATCTCCTTAGATATAGATGCTATTCCCTTACTTACAAGTTGTGACATATAAAAGGATTCCCTCACCATCATAAATACATGGTGATCAAAGTTCAGGCTATTGTCAACCTGAGTTCCTAAGTTGCTTTCCACTGCATCTCGACTCTCAGGGGAGCATTATCAATGCTGTAATTTGCAGAGGTGGTTGTCTTCTCAAAGGGCGTGATTATGGATTTTTTTGCACTGTGTTTTAGGCAATGGCTCTGGCACCAGTTATGTGTTTGTGTCAGACCCTCTTGGAGGACATCTACATCTTTGCGGGATTCAGTAATTGCACCCAGCTTGCAGTGTTCAGCAAATTTGGCAAGCCAAAGGCCCTCTACATTTGCCCTGACTTCAGAGAAGTACATTCAGAACAGGAGAGGTCTCAGTACTAGTAACTGGCCTCTTGGTGGAGGAGGAAGGTTATTTCAACCTAGATGGGATTCAAACCCATAAACTGTAGCTTAGGAGACCAATGTCCTATCCATTAGGCCACTGGGGCCCTGCCCTCCCCATAAAGAAAAACTCCAAAGAGAAGCTAAAAAAATGACATATATCATATACTGCTCTTTTGTAAAGTGTTACTGTCCTTTTATCACTCCAACTATTAGCATTGTTTTCTAATACATTATGTTCCAAAATGGTCTAATGGGGACAGCATTCTGGCATGACTTTTTTCAGTCTGTCAGCCTTGCTCCCACAATGCACTCTGCATACCCATAATAGGACACAACTTAGATACAGTAATTTCTCCACTTAGATAGTACTGTGAGTTATTGGCTTCGGATACCTCACTGGAAGCAGTGTCAGTATTTTTTACTGATTTTAAACTTGTGATAATCGTAAGTTGCTAAAAGCCTTTCACTGTGCTTCAAAATCTTATTTTTGACAATAGCTTAGCTGCATTATTTTGCTGTAGCTCATCAATGGAGCAGAAGCAAGTAATTTATCTATCGTGCCACTGGTAACCATAGTTTGGGAATGTTGCTGGGACACTAGGAAGGTGAGCCAGGTGGTGAGGAGGAAGCAGATGACAGCAAGCTTTCCTACTGAGGGTGGAGAGTGTGGGATAATGGGATAAGTTGTAACCTGCATGGCAGATTGCATGCCGACTCATAATACTAGAGGAGTAACAGGACATCCAAGATGTAGTACATGGGGTATGTGCCACCACACTTTGACATCATTGCATGCCAGTTCAACTGTTTAGGAACTGTAACCTGCCACCTGCACTACGAATGCTCCATACCTGATCGAGCCCATTATCGCCAGACCCTTATGAGTTGATGAGCTCTTAAGGCTATGCCCTCTGAGAATTTGAGTGATCTGCCTCATAAGTGGATGCATCTAGTATCAACCAGAATGAAGCAAGAAAGTATGGCAAAGATTAATATATAGGATGGGAGTATTAAATGAAAATTAATACAAAACTGCAGTTTATTATTATGTTTCCAAAGATACTGGTACTTATGACTTTTTACTCTTTTTCCTCACTTGCTTATTTAGGTGTCAGGCTAAACAGTTTTCCATGTGTCTTCTGCAACTGATAAGAAAAACTTCATAGATCCTGTTAAGGAGCTTCAATTAATTTGTATCATTCCCACTGTCCTCATTTTTACAGTTAGAATACTTGATTGGCTAACAAGGATAATAATTTGTTTCTGAATTGTTCAAGTATAATTCATTTTGTTCATATATGGATTTATTCAAGAACTAACTCTGTGGAAAAAAAGTTTCACTAGAGACATGTGTACCTTACACCTGGCCTCAGCAAGACACGCTCACAGAACATAAAGTATGAACACTGGCGAACAACTGAACAAAATAAAGAGTGTGGTTGTTTATGTTTCTTGTACGCTTAGAAAAATTCATTTCAGAAACACTATAACAAAGAAATAGCTAAAACAATGATAGGACTTTCATGACATTTATCCAGTAAAAAACAGAAATGATGAAAATGAAAAGTACAACAGGGTTTCATGGCAGTAAATGACATAGTTAGATGATATTAATGGGAGAACACAATAAATGGGATGAGGTAAACTACAACTTTTATCAAACGCTGAATGAATAAATATATGCATGTATTTACAATGCATAACATTTTTTTGAGGAGTTTTTTTGCCATTGCCTTGCTTTCAAGATTCACCTGTGTGGTTTGAGTATATCAACAAGGTTAACATTTTGTTTGCTTGGTTCCTTGTTTTGAGTTTTTGGGTTTCCCATACATAAATGTATATATATATATATATATATATATATATATATATATATATATATATATATATATACACACACACCCACATACATACACATTATTAGTGTTTTTGTCTCACAGCAAGAGGTTCTCCTGCTTGATTCTCGGCTGGAGTGCCTTCTGTGTGGAGTCTGCATGTCCTCCCCACGGTTGGGTGAAAGTTCGAAAGACATGAATAAATGGGCGTGCCTTGGTTGAACGTTGAGCTGGCACCTCGGTGTTCGTGAAAATCTACTGCCAATTATTAGCGGACCGGAGTTCCACTGTGGCAACCCCTAACCGGGAAAAGCCGAAAGACAAACAACAATAACACATTATGTGTGTGTGTATATATATATATATATATATATATATATATATATATCAACATATATATATATATATATATATATATATATATATATACACACACACACACATTATATATATATATATATATATATATATATATGTATATATATATATGTTTATAGATAGATAGATAGATATGGGTCTAGGACTCTTCACTGAAAGCACATTTCACTGAAACAAATTTGACTGTGCACAATTCACTGAAAGCTCAATTCACTGAAAACACAATTCACTGAAATACATTTCACTGAAAGTTATATATGGCCTTTTCCCCACTGTAGTGCGACCCTGGAATTAGTATGTATAAAAAGGGGGAATGGGGGGCATAGGCCCCCACCTATTTTCCATATTTTAAATATTTCAGTGAAATCTGCTTTCAGTGAATAGTCCTAGACCCATATATATACATATATATATATATATATATATGTATATATACATATATATATATATATATATATATATATATATATATATATATATATATGTATATGGGCCTACTTCGGTTTATCGAAGTTTCAAAACTTTGAAAACCATATGGCCGAGATTATATGATCGAAGTTTTGAAACTTCAAAAGTAAAATAAAAAACTAAAACTAAATAAAACATTTTATCTTTACATTTTTTGCAGGGGGGCAAGCCCCCCTGCAATACCCATGTAGGGGGCTCCTCCCCATACCCCCCTGCTAATTAAATATACCAACTCTGAGATCTCTTTACAGTGAGGAAAATGGTAACTCTTGCATTCTGTCTCAATTGAAAGTGTTTTGAAGTTTCAAAACTTCAATCATATGGTCTCGGCCATATGGGTTTCAACGTTTTGAAACTTCGATAAACTGAAGTAGACCCAGATAGATATACTTATATCTATCTATCTATATATATATATATATATATATATATATATATAGATATATATATATATATATATTTGTGTATGTATATAATATATATATATATGTATGAAAATCACAGATCCTTGTATTGAGGCACAATAGTTTTCCAGCCTTAGGTGGGTAAGATGCCTCCCTCCCATAAGGAAAAACAATAGACCACAGGGAAAACTGGTAGTTGTGGGCAACAGAGCTACTTATTGTGAATCCTAAGAAAATCAGGAAGAAAGCACCATGGGGTCTATATTATATCATTGCACCACCATTTCAATGAATGGCATTTCATGGCAATGCCATTCATCAAATCCCCCCTCATGTGGGGGGCTGTGCCCTCCCACAACTCCCACTAATTGTATATACCAGCTCTGAGATTGCACCACAGTGGGGAAAAAACAAATTTCCCAATCCTTACCATAATGCAATTTTAATAAGAACAGTTAACCGACCCGCATGTTGAACAAAATGCAATTCAATGATCTGTTTATTCAATGATATAATAAGGACCCAGAACCATGCATGGTAGACAAGCTTATTTGTGACTTCAGAATAATCATGCAAGCAATTGTAACTTGTTTAGAAATCAAAACTTCATTGCTGAAAAACAGATGAGTGCTTTCATCCTTTAAAGAGCTTCACCAGATCTAAATCCAGTTTACATGACATGCTGTATTTATCTGCTTTAAGACAGAGATCATTGTCAATTCACTCAAGCTGGGGTTATTAATGTTTGTCAAAGGCTGTTCATCCATGCTACAATAGGATAAGTCTTATCTTTCATATCTGTTCTGCATATCTATCATATTGCTAGCTAACTGGTTATAGCTTATGTGCTGTACTCCTATCCTACGTGGTTACTGCCTAATTGACACAAACACTTATAATCTTTCCCCTGGATATGTGTAACTATTATTACATAATTGTATCTATTTTGTGATAACTAGATGCTGTTTGCTATGTTTAGGTGGGGCCACAAGTACTAAAAATATGTGACAAGCAGTCAAATTAAAATCCTAAAGCATTATACTGTAGTAAGCATAACAGCAGCTAGTGAGGACAATCTGGCTGAACCTGTGACTGGGAGCACCTATCTTGTATCTTTTATATCAGTTAGCATACCACCCTTTCCATGACAGGATGACTTCAACTTTCTAGTGATAAATCAATTATAAGTATGTTCAGAGAGAAAGGAAAGGGCTCTGTATGTGCTAGGTCGAAGATAAACTGCAGCATTCTATATCAGTACACCAAACAGAGTTAAATGAGGAAAGAGATAATTGACTTTTATTTCAGTTTGTTCCATCTAAGTGCTGCCAAAACAGGTACATTACAAGGTTATCAGTAACATGTCATAAGTCCTAGTTGCCGCAGTAGTAATCTCTATAAAACAGCAAAGTGTAGTTTCTACCATGGGAATCAGTGAGCCTCCAGTAAATGCATCTTCGACCAGTACCTGTTGCAACAAACATCTGCAGAGATGTCTAGGGAATTCAGAAAATATATGCAGCTGTACAGACTATCTAGCCCTTGATGGTATACTGAATTCACTTGATCATTAAGTATGAGCAAGATATTAATCCATCTATAATTGAAACCAGTAGAAAATAATTCATAGATTAATACAGTGCAAAGAGGTTGAGTATAATATAAAGAAAGTTCCACTGCCAATAGTCTTACATACTAAAACAGTGCAGATGTTACTGGTTGTAAACTAACACAAACTGAGGCTATGATGGGAGGGATATCACAAATGTGCGAATCTTTGTTGAAAAGAGATTTAACCTAAATGCGTGAAGCAAGGACTAGTTAATAAGAAGTGGTGAATCAAATCAGAGCAAGAAGGCAGCATTGCCTCAGACCACATAAACTGAGACAAGGGAGGTTTATTACATAAACTTACAGATAAGATTATGGTTGGGCGACTATACTGACATAAGGTAAGAAGTACATTTTGGCCTTGAGAAACATCATCAGTTTAATGCTGTTATTGAAACTGATGCAAGTAAGGAAAAAGAACAAAATAATAAACTCAGGAGTCTAAAGCACTTTCACCTAACTACCAGTAAGTAGGCGAGACTTCATCAGATCACTGTAAAACATTACAATGACATAATTCTATCTATCTATCTATCTATCTATCTATCTATCTATCTATCTATCTATCTATCTATCTATCTACCTATCTGTATGTGTGTGTGTATTTCAGAAGATCAAATTTTCAGAAAGTCAAACTTTACATGGTCATGAAAAAACAACAAAATTCTGTTTTTTCAGGGGGGGGGGCAAACCAGCCCTGCCCCTCCCACACCCCCTGCATATTAAATATACCAACTCTGACATCGCACTACAGTGGGGGAAAGGGTAAAATCCCTGATCCCACTATACTGTGATCTCCATAAAAAGTTTCAACATTTTGGAAAATTGATCATATGGTCTCTTCAGAAAGTTTGACTTTCTGAGACTTCATCTTGTGAAGGGGACCTATAAATATATATATATATATATATATATATATATATATATATATATATATATATATATATATGTATTATCCTTTTCTTCTTCTTCATCTTTCTTGGTTACTCTTCTTTAAACATTAGTAATAAGTATCGTTCATTTCCAATATGCTTTAACTTCATTTTTATTTCTCTGCAATATCCTCGGGCATAGGATAATTTCCAGTGTAGGTAGACTGTTAATTTTAAGGCAAGATAGTGGATAGTTTGTTGAAGATTTCCTAATCAGATTAGGAGTCTTAAGTTTATATAATAGAGTTAATGATCTTGATCTATATTGCACTGTTTGAATTTTTATTCCAATTTGTGCTATGTCTTTTAAAGTACTTATAGCCATACTTGTTTAAAAGGAAACACAATTATGAGGCACCCATTTTATGTGTAAATTACAAAAGCTTGCATATTGTATAAATTGTACTTCTTGCTAAAGAGTATTTCAAAGAAACAGAAACATTTAATTTGAAACATAAATGCACACATTAACAGTTTTATATCTAAATATTAATAGTTTGAGTTGTAGTTATAATAAAGGAGGTTTGGTTAAATATCTTAAAATTAATAAATCAGACACACATCTATTAGAGAAGGATGTACTGAAATTTGAATTTAATGGCCATGGAATCCTAGTAAATTCTTCTTTAAACAGAAAATAAGAGGGCTAAAATGTTTGGGGGAATAAATCAATTATGCCTAAGGTTATATTTTAATATAGTGCACCAACAGAATATTTGTCTTTGCAACTATGAATATTAAAACAGATTTATTATACTAGCTGCACATAAGAAATGGACTGCGTAAATTTGTTGAAACTAAAAAAAGTAAATGATTTTGCATTACCAGACTGTTTGGTTTTATATATTACTTGTATCTCTTTGGTACTAAAATTTTTATTGATATAATTTACATTTCTGATTAGTTGGGAACAAAGACTGATTTGGTTGGAGTCTTTAATTGAATTCCTTCCTTTATGATCAAATTAAAAGAATTTAAAGATAATTAACTTAAAGAACCAGGGAACTATTTTATATTCAATAGTAGTGGAGAAGCAAATTATATTATACTTTGGGATTTTGTTGAATCTTACTCATATGGGAAGTGATTTTGTTGAATTTTACTCATATGGGAAGTTACAAGTTGGTATCATAGTAAATTTAAGGAATATTAAGACAAATATATAGCTAAGTTAAATTTTCAAAAACATGAAGCTATTTTCTAGAATTAGTTAAGGCTTTATACAAAATTATTATTGAATATTAAATTATAAAGTAACAACTCCTTTAGAAAAGGTGATACTGCAATCATGCTCTACAACTCCTAACAGGATACATGGACTAACAACTAGTTATAGAATTTTAGCTAGATCAAATCAAATAAATTCGTCCAGTTTTACAAAGAAGTATATCATTGGCAGATACTCTATCAACAGAAAGTATAAGAGATATTTCAAAGTTTATAACTGATTTAGAAATAAATGTGCACAAAAGAAAAAAATCAGGAATATATAGCACAATCACTGAAATTTATGAAATATTTCCAGAAAATTTTATTTGGTTATTTTAAAAGTCTTTCTTAATGTACAGAATAAAAAACATCACCCCTTCTTTTTGGAAATATATACTGAAAGTCCCATTATTGAAATGGAAAAAGATTCAACCTAATCTGCATTTTCTAGATCAATTTTGCTATTAAATGGAAAGTATAAAAATATTTATGTCAGACTTGTTTAATATATTGAAACTAATGCTGTCAGCTGTAATAGATGAAGATTAGACATAATTTGTTATTAGGTGTTATATGCAACATAACTTTGAAAGAGTAATATCCTTAATTTATTATATTAATATACATAGCTGTGATTTAGCAGTAAATGATCTGAAATGGTTCTTGGTTCTGATTTGTATAAAATTTTATTATTTGCTATATATTAAGAGATTAAGAATATGTCAATTCTAGACTGTGTTTTGTGGTATGATGAGTAAAATGTGTATTTACTGACTGTTGAGTTAGATCAAAACATTTTAAATGGATCTATCAGATTAAAATCTTCTATCAGTTCAGCTAAAAGGGTGGTTATATGGGATGATTGCTTGTTATTTTTATTTGTTCTATCATTTTTTTTGGATTGATTATCATGTTCCAGTCACCACCTATTATGTACAGGTGATCTGTTACTTTCATTAAAATGCCATATATTTTGTATAAGAAAGTTTGTTATACATGGACCATATACATTTAAAAATAATAGTGTTTTTTTGTATAGTGGATGAGTACAAGTAAAGTAGCACCATCTCCCATCTGGGTCTGTGTTATTTCTTAATAAAGTTCCTGCAAAGGATTTTTTTTAATTAATATAGCTGTCCCTTTGGATGTTGTGCTATCATCAGCTGCTATAATTTGTTTACTCCACTTTCTATTTTTGTCAGTTTCCCATTGTTCACTTAACATGTGATTTCTTGTAAGAAAAATAGCCCTGATTTAGCTTGATGAATCAAATGCATGACTATTTTTTTCTTCTTTTTATTTTGAAGGCATTTTATATTCCACTATTCAACACTAATCATCTTAGATAGGTAGCTAGTCTATTTAGATGTATGAGGCTTATCTTGTTTCTCTTGCTTGGACCATCTGACAGTGTAAGTAAATGGTTGATGTCCCTTGACTGGATCATAAATGTTGTGATGACACCATATCCTTTCAGTATCCCCCAGTGCCTATCCACAAAACAACCCTAACTGAAAGGGAGTGGCAAATGTGAACATACTTTAACATTGAAATTAATTTCAAAATTACTATTTCAGAATTTAAAACTGAACAAAGCCAAGCTATAATACAAGTCCATTTTGTTAATCCCAGTCTCATCGGACTACTAGTCAACAAGTACCCAGCCTAACAGCTTCCCACGATATAGCAAAATAAATTAGAAGAAATACTAAAGTGTTCTAAACTTAAATCAATACTAGAAGTAAATGAGTGAGAAAGAGACCCCTTTATTTATCTTAGGATATGAACCTGGGTGAAGTTAGGGTTTTCTTACGTAATGTAATAAAGTATTGTCAGCATATCTTACGTTCCCCTAAAAGATATAGGTTACTTAATCTACAATGGATTGTGTACCATGACCCAGTGGTTATTAATAGACTAATAGTAGAGGGCCTGAGAGTCACCAAATTACTAATTGCTGGGTCATACACTATATACCTTCTTTGAATACATACACTGATTGCTATCTAGAAATGAATAATTACCATTTTTAATACACAATAGCTGTGCCTGCTAAGTATGAACACACCCTTTAAATTTAGATATGAAATTTCATCCTTGTGGACTGCATGATGATTGCTCTAGAAATCATACAATATACAGGGTCTCCAGATGGCATGGTATTTTAGAATTAACACGGAGGCACAAAAAACAGATTAACATTAAGAAGAAATACACATTTAGAATATATCTTCATAACTAGCTGCAACAGATGTAGGTTTTTACAGGCCAAAAGTTCAAATGGAGTAGTCCAGATATTATAACACTTATTTTTAAGACTTCTAAAGGCTAAAGGTTAATGTTCTGAGGATTGCTTGACTCTGATTTCTCTGAAACATATATTCCATCTTCCTGTTTCAGTGCTTTAGTTGTAGGAGATTAAATTATTTATTACTAATTCTAGAATTATATATTATAAACTCAAAACATATATGTACACCTTCTATGACATTATTTGTTACATGAGATAAACTATGAACAAGTTATCAAAGTCACCCTTTTTTTTATTTTGAAAGTTTTCCTGGCAAAAAAGCTGACGTGTAGCATTCAGTGTAATTATGTCAGGATTCCTTTTACATTCTGTAATAAGTTTTGTTCCTGACTTCAGTGGCTGGATATTTTATGTACTTTCTATTTATGTGGAGCCATAAAAGTTGAAGAGTACTGTACAACATGCAGTTTGACACTTGATGTAAGTGGATGCAGCTTTGACCTTTAAACTCATGCTCTTAATATGAACAAGCCAACGTACAGTGTGAAAGTCACAGGTTGGGGTTATTATGCGACTTCCTGTTTTTAGTCATCAGTTGGAACGTTGAAATGGATAGTTATGAACAAAAAAGGTATTTTAAATACTTTATACCTCTTTCGTCTGTGGAAATATTAATGGATAGTCAGGTCTGTTATGCTTAGTAGAGCTCTGCAGCATTGGTGATTGTTGGTTACTAGGCACTGATTATTCATTTAGGAGTTTCATTGAAGGCCTTTAAAAAGGCGGTTTCTGCTTTGTCAATGCTTTTTAACTGGTAGGATTTTCCATTGTTTTGAAATATAAGCATCACTGGGTATTTCATTTGTAATTTCATATTTTTATTTAGCAGATAAGCACAGACTGGGGAGAAAACTTGTCTTTGTTGTGTTATGGAGATCAGAAGGTCTTGTGCAATAGTTATCTTGTGACCTTTCCAGATTATGTGTTTCTTATTTTTAGCTGCTTGAATATTAGTGTACGTGTGAGAGGCATTCATGATTCATACATATATTTATCTAGGAGCATCTAGCATTTGGGATTTTATCACAGCTCGATATATTCTTTCTATGGAGATTGAGTAAACTAAATCCTTGTTGTCGAGAAGCTGATCGGAAATTTCTTTTGCAATGGAGGTTAACTGAGCTTGTTCAAATTTCTTTGAGATGCCTCTGATTAGTACATTATTTCATCTTGATCTGGCTTCAAGGTAAATCAACTTTTGCTGAATTTCTTTCACTGAGTTTTCCATGCAGTGGTAGTCTTCTGAATCTTCTCAATTTTTATTTAATTACTTAGACTTTTGGCTTCGTTTTTCTTAAGTCTGGTTAGAATTTGCTCCAGGTTGTTACCGAAAGATGATAATTTTGAAGAGAAGGTCTGGATCTCTGTTTGAAGCAGAGATAAAGCAGCCTTAAGTTCTTCCATAAAGAAGGGTTATTCCAGAATAGGTTTCTGGGTTTGCTTTAGAGAGTAAGTCTGCTGTTTAGTGGTTTTCTGTCTTTTTGTGCAAACCTCTTTTTCTGGTGATATTATTATCAATAGTCTAGTCTTAGTAGACTGAGCTTCCATTTCTTCCATTTCGTTTAATCTTCAATTCCCACTCTCACTTTTTGTAGGTAAGCAGTTGGTTTTTGCCAAGGCCTGGATGCACATGGCGAAACACTGCAGAGTAGCCTCCTTGCCCCTACCAGTAAATAGCTAGATAGATAGTACTAAGTTTTAAAATACTTGCTTTCTCTTGTTGGAAATACCAACATTTGTGTTACTTGTTAATTTGGAGGTTTCTTTTGGAGCACTGACTTGCTAATTAAGTTAGATTTGATAAATACACTAGGAGCTGTCAGACCAGCATGTTACCCAGCTGGTGACCATCTTAAAAATCATCAAAATAATAATAATAATAATAATAATTATTATTATTATTATTATTATTCAATACTAAAAACATAGAGTGTTGCAGACTTTTTTCTCCTGAATGAGCATAAAGAGTGTAAAAGAAAAGAGACAAAATGTTATCACTATGTGAAATGTTTGTCAGAGCTAATGTGTTTTTCTGATAGACTTATAACAAAGGGAAAAAAAACAATGTTATGCTTTCAATTTCTATTAATAAATTTATTACAAATTTTGTTCCACCCTAAAATGTATGTAGAATTTCTATTACACGTCTTAAAATAATTACATGATTGATATTGTTCACTATATGAAAAGGCATGTTCCAAGAAAGAAAATGCAGACACTGCTCAGTATAAGAATTCCATTCAAGAGCACCAGAGGAAAGATCACTTGCAGCTAGTGCTAACTAGTGAAAGACATGAGAAGCTAGGACTAACTTGTGACTGACCATATAGTAGACAGCAGGCACAGGATGGTGCTCATAGAGACAGCAGGCAGTGTGAGAAGGTTGCATAATTTGTTTCCTGTTATAAAAGTTGTGGAAGATAGAGTATTTAATGCATTTATCTGTGTGTGTGTGTGTGTGTGTGTGTGTGTGTGTGTGTGTGTGTGTGTGTGTGTGTGTGTGTGTGTGTGCACATGCATCCACCAGGAGACTACAAAAGTATTTGTAATCTATGATCCCAAAATGGTTCACTCAAACATACTTATATGACTACATCGAAACAGGTTTATGTTAATTTGCTGAATGACAATTTCAATGAAAAGCAATTCACTCAATCAAAATAATTAAAAGTGAATTTCACTGAAACACCATTTAATCAAATACAAAAAAACTGAAACATGATGCAATCAAAATAGCCATATGAAAAGTTTTCAAAAACATTATTTTTTTTTTTTGCAGGGGAAAGCCCACTTGCAGTTCCGCTTACTTAAATATACTATAACCACAGTTACACAACTGTGTAAAGCAGTAAAAATACCATACACAGGTATATACAAGCACCTGGAAAATGCTACTTCATGCACTACTATATACTTCTGCTTTTAAATTACAGACCTAAGTGTAGCTACGCCACATATTTTAGCCACATATCCAACAAACTACATGACTTTCACGCATTCATACCCCACTACTCCCCAGACATACTAACCATTATAGCAACCTGGCTAAAACCTGCCACACAAAACAAAGAAATTCCTCCCCCAGGCTATAACATCAAGGCAAGCTAGAGGTACCAAAAAGGGAGGTGGAGTTGCAATCTTATTTAAAAATACACTCAACCTCCAACCACTAAAGGCCCCACTTCCCAAAATCCAGAATGCATAGACATTCGGCTCTGTTATGTCCCTTAAAAACAAAAAGAGAATCAACATCCTCTGTAGTTATATTCCTCCAGGAAATAACTCACTATAATAGAAGAGATACTACAATGGGCCGCAATCAACCTACCCCGAGAAACCATCCTGCTATCAACATCCTCTGTAGTTATATTCATCCAGGAAATAACCCTCCTATAATAGAAGAGATACTACAATGGGCCACAATCAACCTACCCCAAGAAACCATCCTGCTATCAACATCCTCTGTAGTTATATTCATCCAGGAAATAACTCACTATAACAGAAGAGATACTACAATGGGCCACAACCAACCTACCCCAAGAAACCATCCTGCTATCAACATCCTCTGTAGTTATATTTCACCAGGAAAAAACTCACTATAATAGAAGAGATACTACAATGGGCCACAATCAACATACCCCAAGAAACCATCCTGCTATCAACATCCTTTGTAGTTATATTCATCCAGGAAATAACTCACCTATAATAGAAGAGATACTACCATGGGCCACAATCAACCTACCCCAAGAAACCATCCTGATATCAACATCCTCTGCAGTTATGTTCCTCCAGGAAATAACTCACCTATAATAGAAGAGATACAGCAATGGGCCATAGTCAACCTACCCCAAGAAACCATCCTGATATCAACATCCTCTGTAGTTATATTCCACCAGGAAATAACTCACCTATAACAGAAGAGATACTACAATGGGCTACAATCAACCTACCCCAAGAAACCATCCTGCTATCAACATCCTCTGTAGTTATATTCCACCAGGAAATAACTAATCTATAATAGAAGAGATACTAAAATGGGCCACAATCAACCTACCCCAAGAAACCATCCTGATACAACATCCTCTGTAGTTATATTCCTCCAGGAAATAACTAATCTATAATAGAAGAGATACTACAATGGGTCACATTCAACCTACCCCGAGAAACCATCCTGCTATCAACATCCTCTGTAGTTATATTCCACCAGGAAATAACTCACCTATAATAGAAGAGATACAACAATGGGCCACAATCAACCTACCCCAGGAAACCATCCTGCTATCAATATCCTCTGTAGTTATATTCCACCAGGAAATAACTCACCTATAATAGAAGGGATACTACAATGGGCCACAATCAATCTACTCCAAGAAACCATTCTGCTATCAACATCCTCTGTAGTTATATTCCTCCAGGAAATAACTCACTATAATAAAAGAGAGACTACAATGGGCCGCAATCAACCTACCCCAAGAAACAATCCTGATATCAACATCCTCTGTAGTTATATTCCACCAGGAAATAACTCACCTATAATAGAAGAGATACAACAATGGGCCACAATCAACCTACCCCAGGAAGCTATCCTGCTATCAACATCCTCTGTAGTTATATTCCACCAGGAAATAACTCATCATTAATAGAAGAGATACAACAATGGGCCACAATCAACCTACCCCAAGAAACCATCCTGATATCAACATCCTCTGTAGTTATATTCCACCCGGAAATAACTCAACTATAATAGAAGAGATACAACAATGGGCCACAATCAACCTACCCAAGAAACCATCCTGCTATCAACATCCTCTGTAGTTATATTCCACCAGGAAAAAACTCACCTATAATAGAAGAGATACAACAATGGGACACAGTCAACCTACCCAAGAAACCATCCTGCTATCAACATCCTCTGTAGTTATATTCCACCAGGAAATAACTCACTATAATAGAAGGGATACTACAATGGGCCACAATCAACCTACCCCAAGAAACCATCCTGCTATCAACATCCTCTGTAGTTATATTCATCCAGGGAATAACTCACCTATAATAGAAGAGATACAACAATGGGCCACAATCAACCTACCCCAGGAAACCATCCTGCTATCAATATCCTCTGTAGTTATATTCCACCAGGAAATAACTCACCTATAATAGAAGGGATACTACAATGGGCCACAATCAACCTACCCAAGAAATCATCATGCTATCAACATCCTCTGTAGTTATATTCCTCCAGGAAATAACTAATCTATAATAGAAGAGATGCTACAATGGGCCGCAATCAACCTACCCCAAGAAACCATCCTGCTATCAACATCCTCTGTAGTTATATTCCTCCAGGAAATAACTCACTATAATAGAAGGGATACTACAATGGGCCACAATCAACCTACCCCAAGAAAACATTCTGCTATCAACATCCTCTGTAGTTACATTCCACCAGGTAATAACTCACTATAATAGAAGAGGTACTACAATGGGCCACAGTCAACCTACCCCAAGAAACCATCCTGCTATCAACATCCTCTGCAGTTATATTCCACCAGGTAATAACTCATTATAATAGAAGAGGTACTACAATGGGCCACAGTCAACCTACCCCAAGAAACCATCCTGCTATCAACATCCTCTGTAGTTATATTCCTCCAGGAAATAACTCACTATAATAGAAGGGATACTACAATGGGCCACAATCAACCTACCCCAAGAAACCATCCTGCTATCAACATCCTCTGTAGTTATATTCCTCCAGGAAATAACTCACTATAATAGAAGGGATACTACAATGGGCCACAATCACCCTACCCCAAGAAACCATCCTGCTATCAACATCCTCTGTAGTTATATTCCACCAGGAAATAACTCACTATAATAGAAGAGATACTACAATGGGTCACAGTCAACCTACCCCAAGTAACCATCCTGCTATCAACATCCTCTGTAGTTATATTCCTCCAGGAAATAACTCACCTATAATAGAAGAGATACTACAATGGGCCACAGTCAACCTACCCCAAGAAACCATCTTGCTATCAACATCCTCTGTATTTATATTCCTCCAGGAAATAACTCACTATAATAGAAGAGATACTACAATGGGCCACAATCAACCTACCCCAAGAAACCATACTGCTATCAACATCCTCTGTAGTTATATTCCTCCAGGAAATAACTCACCTATAATTGAAGAGATAATACAATGGGCCACAGTCAACCTACCCCAAGAAACCATCCTGCTATCAACATCCTCTGTAGTTATATTCCTCCAGGAAATAACTCACCTGTAATAGAAGAGATACTGCAATGGGCCACAATCAACCTACCCCAATAAACCATCCTGCTATCAACATCCTCTGTAGTTATATTCCTCCAGGAAATAACCCACCTATAATAGGAGAGGTACTACAATAGGCCACAATCAACCTGCCCCAAGAAACCATCCTGCTATCAACATCCTCTGTAGTTATATTCATCCAGGAACTAACTCACCTATAAAAGAAGAGATAATACAATGGGCCACAATCAACCAACCACCAGAAACCATCCTGCTATCAACATCCTCTGTAGTTATATTCCTCCAGGAAATAACTCACCCATAATAGAAGAGATAATACAATGGGCCACAATAAACCTACCCCCAGAAACCATCCTGCTATCAACATCCTCTGTAGTTATATTCCTCCAGGAAATAACTCACTATAATAGAAGAGATACAACAATGGGCCACAATCAACCTACCCCAAGAAACCATCCTGATATCAACATCCTCTGTAGTTATATTACTCCAGGAAATAACTCACCTATAATAGAAGAGATACAACAATGGGCCACAATCAACCTACCCCAAGAAACCATCCTGCTATCAACATCCTCTGTAGTTATATTCCACCAGGAAATAACTCACCTATAATAGAAGAGATACTACAATGGGCCACAATCAACCTACCCCAAGAAACCATTCTGCTATCAACATCCTCTGTAGTTATATTCCACCAGGAAATAACTAATCTATAATAGAAGAGATACTACAATGGGCCACAATCAACCTACCCAAGAAACCATCGTGATATCAACATCCTCTGTAGTTATATTACTCCAGGAAATAACTCACCTATAATAGAAGAGTTTACTACAATGGGTCACAATCAACCTACCCCAAGAAACCATTCTGCTATCAACATCCTCTGTAGTAACATACCACCAGTAAATAACTCACCTGCAATAGAAGAGACACTACAATGGGCCACAATCAACCTTCCCCAAGAAACCATCCTGCTATCAACATCCTCTGTAGTTATATTCCTCCAGGAAATAACTCACCCATAATAGAAGAGATGCTACAATGGGCCACAGTCAACCTACCGCAAGAAACCATCCTGCTATCATCATCCTCTGTATTTATATTCCTCCAGGAAATAACTCACTATAATAGAAGAGATACTACAATGGGCCACAATCAACCTACCCCAAGAAACCATCCTGCTATCAACATCCTCTGTAGTTATATTCCTCCAGGAAATAACTCACCTATAATTGAAGAGATAATACAATGGGCCACAGTCAACCTACCCCAAGAAACCATCCTGCTATCAACATCCTCTGTAGTTATATTCCTCCAGGAAATAACTCACCTGTAATAGAAGAGATACTGCAATGGGCCACAATCAACCTACCCCAATAAACCATCCTGCTATCAACATCCTCTGTAGTTATATTCATCCAGGAAATAACCCACCTATAATAGGAGAGGTACTACAATGGGCCACAATCAACCTACCCCAAGAAACCATCCTGCTATCAACATCCTCTGTAGTTATATTATCCAGGAACTAACTCACCTATAATAGAAGAGATAATACAATGGGCCACAATCAACCTACCCCCAGAAACCTTTATGCTATCAACATCCTCTGTAGTTATATTCCTCCAGGAAATAACTCACCTATAATAGAAGAGATAATACAATGGGCCACAATAAAATTACCCCCAGAAACCATCCTGCTATCAACATCCTCTGTAGTTATAGTCCTCCAGGAAATAACTCACTATAATAGAAGAGATACTACAATGGGCCACAATCAACCTACCCCAAGAAACCATCCTGATATCAACATCCTCTGTAGTTATATTACTCCAGGAAATAACTCACCTATAATAGAAGAGATACAACAATGGGCCAAAATCAACCTACCCCAAGAAACCATCTTGCTATCAACATCCTCTGTAGTTATATTCCACCAGGAAATAACTAATCTATAATAGAAGAGATACTACAATGGGCCACAATCAACCTACCCTAAGAAACCATCCTGATATCAACATCCTCTGTAGTTATATTACTCCAGGAAATAACTCACCTATAATAGAAGAGATACTACAATGGGTCGCAATCAACCTACCCCAAGAAACCATCCTGCTATCAACATCCTCTGTAGTTACATACCACCAGGAAATAACTCACCTGTAATAGAAGAGATACTAAAATGGGCCACAATCAATGTACCCCAAGAAACCATCCTGCTGTCAACATCCTCTGTAGTTATATTCCTCCCGGAAATAAATCACCTATGACAGGAGAGATACTACAATGGGCCACAATCAACCTACCCCAAGAAACCATCCTGATATCAACATCCTCTGTAGTTATATTCCACCAGGAAATAACTCACTATAATAGAAGAGATACAACAATGGGCCACAATCAACCTACCCCAAGAAACCATCCTGCTATCAACATCCTCTGTAGTTATATTCCTCCAGGAAATAACTCACCTATAATAGAAGAGATACAACAATGGGCCACAATCAACCTACCCCAAGAAACCATTCTGCTATCAACATCCTCTGTAGTTATATTCCTCCAGGAAATAACTCACTATAATAGAAGCGATACTACAATGGGCCACAATCAACCTACCCCAAGAAACCATCCTGCTATCAACATACTCTGTATTTATATTCCTCCAGGAAATAACTCACCTATAATAGAAGAGATACAACAATATGCCACAATCAACCTACCCCAAGAAACCATCCTGCTATCAACATCCTCTGTAGTTATATTCCTCCAGGAAATAACTCACCTATAATAGAAGAGATACAACAATGGGCCGCCATCAGCCTACCCCAAGAAACCATCCTGATATCAACATCCTCTGTAGTTATATTCCACCAGGAAATAACTAATCTATAATAGAAGAGATACAACAATGGGCCGCAATCAACCTACCCCAAGAAACCATTCTGCTATCAACATCCTCTGTAGTTATATTCCTCCAGGAAATAACTCACTATAATAGAAGAGATACTACAATGGGCCACACTCAACCTACCCCAAGAAACCATCCTGATATCAACATCCTCTGTATTTATATTCCTCCAGGAAATAATTCACCTATAATAGAAGAGATACAACAATGGGCCACAATCAACCTACCCCAAGAAACCATCCTGCTATCAACATCCTCTGTAGTTATATTCCTCCAGGAAATAACTCACCTATAATAGAAGAGATACTACAATGGGCCACAATCAACCTACCCCAAGAAACCATTCTGCTATCAACATCCTCTGTAGTTATATTCCACCAGGAAATAACTAATCTATAATAGAAGAGATACAACAATGGGCCACAATCAACCTAACCCAAGAAACCATTCTGCTATCAACATCCTCTGTAGTTATATTCCTCCAGGAAATAACTCACTATAATAGAAGAGATACTACAATGGGCCACAATCAACCTACCCCAAGAAACCATTCTGCTATCAACATCCTCTGTAGTTATATTCCACCAGGAAATAACTAATCTATAGTAGAAGAGATACAACAATGGGCCACAATCAACCTACCCCAAGAAACCATCCTGATATCAACATCCTTTGTAGTTGTATTCCACCAGGAAATAACTCACCTATAATAGAAGAGATACAACAATGGGCCACAATCAACCTACCCCAAGAAACCATTCTGCTAGGCGACCTAAACCTAGACTGGCTAGCATGCAACTCCAACAACCCCTCAAACCATATTAACTTATTTGGATTATCACAACTAATCGAAGAACCCATCAGAGTAGATAAAACAATCCAATAGAACCTCCATTCTAGATTGGACACTAGTTAATACCCCCACAGAAAATTATCATGTGGGCTGCTTACCTGATACATTGAGTGACCACTGCCCCACATTCCTCCTTCGTAAACAGGCAAGAATACCCAAACCCATGCTATTCAAGGAGACTAGGGACAAGCACAAAGTCAAGCCACAAACTCTTAACAGTATGCTCCAGCAACAGGACTGGAATCCACTAAAAACTCTACCTTTAGACCAGGCAGTTGATTTTTTTAATGCTACTTTTATGAATGTACTAAATATACTAGCTCCCATCAGGAAACTCAGAACTAAAGTTAACTATGCCCCATGGCTAAATAGGAGAACAAAAGCCTTAATAAAAGCCAGAAACAGTGCCTGGAAAAACTGCATAAAGAATAACACTATCCAAGACAGAAATATCATGAACTACGATATAAGGACAAAACCCAAACAAAAGAAGATAAAAAGAACTACTTCTTAGACATCCAAAACAAGCACTCTAGAAACCCCCAAAAGTTCTGGCATGCCATCAATACCCTTCTAAAACTGGGCAAAACCACTACCCCATCTCCCAAGAACAATTCTGATAATGATAGCATAGCTTCAGAATTCAACCATCACTTCACAGAATCTATCCTCGCACTATCTATCCACCTATCCAACAAGAACACTAAAACCACCTCAACTGTAGAACAAACTAACATACCCACCTTCACTCTCTCACCTGTACCAACCACTTCAGTTAAAAAGCTACTCTCTAAACTAAAACCCACCACACTTGCAGCAGATGGTTTACCGACAAATTTTCTAAAATTAGCTGCAAAATCACTAGCCTACCCTGTCTCAGTTCTTACAAGAAACCTACGTACCCCATCTATGGAAAGTGTCACATATAATTCCCCTTCACAAAGAAGGAAACTCCTATGAACTATCAAACTACTGGCCAGTTGCTATCTTGACCCCCTTTCCAAGCTTCTGGATTAATGTATTCACACCCAGGTAATGCACTTCTTATCCTCACATAACCTCCTCTCCCCCACAGAGCATGGTTTCTGCCCAAACCATAGCACAACCACTGCTTTACTCTCCTTTACCAATCAGATTAACCATCTAAGAAACAACAACAAATTTGTCTCAGCCATATTCCTAGATCTATCAAAAGCATTTGATATGATTTCCCACAACCTACTGTTAGACACTATGTCAACCTCATCCTTCGCCCCCTCCACTACTTCATGGTTTAGAGGCTATCTCTCTGACAGAAAACAATCGGTTAAATGGCAAAGTACACTATCACCTCTATTACCAGCTACTGTGGGCATCCCACAAGGATCAATACTGGGTCATCTACTATTCACCATTTTCACTAACAAACAACATATTTACACCCTGCATGCATCACTTACACAGTACGCAAATGACTCCATCCTAATCTGCTCAGCCCCATCCATAACCACTCTTTAAAAGCTTAGCCAAGAATCCTTCTGCTCCATGGAACAATGGATTACCGATATCCAACTCATTCTAAACCCCAGCAAGACCAAATTACTCCTTTTTACCCCCAATAAATCCAAATACACACTTCCTACCTTCACTATCATAGGTTCATAGGTTCATAGATTAGTACTAAGCTAACTGCCCTTGCGAGCCATTTTAAGCCTAGCCAATTATCCCTTGTGAGACTCAAACCCTGCACCTTGTGTTTGTAAGGCAAGCACCTTAACCATTAGGCCACCCTCCCATCCCCAAGATTATATCACCCCAGATGGGACTCGAACCCACAATCCCTGGCTTAGGAGGCCAATGCCTTATCCATTAGGCCACTGGGGCTTGACATCTCCAAAAATGGGAACACAATCCCCTCCCCTCCCCTCAAACTAAGCTGCTTGGGGTTGAAATAGATAACAATCTAAACTTTAATGCCCATATCTCACAAACCATCACAAAGTTACATAAGAAACTAGGAACCCTATACAAACACAAACAGTTCCTATTGGACCAAGCTAGAATCTCCTTAGCCCAAACCCACATCTTGCTTACCCTAATGTATGCATCACCGATCCTAATTCATATCAGGAAAACAGACCTAAACAAACTAGAGTCATGTTACAATAAAATTGCAAAATTTGCTAACAACTCCACTTTTAGAAGTCATCACTTTCTTGCCCTGAAGCAACTACAGTGGTGAGAACTCCCCCAGCTAATTAGCTATCACCAATTAGTCCTCACCTTCAACATAATAAGGAACCCTCAGCAAACCCCAGCCCTAAACCAACTTCTAAACCAATATTCTGCAAATCGCCCTCTACGCTCATCCAACAAAACTCTGCTCTGCATAACCAAAGCCAATAACACTCCAGGGAAAAGTCTGTTCTCCCACACCATTGCTAGGGAATGGAATAACCTCCCCCAAAGTATCACCTCTGCACCATCCATCTCACTTTTCAAGACATCACTAAAGTTACACCTCTTGCAATCATGGCTCTGTCCCTGTGTCACATCAAATTTTTTCTACTCTCCTCCTAACTTGCCACACCTCATCTCATCACTAATTACCTCAGCTATTCTGTGCTACTCAAATACTCCCTATCAGGAACTACTATCCTACAAACTATTTCTCACGCTATGACATATCTCCTGAATAGCATTATTTTCCAGATTCCATTCCTTCATTTTTATGCTTTCTACTACCAATACAGAATTCAAAGTTATGCTATCTATATACCAAGCTTGCTCAAATCAAACTAAGGGACAAAAATTCTCCTTGATTATATATATGCCACTGTATAGAAATTTTCTGTCATTCGTGGATTATGTGTTATCATATAAAGACATGGATATCTGATTGTATATATGTCTCTGTACAGAAATTTTTTTGTCATTTGTTGTATTTGTACTGTTATGTTATGGAGCTTTTCTCCCCGGGCCTCCACTGTAAATGGACTTTGTTCCAGTCAGACATTCCCGGTAAACATATGTAAAATAAAAATAAATAAAAAATAAAACATTGTCAGTCGATAAAAGGCCTTTCAATTATTTGGATTTAGTGATTTGCCATTCAGTGCAAAGGTCATTTAACCAAATGAAAGGAGCCCATTTATAGTAGTGTCAGTGCAGCAATAGGCAGTACCCTTGACTTTAGTTTAGAAGGCTGGGGGTTCTACTCCCACAGCAGTTAGGTGGATTGCAGTGCAGCAGAGGAAGGGTGCTGCACTCCTGAATTTGTTGCCCTTCGACAGAGATATTAAACACGGGACCCATCTGCTTGAGTTGATGGTAGCTCAGGTGGACGTAAAAGACTCCATGGCACATATTGAAAAGAGTCAGGGTCCCTTATTTATATAAATCATTATTTACAAATTTAAATATTTACAAAATTAGACACATTTATGTACATATATGTCTTCCTTTTACCATTTCTCATTTTCTTTTTAGCACTTTAATGTTTATTTCTCCTTAAGTGGCTCCCACTCCTTCTTCCACAACCAAAATCTGATTTTATACAATATATCTGCTAAAATCCATTTCCCATTAAACAAAATGTCACTTAGTCTTTTATTCCAAATAACTCATACCACATAAAATAATTTTTTTGAATATTCCTTGTTTTTACAATATTCAAACGTAATCATATTCATATATATCTGAATTATTTCCTTAATATTCTCAAAATGTTTCTTCACATATTTTTCCATAATTTCACCAGTCTTTTACATTTATGAAAATATACTCTGCTGACTGCTCATCTCCACAAAATAACAAACTCTTTCAACTTTCTTTCTATATGGCATATTCCCCTTTACTGGTACCTTATTTATTAACAGTCTTCATAAAAAATCTGGACACTCTACTATCTTGATATACCACTTTTTCCTTACTTTAATGGCTTTAATTAATTTTTCTGATATTTTTTTCCATGGATTCATATAATTATATTACATTATACCATTTGTATGCACACCCTTCTATTGTTCTCTATGTCATTGTTTTTTATTTTCCATGTTAATATTTTTGATTGTTAAGTTATCTCACAACCTGTCTCTGCATCAAAACAATCAGAACATAACCCAGTTGTGGTTGCCCTACAATTAGCATCTCTGACTCATTTACTTAAAGTGCTGCTACCCATGTTGTCCTTTAGAAGTTATACTGCTGTAACTAAAACTACTCTTACCCAGTAACATTTTACAGTAAAAACTAATGTCTTCAGCAAAATCTAACTTATATGTCATAAAAAATGACTCAGACTCAAGCCCTACTACTTCCTCAGCGTGTTAGCACTCCTTACCAACTACAGTATATCCCTACTAGATAGAATTAAAATTCCTACAAACCCATACTAACCACATCAACAGTTACCAAGTCTAGCAATCACCACAACACCCACACTGTACCAGCAAATCTTCTTAGACTTTTTCAATACAGGTATCTTAAACCTAAGTTTGTTTCCAGATGAAATCTAGTAAAACTGAAGTACAAGTGCATTTGGCTACATACTTTCCTTCATAGACGTTCCACCAAAAAATCAGGGGAGTCATTCATGCAAACCACAACAGCAAAAAAAAAAAAAAAAAAAAAAAAAAAACACTAGAAGCACAGTATTAAATGTACCAATCTCTTTTCCTTGCCCATCCCCAAGTTCCTACCTTCTCCTCCTGAATATCATTCTTAGAAGCATATGCAATAAAATCAAGGACATGCATGCTTGTATTTCCAGATGTTTCCCAGACATAATAATAGCTACAGAAACTTGGCTGAAAAGGACATAAATGACAATGGAATTACCCCAACTGGTTTCAATATAATTAAGCTTCACAGGGCAAAAAATAGGCTGACTGAATTTCCATTATCAACAAGTATTCCCTAAATATAACCACATAAGCACAAATGTCTGGATGGATAGATAATAAAATCAGCAAGAAAAGGAGAGTAGTATTGCTTGAGCTGAATTCATCCTCTTGATTTATAGACTGCATTTTATATAGGATATATCACAGACAGAGGTTGGTTAAAAAATTAAAAAGAAAGTTGGGTACACAAGTCCCAGGATAAAAATGTGCCCAATCCTGGTATGTGCACTGGTGCCAGGACTGGAAAAAATGTCAGTGATGAATCCTCAAGACATGGAAGCATTCTGACAATGGGGTTAGACCAGGCTCAGGAAAGGATGCCCCACTGTTTTAAAAGGAAGTAGTACTCCACAAAAACACAAAAATTGACAGACTAAAAAGATGATAGAGTGGACTATTAAAGTTAATCAAGAAAATATGTACTGTTACTATTATGCAAGAAGCCCAGAATTTCCAGATAGAAGATATTCCAAAGGATTAAGAGAGAAATTAGAGGAAAGAAAAATACTTTCACAAGAAAACTGTCAAAAGCACATCTGTGTTCATTAATGCAACAAATCCATTAAAAATATAAATAACAAAATCTAGAGATTTTTGAAAGATAAAAAAAGAAACATACACATGGGAAAGAAAAAGGGATCTGATACGGTACAACATTTATGCAAAGCAGAAAGCCAAACTAATCAATACAACAAAAGCAGTTCCAAAGATATTTGAAGAGAAATACAGGCAAAGATGCCCACATATGGAAAATTTCACAATACAAACTAACTAAATAAATAAATAAATGAATAAATGAATAAATAAGATAACAAAGGGGAATGCAGAACAGAGGATTAGTAAAGCAGAAGTTAAATAAATAGAAGATGAAGTTATGGAATACATGTGACGTGAAGAATTTAGTGTAGAAAGTCTAACACTGGTTATGTCACAGCATGATGGGAAAATGAGTCCTCAAAGTAAAGATAAACAGGTAGAGCAGGAGACATATGAAGAAGAAATATGGATGTGAGAAAGAAAAAGATATTTAATATGGTGCAATATTTATGCAAGGAAAAAACTAATCAATACACAAAAGCAACACCAAAGATATTTAAAGAGAAACACATGCAAAGGCATCTTAATAAGGGACATTTCACAATACAAAAATTAGAAAACAAAAGAAGGAGGTAGAGAAGGCATTTAATAAATGAGAAGTTAAAGAAATAGAAACTGAAGTTATGGATTTTCTGTGAAGTGAAGGATTTAGTGTAGAAAATCCAACTCTGGTAATAGCACAGCAAAATGAAACAATGGGTCCCCAAACTAAGGAGGAACAGGTTGAATGGGAAGCATCTGCTCACTTGCTACATGAAGATACTCTGGACCCTTCAGTAAGAATAACGTATAAAAGTTAATTTGGAGGTGCACAGCAAGGGAAGAAGCAGGAAACAGTGACAACTCTGATGCAGTCATTGTTGTAGAGCGATAGGCCAGTGAATTCCCATATAAACAATTAAGAGATAACTCAGGATGCATCTGAAGAGAATATGTCACAAGAAGGTGTTCTGGAACTTTCTTTAGAATGCCCACAGGAAACAGAGACAGTTTAGACAAAAATAATCTAATGGAAGAGTTGCTTGATTTAATAATAGAGACGGATAGACATATTAAGATCGATTAAAGAAATAGATTACAGAAAGTCAATAAGAACAAAATGTTAGAAGTCTGATAAAACAGATGAACATAGTAATCAAGGCTATTAATGCAAATTCATGTGATATAACAGAAGTTAATAGGATATATTACTGTGCAACTAAAATAGTAACATATAAAATCTGACCACAAAAACACAGACCAATAGGGGAAAGGAAGGGACATTATCAAATGCCATCATGGAAGCACTGAGCAGAGAAAACTATAAAACAATTAAGACAAGAAGTATCACTGTTAAAAGATTATAGAAGAGGAAATAGATCAACAAAAATACTTAGAAAAATAGATGCGATAAAAGGAAAGTACAGTATCAGAACAGACCAGAATCTATTATTGCAAATAATGAACTAATGCTATCAGTACAGGCAGAAAAACTTAAAAGATGATGCAGATAAATATAAAGGAAAAGTACAAAATAAGCATTTCACTGATGACCCAAAAAGTTTTATAAAGAACTGGGAAACAAAGCAAAATGAATAGAAACACCACACATAAAAGAAGAAATAAACACATTTTGGAAAAATATCTATGAAGACCCTGTGGAACATAACAAAGATACTGAACGGACAAAAGAAGTAAAAGAAACCATAAGAAGTTCAAATGTACGAGATATGAAATGGGATGAAGTAACAGCCAGAAAAAATGAAAGAAAATTAAGAAAAGCTCCTAAATGGAAAATCTCAGGACCTGATACAGTATCTAACTTCTGACTAAAAGTATTAACAACTTTATACTATGATCTAGCTCTGAGTAAGAACGGGTCTATATTAGAACACCCAACATTTAAAATGTCGAGTGTTCTAATATCAACCCATTTTCAGCGAACACTGAAAATATTGAAGAAACAGAAACCAATTTTTTTCCTAGGGAAAGAATTCAATTATCTGTTTCTGTTGCTTTGGTATTTTCAGCGCTCTGGTGGAAAGTTATGGGACGGGTTCAGGTAAGTGTGCGATTGTGTGTACGTGAGGATTAGGGTGGGTTAGGTGAGTTCGGGTTAGGGTGCGGATCATGTAAGTGTACGATTGTGTGGATGTGAGGGTTAGGGCGGAGTAGGTGAGTTAGGGTTAGGGCACGGGTGAGGTAACTGTGCGATAGTGATGGACCTTAGGGCTAGGGTTTGGGTTAAGGTAAGTGGATAGTGGTGTATGTATAGTTTAGTGTAGGGTTAGGTGTAAGACCTTAGGTGTATGTATGTAGATTGCTGTTTGTTTGGTGTGCTTGTGTTGTATGTGTTTTGGAACAGCAAATTATTTGCCTAGGAAAAAATTTGCTGTTCTGAATGTTCGATGTTTAGTATTTTTGATTGGTAGGGTTCGATATTAGAACACTCAACATTTTGAATGTTCAGTGTTCTAATATAGACCCATAAGAACTATATATGTGCATATCCCGAACAGATACTGGTTAACAACAGGAAACTTGATAATCTTCCTTAAGAGTGAACCTACAAACTCTCCTAAAAACTATAACCAATAAATTGCCTTCTGCCGATATATAAACTAAATACTAGAATTGATGTGAACAGAGTTTATAGTAATTTAGAGGAAAATTCAATCATGGCAATAGAACAAAAGGGTAACAAAAGAAAGTTATATGGAATAAAGGATAATTTGTTGTTAAAAAAGTCATAATGCAGAATAGTAAAAAAAGGGAAGAATTTAAGTATGACATAGATAGATTACAAACAATACATCTGACTGCATCCGATATTCATGGATAAAAGAGCATTTACAGATGTATAAGATACATCTTACCATGCTTAATTATATGACAGTGATCATGAAACAGTGGCAAACACTTTGCAGTTAAGCCATGATACAGGACAAATTATTATCCCATGGATAAAAATTCAAAGTGGGATATTCCAGGGTGATTCTTTATCACAGCTACTCTTTTGTCTTGCTCTTGACTCATTAAGATGCCTACTTGACAGATTAGGTTTTGGTAAAAATTTGGCTCCTAGAAAACAACACAGTTTAAGAACTTTTTATACAGACTATATTGTCCTTCACAGACATTAATACTTAAACTACCCTTTCAGTACCTGCAGCCTCTGATAAATATCCTCAGCTATTTGCCTTCAGCCCAGTAACTACCTCCACCATTAAAAAACACTCCTACATAAGCTAAAAACAAACACCCTAACTGCTCAGGTGCTTTTGAACTACTTACAAATGGCTGAAGGTGCAATTGTTTTTCTGATTTCTGTATTGATAAATGTATATATATATATATATATATATATATATATATATATATATATATATATATATATATATATATATATATATATATATATATATGAAAAATATTTTCTTTCTATCTGGAAACAATCCTTTATTATACCTTTACACAAAGGTGGCACACATACAGAGTTTAATAACTGCAGGCCAAGTGCAATCCCCTCCCCCCAATCAAACTTACTTGAAAAACATATCCATGTTCAACTTCTACATCATGTAAATTCAAATAATCTTCTCTGGAACACAGCATAGTTTCAGACCCAACCATAGCTCCACCACTGCCTTCCTTCACTTCACCAACTCTATAAACCAGCAGAGGAACAATGGTAATCTAATGTCAACTATGTTTCTAGACTTATACAAAACTTTTAACATGTATCATGCCAACATTTACTCACTGAACTCTCTTTTATAGGTCACTACCAATCCTCCCTTAAATGGTTCATTAGTTATCTATCTGGAAGGCAACAAGCAGTCAAATGTCAACAGGACCCTTCTTCCTTTCTCCCTTTTACCATAGATGTCCCTCAGGGCTCTATACTAGGACCCCTTCTCTTTAATATTTTTATAAACAAGCTTCACACTGCCATAGACCAAGCAAATATAGTACAACATGCAGATGCTTTGATTTTAATATGTTCAGCCCCTACAATATCCAGACTTCAAGAAATCATTCATTCTCTTCAATAAAAACTTGACTGAAAAATTCAAACCTACGCCTTAATTTAATCCCAGTAAAACAAAATTGATGTTCTTTACCCCAAAACATTATCTCAGTCAAAAACAATTTTTCTTGGTTACATCTGCAAATAGTACTGAAACTGGGGTAGTACCACATACTAAATCACTGCACATTATGATAGATGATAATTTTAAATTTTATCAACATATTATTCAAACAATCAAAAAGACCCACCAGAAACTTGATTACCTTTACAGGGCAAAGCAGTATCTTACAGATCCAGCAGGAAAAACCCTAGCCTCATCTTATTTGCTTCCCACCCTCTGGTATGCCTCTCCTATCCTTACAAACCTAAGCTCTAAACTAAAATCCAAACTAGCATGCTGTCACAATAAATTTGTTATCAGCACTGAACTCACCACTGCAAAGCCTTAAAGCAGCTAAACTGGCTAGAGCTTAACAACTGCAGTGATTACTCTCAGCTAGTTATGGTATACATACTGATACATTATCCTGAAAAATGCCTGCATTAAAAAACATATTATTACCCTACACCCCCCACAGGGGACCTACATTTTGTTAATAAATTTCTGCTAGACACTACTAAAGCAAATAATTCACTGGGGGACTTACTATACTCCTGCTACATCTCCAAACTCTGGAACATGATCCCTACACAAGTAAAAATGACTAACAATCTCCCAAATTATAAAATCTAGCTGAAACAATACCTTACCCAATTCTGGTTATGCTCATCACCAGGCTTCAACCTCTACTGAAAGCTCAAATGTCTTATTGCTTATCACTAACTGTTTGCCCTCCTATGCCTGAATCATTACACCCTTAACAATTTTCCCTCCTGCACTTAATCAATACAGCCGTTTTCACCCCTAATAAACAACAGTTCTCATAATTTTTTTCTAATTGCCCCATCCACAACTTTAACTCTCTCATGCATCCCCTGTATACTTAAGTTAATAACCTTCTAGATATACCAGTTTTTAACAGCCAGCCAAATTAGAACTAATCATATAACAAGCTCTCTCAGTCATAGGCTATTATCCTCCTACACACTACTATCTACCCTCCCCTCCTACATGATTTTATAACTTAATTCATTATATGTCTTGAACTCTTTACAAACCTATACAATACTAAAATCTCCCATCCTACATAATTTTATAACTTACTTCATTACATATCTTGAACTTCCTTGCAAACCTGTCTTTACTGAAATGTAAAAACGCTAAACTTCTCTCCATTGCTTTCCACTCTACAATATCAATTCATTTACTTACTGCAACATTTTAGAACTACAAGAACTATATAGACTTACAATAGCTGATGTAAATACTTTTCTGCATATACTTGTCTTGTAAAGATGTTTGTTTTTATGAGAAATGTAACTGTTGTTTTTCTGAGACCTGCCTGAAATTCACTTGTTAATATAAAGGTACTGTGATGGAACATTTCTCCCCAGGCCTCAGCTGAAAATGGGCTCTACTCAGTTGAGTTTTCTCAGTCGACAAAAACAAACCAAACAAACAAACAAACAAATAAATAAATACATTTTTAATTCCTTCATTTGAATTTTGTTTTCTTCCTCATCATTTGCTACATTTTTGTACTGATATTTTAAAAAATGCTACTAAATGTTCATTCTCTTCCTTTATTCACTTTAGTACTTTGTAGAAATTTAAAGAAGCAAACTAAACAGCTGTTTTTAATAAATGCAATCCTCCTTCATCTTCATTCATATACAACAGACCCTTTTAACAGGGTTTAGTCTTGAACCCCTTATGAAAGAAAATACCAGTTGCACAATTTTTTTTCATATATTTCTGGGATCATACACACATTCAACAAATATGCTGCTTTCCAATTAATATTGAATTTACCAGATAAACTGTTTTCTTGAATGACAAGCTATATGTCCTCCACTAAAGACATACTTTTTTTCATTTCCTTTATCAAATTCTCAAATGGCATCATGACTACATCATTTTCCCCAAATTGTATTCCCAACACTGATACTTCATTCATTGAAAAATATACACTAGTATTTTTATCATATCACCCAAACCCTTACTTTTATCTTTATTCAAGGTCATTTTCATTTAATTTAACCATCCATTCAAACAAAACAATACATCCCTCATCCATATTTTATTCTTATCAACTATAATTATATCATCTGTGCATGTCAAAAGTACTGGACTCACCACCTCCTTTTGTATCACATAGCTAACACATTTCATTTTACAAACTTCTTCACTCACTATTGCATTCATTACTAAAGTGGACAATATTCCACTCACTGGACATCCTTGTCTTATACTGTACTTCATAAATATTTCTTTACTTAGCCACCCATTCGCTACCACTTTCACCCTATTATTTTGATATGCTGACATGGAAGCCCTCCTGTTATCACATGTTCCATACCTTTTCATAATTTCCCATAAAGCATCATGCTCTATTGTATCAAACTGTTTACTAATATAATGTACAGTAAGTTTTATAGCCTCTCTTTTACATACAAAACCATTGACAATTCCACTCACAATCTTTAATAATTCTTTATTACCATATATATGTTCTCCCATAATAGCCCACATCCTACTTTCCATTCCATAAATCCCCTGTTATTATAAACTTTTGAAGTGTCAATTACATTTTTACATATTTCTTGTAAATGTCTTTCAATGTACCTTTTTCAATATATGTGCAAAATTGCACATATTTTTATTTACATTTATCACATACAAATTTTAGGGATCATTATTTTTTTCATTTTCATACAAAGAACTCTCCACACTATAACCAGTCTCAAATATAATGTCACAAATGTCCCCTTGTTTATTAAAATTAATGCTCTTACCTCTTGGGATTTTATACCCAAAGGAACTGTTAATAATGCCCAAAATGTCCTATCTATTCAGTTCTTTATTCACCTTACTTTGGCATCTCACAACATGTCTCCATTTTTGTTCTCTGTTCACTTTATTTTCACCTCTTTTCTCTTTAATCCCTCCTGCTACCATTCTGTACCACTCTTGTTTGAAATCATCTCTGCCTCCTATTTCTGAATTTTATCCATAATGTCCTCCAAGAAACATCCAGACCATTTTCTGGCTCACTTTATGCAATCACCTCATGCAAAATATTATCCTGCAACTATCCTGACTGAGGGGTTGTAACAACACATTAGTCTTTTACAGAATCATGCATCTCCATCTCAATAAACAAATCATTCTGGAAAAAGCTTTCTAAATTATCAACTTTCTTTTTCTTTCTCAACAATCATTACTTCTACTTTCTCTACCACAATCTCCCTCTTACACACCTCCATTGCACTAGGAATGGGACATGTGCATTCACTCAGAAGCTGCAAAACCTACAAGTAGTTTTTTTATTTGTAAACAATCATACATTTCATATTATTTACATATTTACATTATTCAAAACCTCAACATTTTAAGTGTTTCCCTCCACCCTTTTACCCACAACTCAAACCATATTTTTCCCAAAATATTTGTCAGTGTCCATTTTCCATTGTATTTAATCTCATTAAGTCTCTCATTCCCAATTGTTTGTGTTACATAAAATATCTCTGTCCATTTTCTATTCCTTTTCTTGAGATCTTGTTCCATAGTAGCTGTATTCTAACATGTCCATATTTAACATTTCAAATTTCAAATAATCTTTAACCAAATCATGTTTACATACTTCTTTCCACAACTATTGAATTATTTAACATTTTAAAAATACATGTTCTGTAGTTTCAAACTATTTACACTTATTACATATTCTGTCTTGTTTACTTTTGTACGCCGTATTTGCTTTTATTGGTAATTTACCTATGGACAACCTCCACAAAAAATCATTACATTTTAAAATTATTTTATGATATATATATCTCATTATTGCTTTTTTTCTTACTTGTTTCTAACTCTTTCTACGGAGAAACAAGATAAAAAGATTTCATAATGTTAACATACAATTAATTTATATTCTTTTCTATTACATTCTTTTATGTTTCCATAACGTAACTGTACTATAAAGTTTTTTCATTTCTTCATTAAAGGCACTTTTACTTCTTTTTTCATTTCTCTACCTTCCCAAATTTGTTTGCATTTATCATACATTATCGTCTCTACCAAATTCTTACTATCTTTCATAACTCCATTTAATACTTTATACATATTTAAAGATGCTGGATGTACAACTGAGTTTATCAACCCCAGCCCCCCCCCATGCTCTTCTTTCAGATATAAAATTCCTGTTTTTATAGGTTCAATCTCAACACCTAAATGAATGAAAATATAGTCATCATAGGTTCTTTTTCATACCTCACTGGTATCGTATAAATGTTTGCAACTTAGGCTATTTTACTCAATATTATAGTATTTATCAAATGTGTTTTCTTTCTACATGAAAAATCTATATTTTTCCAGAAAGTAATCATTTCTTTAATTCCTTTAATAACCTTGTCCCATTGTTTATGTTTATATTCATGTCTACCAAATACTGTCCCCAATGTATCTATACACTTTTCATTATGTTGCACACCTCCTATCATTCCTTCATAACCAAAACCTTTGATTTTCTCTTTATTTATACTTGAACCAATTTCCTTTAATATAATACTCTATTTTTCACTTATTTCTTCCTTCCATGATTTATTTTAGCAATTATTACAATGTCATCAGCATAAGTATGCAGCATCAGTATTTGTACCTTCTTCGTCATTTTATATTCACCATTATTTGTCATTTTATTTATTTCCACCACTACTATATTCATGATTAATGAAAATATCACACTGCTAGCTGGACATCATTGTTTTATTCCACACTCTATTTTTACATCTTCCCCAGTCCAACAATTTATGTTTAATTTCACATTTTTTTTCATATATTGATTTAATAATTTGTAATACTTTGTCACTTTATGTTATATTCTTGCAAAATTCGCCATATAGCTTCCTATTGGATATTATCATATGCCTTACATCACCTATCATAACCTTTGCTTCTTCTTTTTTATTAATAATGTTATTGATTACTTCTCTTATTAACCACAACAAATCCTGAATTCCCTTTCCCTTTCTTCCATACACATTTTGATCATATAACATTTCCATTTTATATTGTATTCTTTTAGCTATTATTCTCATAAAAATGTTATAGTCCGTATTATTTAACATTATCAGTCTCCAATTTTTTTATCTCATCTTTATTTTCTTTCTTATACATACATTTTAAAGCCCCATACAAATATCCTTGTACCTTATTCCTGTTTCCATCCATTCATTCATCACTTGTATAAATATCATTTTTTGCCAGTCTTCCATTTCTTTATACATATTATATTCTATCCTATCTAATCATGTGGCTGAATTTATGTTACTATCATTTCTAATCTCATTCAACTCCTTTATATTTATTTTTTCTCTAAATATTCATTGTCTTCTGTCTCTTACCATCAAAATGTGTTCTATTCACACTTCTCTTTTGCCATATAAATCTAATACATAGCTCTTAATTATTCATATATTCCTTCTTGCTTCTTAGCTTCTTTAACTTCTTTATTTTTTAATTCTCTTATTATTTTTATATTTCATTATTTTACATAAATATGGTGCTACTTCTGTTTTTTTCCCCTTGTAAGCAATATTTTTGTATTATTAATGTACTATTAATATTAGAAGTATCAAAAATAAAATTCCTGAACTCCAGGCCACAAAAACACACTACTCCCCAGACATAGTTGTTTTAACAGAAACCTGGCTAAATAAAAACATACGACAATAACGTGAACCGTAAGCCACAGGATGAATGCTCCGTTGCACAAATCAGGTGTAAGCAAAAATAAAGTAAGATATATAGTCACAATGGAGCGACCATGAAACACAGAGTCTCTGAGTCCTTTGAACATAAACTATATATTTATTGTAAACCAATAAGAACGGTGAGCGCTTTCGCATTTAAGCTTCATCAGTCCTTGAAATGAACAGGCAAATACACTCCATTTATAAAAATTCAAAAACACAGCATCCAATCAGAATGTTAACTCAATTGAAAAGTTAATAAGTTCTTAAAAGCACAGTGTACAAACAACATACAAAAAACGCCATTCTTAAAAATGAAATATTAAATAAAAACATGTCAATGTGAGCTTATAAAAAGTAATAGTAGAACAGTGCATATGTCTACTTAAATGTATAAAAAATAATACATATATATGTAAAAATGTGCTTTTATAAAAATAGGAAGAATTTAAAGAGGCTACTTTGTTATGAAAGGCGCAATAATAATATGCATAGTGATGTAGGGATTACCCTACCATGTGGTGGTTGTAACTTTTGCTCCATGATTAATATTTCTAGTATTTTTTATCACCACGATTTACATAGAGACTTTGTGTTCCATGCCAATGCTAATTGCAGAATAGGTAACGTGGTCTACCTAGCGGAATGTGTCACTTGCAACTCATTTTATGTGGGGAAGACCAATAGGGTCTTCCGTGATAGGATTAGAGAACATATGTATCATATTAAGAAGAGGTCTGAACATAATGCCCTCTCTAAGCACATCATGCAAGTTGGTGATACACATTTGTTTATATTTAGGGTTACTGAGAACATTATACCCACTATCAGAGGAAGTGACGTTAGCAATCATACAGAGTACAGAGAAACAAACTGGATTATTATCCTGAGAGCAGACAGGGGTAGTGGGTTCAATGAGAGGGCTTCCATTAAGCCCCTGTTAAAGAAAAGAAGAATCCAAAAATAATAGTTCATGTTTGATGTACATTTTATATGTACATTTTTACATATATATGTATTATTTTTTATACATTTAAGTAGACATATGCACTGCTCTACTATTACTTTTTATAAGCTCACATTGACATGTTTTTATTTCATATTTCGTTTTTAAGAATGGCATTTTTTGTATGTTGTTTGTACATTGTGCTTTTAAGAACTTATTAACTTTTCAATTGAATTAACATTCTGATTGGATGTTGTGTTTTTGAATTTTTATAAATGGAGTGTATTTGCCTGTTCATTTCAAGGTCTGATGAAGCTTAAATGTGAAAGCGCTCACTGTTCTTATTGGTTTACAATAAATATATAGTTTATGTTCAAAAGACTCAGAGACTCTGTGTTTCATGGTCACTCTGTTGTGACTATATATCTTACTTTAAATAAAAACATAGCTAACTCAGAAGTTCTCCCTACTGGCTACAATATCATTAGACAAGACAGACCACTTTGTAAAGGGGGTGGAACTGCCTTACTGTACAAGTCCAACTTAACTGTATGTCAATTACCAAACTCCTACCCCTCCCCCAATAATTGGGACATACTTATCTTACAACTTCAACTTCACCCTAAAAAGGTCATCACCACAATTGTGATCTATATTCCACATGGTAATACACCTACTTGCCTTGAAGACTTCTTTTCCTGGTGTGCTTCCACATACTCACAAGAAACCCTTATTCTGGGGGACTTCAACCTAGATTAGTTCACCTGTATATCAGAACCACCAAGTAATCTAATAAATCTCCATGGCTACCAGAAGCTATTCCAAATTCCAACTAGATGTGATGTTTGTCTTTCAGCTTTTCCCCATTAGGGGTCGCCACAGTGGAACTCTGGTCCACTAATGATTGGCAGTAGATTTTTCACAAACGTCGAGGTGCCAGCTCAATGTCCAACCTTCAATGAAGGCACGCCCATTTACATATGTCTTTCGAATGCCCACCCAACTGCGGGGAGGACATGCAGACTCCACACAGAAAGCACTCCCCGCACTCCAGCCGAGAATCGAACTGGATAACCTCTTGCTGTGAGACAACAACACTACCACTGCACCACCGCAGAAATCTAAAAGGGAATACATCCTTGACTGGGTCCTAACTAACAACCCCACATTGTACCCTCACACAGGCAGTCTCCCAGACACCTTAAGTGACCACAACATAATATACTTTATACGTAGTAGAACAAGCATATGCAAAACCACTAACTATATATCCACTAGAAACACAAAAAAAACTATCTCCAGGGATCCTCAACACTTTACTCTGTAACTGTGACTGGACCCCTCTAAAAACCCTCCCACCTTTCCAGGCTATAGCATATTTCAACAAAACATTTCTACAACACCTAGACACTGTCGCTCCATTGTGCAAAATCAAGGTTAGAACCTCTACAAACACCTGGCTCAGTAAAGAAACCAAACAAATCCTCAAGTCCAGAGACACTGCTTGGCTTTACTGTAAAAAAAAAAACAAGAAACACAAAGCCTAACTAAGTACCAAGAACTGTGCAACCATGCAAAAAAATGCATTAGGCTGGACAAAAAATCCTACTACACAACATTACAAACTAAATACCAACACAACCCCCAAACACTTTGGAAAAATGTAAACCAGCTACTAAAATCCACCCAAAAGGCTACCCCCAAACCAACCACCCCGACACTAAAGTTCCCATCGAAACACAATTCATCTCCCACTTTGTGAACTCAATTTTATCCTTAGTATCACAGGACACTATCCCCCCCAGAACAGATAACACTAATACAAGCTTTACCCTCAAAACAGTTTCCACCACTTCAATCAAAAGCATGCTTTCCAAACTAAAAACCTCATCAACAGCAGCTGACCCACTCTCCAGCTATTTCTTGAAACTCACAGCAGATGCTATCACTATCCCAGTCTCCACTCTCATAAACAGATCAATTGTTGAAAACTATGTGCCCAAACTCTGGAAAATATCCTATGTTACACCCATACATAAAGGCAGGACCTCCACTGAACTTAATAACTATATAACCATTGCTTTACTCTCTCCCCCCGACCAAAGTCCTAGAAAAATGCATCCATACCCAGATGCTAAACTATCTCCTAGACAGCAACATCCTGTCACCTACTCAGCATAGTTTCAGACCTGCCCATAGTACCACTACAGTACTCCTCTGCTTCACAGACACAGCAAACCATCTTAAAAATAAAGGCTTACAGGTATCAACTCTTTTTTTGGATATGTCCAAACCATTTGACACAGTCTCACACCAAATCCTGCTAAAGAAACTAAACCAATATCACCTTTCAAATTCCACTCTTACCTTGTTTTAAAGCTACTTAATTGACAGGTACCAAGCTGTGAAATGGGAAAATTCTATCTCTCCTTAGCTGCCCATAGCTATAGGAGTCCCACAGGGTTCTATCTTAGGACCACTACTATTCACAGTCTTCACAAATGACCTCCATACCTCCACACAGCATGCATCTACCATTCAGTATGCAGATGACACTACCTGAATCTGTGCTGCACAAAACATTCCCACCCTCCTGCAAACAACTCAGCTAGCATTCTCCGACGTTGAAAACTACCTTACCAAAACCCAACTTATCCTCAATTCAAAGAAAACTCAGCTTATGATTATAACCAGTTCTAACAAAAACACTGGTAACAGTCAATTCACTATCTACTCCACAAATGCTACTCCAGTTGCTCCAGTGGCACAGGCTAAGCTATTGGGAATAACCATAGACTGCCACCTAAAATTTGATAGTCATCTCAACTTAACTATTAAAAAAGTACATGCCAAACTGGGATCACTCTACCATATCAAACCATTTCTTACCAACAACAAAAGATCAGTCATTGCTCACTCCCAACTTCTATCCATCCTACTCTATGCATCTCCCATTCTGACTAATCTCAACAAAACTGAACTAAGCAAAATGGAAGCCTGCTATAACAGAATTGCCCACTTTGCTGCAAATTGCTCATATAGAACTCACCACTGTACTGCTTTGAGACAGCTCCACTAGCTTGAACTGCCCAACCTCCTAACCTACAATCAGCTCTGCCTCTGTCATTCGATCTATTACCTCCCCAATAAGTGTCCTTCCCTCAAAAACCTAGTACAACATCACTCAGCCAAAAGGCCTCTTAGATCATCAACCAAACTACTATTAGAAGTCACCAACAGCTACACTAGCTTTGGAAATGCACTATATAGTAGTTCAGTGGCTAAAAAATGGAACTCTGTCCCCACTAGCATTCAAAACACATCATCCAAAGCCTTCTTTAAAGACCTCATCAGGCAACATCTCAAGCAAAGTTGGCAGTGCCATGATTGCTCCCCAGGCTAGTGAAAGAAGATAAGGTATACATACTAAATCTTGAGTACTTGATAATCGTTTTCAATCTTACTCACAAGCACTGGCTAATCTACAATGTATGTACTGTACCTGTGTACTATGTATGTATTCTACCTATGTTCCAAATTTCAGCTGTACACCACAAATCTATTAATTACCTTTATTTTTAAATTAATATTTTTTTTGTTTTTTCTCTCCACTGTAACTGTTGATGAGCCGCATACCATTGTAAAAACATGTCTTTTGTAATTTGTGTGTATACTGATCATGTCTAAATAACTAAATGTATCTGTAATTTTTCTTTGTGGAGCTTATCTCCCCGGGCCTCTGCTGAAAAAGGGCCTTTTTGGCTCAGACATCCCCGGTTAACAAATGTAAAATAAAAAAATATATAAATAAATAAGTAAAATAAATTTTGCTTATATAACAAGTTATTTTTCCTTGATTTCTTTTGTCTATTGCTTGTACTTTTTCATAAAATATTCTGTCCTTTTCTACTAAACCTTTAAAAAACTATTCACTTAATACTCTGTATTCCTTTTTTCCTTTTGCTCTTCTACACATTCTAAAATATCTTTTTACAGTTCTTTTTAAACTGTATCCACCAAATAGTGCAATTTGCATAGAAAGATCTCATTTTAATATGTTTCCATAATTCTATAAGCTCTTTTATTTCTCCTATATCAAATTATTTTACATTAATTCTTTTTATTCCTTTTCCTATTTTAATATATTACTCATTTTCATGAATTTGTATCCAAATAGCCACATGGTCAGAAAATGCAGTATATTTTATTCCTTTTTGAGTAAGTTTTAAACTTTCTGATATTAAAAAGTAATCAGTTTTTGTCTTATTTTCATCCCTTTTATATTTGCAGTGTTTATTCCCCCATATCTTTAATTGTCCACTCCTCATAATTTCTGTAACTATTTTAACATAACAGTCTTTCTTTTTATTCCTTAGGTTACAATTAAAGTCACCTGTAATTATTATATTCATATTCACACAAACATAATTAAGTATAATTTTAAACATTGCCTCTCTCTCTTTTTGTCACATATGCATATAAGGCTATAGCCCTATATAAATACTTTTCCATCTCAGATCAACTACAGTTATTCTCCCTAGTTCTATAATTGTTATTATCTAATATCTTTATATTCTCTTTACACAATATACATATAGCTGAACAGGTTTCTTTACCTATATTCCAAATAACAGCACCATTCCAAAGTCTTTCTATTTGTACCTTTTTTTCTTCCATTAACAGTCTAATGTCTTTTAACCCTATTATTTGCACATCTACAGCTACACAATACATAATATTACTTCTCCTTCATATTTTTCATATTGTTCACATTTAAAGTTAAAATTTTCAGCCTTATTGAACAGTTATATTAAAAATGTTTTTATCCTTTACCTTTCTTATTTTCTCTTACCATAATATTTTTAAACTTTCTTTTTCTTTCCTTAACTCTATTTCCTATAAAATGTTTCTTGCCTTTTGCCACATGCCAGTCTGATTCTTCTTCACTTCTCTCATCTATTTCTTTTTCTTTGTAGTTCTCTTTAATCTTAAAGGCAACTTCTACATTTTTCATTTGTGGTGTAACTTCCTGTACAATATCCTCTTCTATATCTTTTTTCATGTATAATTTCATTTACATTTTCTTTTTTCTTTTCATTTTCTTCTGTCTCTATCTCACACTCTAACCATGAATGTCCTGCATTGCAATATTTTTTACACTTTAATTCACATTTCTTTGTATAATGTTCTGCATTGCCACATTTTTACACTTTAATTCACATTTATTTGCATTATGACCTGTCTGACCACATAAATAGCTTATTTTTTGTCACATTCATTAATTAAATGATCATTATTTCCACAAAAATAACACATTTAGGTTGTTCTCTGTACTTCACAGACCCACTATTACAATGCACATTAATAATATTAGGTATATGTATCACATTGTCATTTTCCATTTTTAAAATTACTCCACATTCCCATTCCCCAGTCTATAGTCCTCTTTCATCATATATTTTAGTAGTGTCCATCACTTCTTTACATATTGTCAACAAATGTTATTTCTTTTGCTTTCACTTCAGTTCTAAACTGAATCAAAACCCTTTTCTTATTTGTCTAAAAAAGGGTTGTACAACATATTCTGACCATGGAAAGTCTGTTTTCTTTTTTTGATATACCCCCCCCCCCAAAAAATTGTCCATAACCTTCTCAGTTTCAAATATCAAGTCACAAAATGTTTCTTTGTTAATTAAAATGAAAGCTCTTACCTCTTCAACTTTAAAATGCAGCAGTACTATAAAATGGTCCCATACCTCAAATCATGCATGCACTCAGGTCTCTCAGCAACAAGTACCATTATGAGTCTGTCATAGTTCATGTTGGTGTGAAAGACCTGAGACGTACCTCACTGGACTATATGAAGAGAGACATGGTCGAGCTCTCTAAGTATGTGCCCCAGGCAGGTATGTCCCTAGCCTTGAGCAGCATAACACCCTCACATAGAATGATGCCACAGTATAAACAAAAAATGATTGATTTCAATAATTGGCTTAGTTTTTGGTGTCATTCCAAGGGGATCCCATTCCTGACTGCCTGTGAAGCCATAGTCGACAAACCTCCCTACTTTGCTAGAGATGGTTTACACCTGGTACCCCTAAGCTTTTGGCTGCAGACAAAGGCTCTTGTCTCCCCCATAGTACCTTTTTTAGGCAAGGTCTCAAAAACAACATTACCAACATGAAAATAACCAATCAGAACAAAATAAGGGTCATGCTGCTAAATGCTAGGAGCTTAAACCAAAAACTGCACTCCCTGGAAGCACTTCTATCACTGGAAGATGTAGATGTCTCAGCCATCACAGAAACCTGGTTTAAGACCTCAGAGAGTACCCCAGACCTGGAAGGCTACAATGCCTTCTTTACCTTTAGACTGCAAAAGGAACATGTAAAAACCATAGGAGGCGGTGTTTCTATATTAGAGATAAATTCATCTCACATCTAGTTAGACTGGACAACTCCATGAAGTTACTCCAGGTCCAGGTCACAGTGGATAAGATCCCCATTCAAGTCCTAGCCAGTTATAGATCCCCCTCCATGGGTCACAACACCTATGAAGCCTACTTAACCAAACTGAAGACAATCCAAATTCTACTGAACACACACTGGTTATGGGGGATTTGAATTATCCTACCACCAACTGGGAAACCTACTCTAGCCCAAACTCATTAGCAGAAAAGTTCCTTGACTTTGTGAATTCAAATGCCATGAAGCAAAGTGTCCATACCCCCGACAAGAGGAACACACATTCTAGGTCCTCATCAACATGTCAAACAGGTGCACTGCTGGAATTGTTGGACCCTCATTAGTTAAAACTGACCAAAAATCAGTCATCTTCAAACTGACACTAACACCAGAAACTCACAAAGGGTGAAATCAGACAAAAAAACTTCACCAAGGCAAAGTATATCCTCCTAGGTGAAGGTATAAATGCATTCCAAGCCCCATCCCAAGCTGAAAGTGGTAATTACGCTGACTCTTACATTAAAGTCCTGTACAATTACTTGCATAAGTGTATAAGCTCAGCTGTACCAGCCAGAGCCCCAAGTAAAATCAAGCTGCCATGGTGGACCTCCAACATCAACAAACTCTACAATAAATGCAAAAAGTTGCTGTCCAAGAAAACAAAGACAAGTGCCAACAATAGAAAAGCACCCTCCTCAGCCTTAACAGGCAAATAAGACAGCTTGCCAAATCATCCAAGAGCTCTTTTGAGAGAAACCTAGCAAGTACTGCCAAGGATAACCATAAGATCTTTTACAGCTATGTACATAACCTAAAGGCTAGGACCCAAACATGTGCAGAACTTGTGGCTAATGGTAGCACACAAACTGGCCCACAAAGATAGTTAACCTACTAGAGAATAGGTTTGGTGAAAATTTCACTCCCTTATGCCTTCCTAACTTAAAACAAACCCTCCACCAAACTCCCCCCTCCACCTTACATATCTGAAGAGCAGGTCCTCAAAGCCCTGTTCAAAGCAAAGTGCGCTGCCTCTATGGGACCAGATGACATCCCAGGCTGTCTTCTAAACAGGGTAAAATATGTACTAGCATCACCACTACGTACCCTTTTCAACCATGTCCTAACCACAGGGTTTGTTCTTGCTGAATGGAGAACAGCTACATTTACTCCCCTCCACAAAGGTGGCCTAGCAATAGACCTAGGAGAATTACAGACCCATAAGCTTGACCAGCCTCATCTATGAGGCCATGGAATGTGTCATTATTGACCTCATAAATACAGACATAGGTTACCTCCAAACCCTGGACCCTACCCTATACAGTTTTGTGAAGGGCAGATTCTGCCTATAAAATCTGGTACATTTCTTTGAAAGTGTGACCAAGGCCATTGATTAGGGCAAATCTGTGCACACAGCATACCTCAACTTGGCAAAGGTGTTTGACACAATCCCACAGTCAGGCATTACCAATAAACTTAGCAAACTGAATGTAAACCCCTTTGTTGTAAGATGGGTTGCCAACGGGCTCATAAACTAGACATAGACTATCACGGTGGATGACTCTACATCAACCAACAGGGTGCTACACGGGTCAGTGCTGGGCCCCCTACTGTTTGGTATATACTTCTCAGATGTTCAGGTCAAAACTAAAGGGCTGTAGCTGACCAAGTTTGCAGATGACTGAAAACTAGGTGCAATCACTGACTCCCCAAATGATGTCAGTATACTCCGGGATAGTCTCACACAGACCAATGACTGGTGCATTAGTTACAATCTTAGACTGAATGTAAAGAAATGAATCACCATTCCCTTCAGCACAATGTTCCTTCACACTATTAAATCAATAACAATAAGTACCCATGAAGTGGTAAGGGACCTGGCATCACAGGTTGACCACAACCTTACCTTCGACCACCATGTGTCTACCATTGTAAGGAAAGCTTTCCACATAGCTCATTTGATTAGTAAAGGCATCGCCTCGAGAGTAATTGAAATTATAATCCTCCCTATACTCGGCACTTATCCGGTCCATAAATGAGTATAACGCCCCATTCGATATGTGCCATACTAAGCATCTACAGCAATTAGAGAGAACTCAGAGGTTTCTAACAAAGAAAATCAAGGGCCTCCAGCACATGCCTTACACAGACCAACTAAAATCCCTGTCACTATACTCCATATAATATAGACTTCTTAGGGGAGACTTATGCCTGGCCTACAGAACAACCTAAGACCCAAACCTAATGAACTTACTCCATATCCATAAATCAAATGGGTCTAGGGCTACCCATTCCAGGGACTTAAATATGGCCTGTGACTTAAGTAGAACATGCTGGCGGCACATATTTATCTCCCAGCGACTGTCACATCTTTGGAACAGGCTACCAATTCATGTGAAACACAGCACCTCTGTGACACTGTTGAAGAGAAGCCTGGATGAGTAGATGGGGTACTGTAAATTCTTACCAGGGATAGTGCCCATAACCCTCCTGGACATGGGCAGTCATCCCTAAATGCAATCTTGGGTATTGACTAGTACCTCTACTGTATTACATTGGGTTGAAATGGCTAGGCTTAAAATCACCTCTGGATCAATAGCCTAGTAATCTCTTATGATCCTATGATCCTTATATCTGTCCAAACCTTCTTCGTTTTTACTGTTCACCTGAACAACAAATTTCTTCTTTGTTTCCTTTATTCCACTCTCCTCTTTGGCAGTTTCTCCCACTGTTTCAGCATAAGTCTTTTTCTCTGGAACTTTCTCTGGCTCATTTTCTTCTTTTATTTAATCCATATTCTCACTCCAGGAACATCCTCAACCCTCCCAACTGGAGGGTTGAAACAATGCATTTTTTCTACTGTTTCTTTTGATTCAAACAGATTTTTCTGGACATTTTGCTCCAAATCCACTTCCACCTCAGCATTCACCTCAGTTTCCTCCTCAACCTCTTCTCCATCTGAAAACAATGTTTCTCTGCTCTCAAATCATTTGAGATAATTTCTGGTAGCAATTCTACCATTTCAACTTCTTTTTCAACAACTTTCATTTCAGTTTCAGCAAATGCTGAATCAGCCATGTTTTGTCCCTGTTCTTCTGGGCCACCTCCATGTCTGGAGCAGGAACAGGAAGTTATTTGTGTCACACACAAACTCCCCCCCCCCTACTAACAAGAGTAGGGGGAAGTTCCCCAATGCCCTAGCCATATTTCTCCTGTAGTTGAAATACCACCTTGGGTCTTTCCTTATAAGGGCCTCTAACCTAGTGGAACTATCCTGGTAAACAAAGAGTAAGTAAATAATATTCAGGAAAACAAAAATTAGTCCAGCACCAAAGAGAAAATGAGCATAAGTGATTCTTTATTGTAGCAACCCAATAAAAAGCAAACTGGTTTCGGCAGTGATAAAGCCTTCTTCAGTGCAATAATATACAATAAATGACATTTCATTTAAATAATAAAACACATAATGAGAGCCTTAATCCTATTGGTTCATACCAACTTAACTCAACTCATTGAGGTCAGTCTTAAACAAAGCACCCAGCCTTACAATCCAACTGGATTCATTTTCATTTAAGATAGTATGCCATCCTGTTTTGCACATTTTGTTACCCTGGACTGTATCTATAATGGTAAATTGGAATTTAGCAGTGGTATGGGTCATAGTATGCTTATAGAGAGAATTTGACATTCTTTTATTTCTAATATCACTGAGATATTCACTAATCCAAAATCTCAGTGGCTGAAATGTTTGCCCAACATAGAAAGTGGAACAAAAACAAGTGGCCAAATATATAATCCAATCACTGCTACAATTCCCAAAAGAACGAATATAGTATATCTTTGAGGTATTCCTACTAGTAAATTCTTTAGTTTTCAAAACATGTGCACAAGCACTACAATGACCACAAGGAATGCTGTCACTAATTTGTCTCCAAATAAGGTGAGCTGTTGAGTGTTTGATGAAGAGGAATGTTTATAATGAGTTAGGTAAGAGTTTATTGTACGGCCCCTGCGGTAAGAAAATAAACATTGTGGTGAAAGTAATTCAGCTAATTTCTCATTGGTCATTAATATGTCCCAGTGATTGTTGATAATGTTTCTGAATGTATTGCTGTTATGTCCACAGGTAGTGACCAGGCGGATGGGTTGGGATAATTGTTTGTCCCTATTACTGGACATGTGATGGTATTGTAATAGTTCATCTCAATCTTGTCCTGCTGCAAAGGAACAAGCCTTGTGTATGTTAACAGCATGATACCCTCTGCTGAGAAATCTGTTGGCTAAATCCTTCTTCCAAGACAAAAAGGCTTGATCAGTAGAGCAAATATGTTTAATGCGCAGAAATTGGGACTTGGGTATGTTGTGGATGATGTGGCGAGGGTGGTGGCTGGTTGCATGAAGTAGGGTATTAAATTGGGGAAATTTTCTGAAAGCTTCTGTCTTAAGTGTATCATCACTGTCCCAAATAATGCTGACATCCAAAAATGTAATTCGATTATAATCCCAATTCAAAGAAAAATGGATACCCCACTTATTTTCATTTAAGTATTGTACAAATTTGTGTACATAGGTCACATTCCCCTCTCCGCACCATCCAACAATCGTCTAGATATCGACGCCAGATGTCTATTGTATCCAAAAATATATTATGGCTGATATCATAGATCACTTGCTCTTCAATGTACCCCATGAACAAATCCGCATAAATGGGGGCAAAAGACGCTCTCACAGCAGTGCTTCTAACTTGCCAATAACACTTCCCTTGTAAGTAAAAAATGTTTTTCGTAAGAACAATTTCTGTTAAGCAGACTAATAGGGTATTGAACCCAGGAGTATATAGGCCCGCTTTGTCTAATAATAATATTACCATCTGCTATCAAACCCTCTAGTCTGTTTAACATCATTTTCTCTGTCAAACAGGTGGCTAAACACCTCACAGGGACCCCGCCACCATGGAAGAGAAGTACATCCCATAGAACAGGGAAGGTCTTTAAGGAGTTGACTGCCACAACTCACACACATCCCTGTCTACATATATATATATATATATATATATATGTCTACTTATTTGTGTGTGTGTGTGTGTGTGTGTGTGTGTGTGTGTGTGTGTGTGTGTGTGTGTGTGTGTGTGTGTGTGTGTGCAATTATTTTTAACTGATGTTAATAACTGACTTCTGTCAATAGGGGAATCTCCACAGTCTTGGAAAGTGCAATAATGGAAGTTTATTTCATAATCATGGTGATGGCTTTTGTAATATAGCTGTCTCTTTTATTTTAAACTAACTCTGCATTTAATATTTGATTCACAATCTGGTGGTAGCTCCCCCAGTAGTACGTTCCAGGTATAGACCTTGAAATAAACACTGAGTTATAAAGCAGGTAGAGGTCAACTATAAGCATCTATAAGTGTTTGAATGACATTTCTTGAAGCCTTTCCTGAACAGTTTAAGTTTTCTAATCCTTTTTTTATTCTAGTAAATAATTGTATCTTTTCAAGTTCTTTCAGGACGTTTCCTTGATAACATCAAAACAGCACTGTATTCAATAATGTGTCAGTTCAGTGAGGTGTAAAAATGTGCACTGATCTCCCTGGATTGTCTGGACATGCCCTTTGGAATTAGAAGAATGGCATGTGTAGTTACCATCTTGTTGATCTGGCTTGGTCACCTGAGTCATCAGACTATTGACAGAGAACAATATTCCAAATACCCATAAATATGCTATAGTCCTATTTGTTGTGTAAAGGAAAAGCTAAGTATTATGTTTCCTGTAAGTTCTTTATTCCATTTATTGTTTTTTTTTTTTTGGAAGTTTTTTTATGGTTCTATACTATCAGCTGATTTTACTTTTGGGATACTACAGCCCTCTGTCTGATACAAAACATGAATTTAGAATACTCTGCAATAAATGGCACTTACTCCGCTGATGATTAGAAAGTCATCCTCAATGGTAATAGCTCTGGTGACATTTCCTTAAATGTAATTGGGACTTTTCCTGTGTTGAACCACCAAATCCTGATAAGCAAGTCAACAATGTTACATCATTCTAGTAGTTTAAACTAACTCTGTATTTATCTGTGCAGCACTGCCTGTCATGTGAACAAAAGGTAGCACTTAGAGTTCTTAATGCCTGTTCTGTGCATTCTAGGTTCAGAGGTCATAGGGCTGGTGAATAAGCTCATGTTTTATTGGTCATCAAAAATCTTGATGCACCAGATACTTGTTTGGAAATAGCAGGTGCCCATGTAGTCATTCATTTCCTTTTTGAAGATATAAATTGGTCTGAATTTAACTGAGGAGGAAGTTTCCTCCTTAAAGGTGGAAGACTGTGTGGTATAAAGTTTCCAAGTATCAAATTGTGGTTGATATTAATTTTTAATTAATGCATATCTCATTGTGTTCATATTACCATGGGTTTTTTTAAGCGAAAGATTTCAAATAATTATTCTTTTTAATTTTCTGTCAGGTATGGGTCTCCTCCAAAGAGGTGATAAGATTGAACTAAGAGAGAGTTGTTATAATATTTGCTAAAAGAAATGCCTTAAATCATTTTGATTGTATTTATGAGGAATCTTTATACTCTCTCCAACTGCGCCTTGTGGCACGAGGGCATGTGAGTAGGTTATTAAACACTGTACAGTTTTCTATAACTGGTCTGATGATATTTTGTGTAAAGGGAAGCTTTTACCTATGTGGTCTGGTCTGGTATCAGCTTTATTGGTATCAAATGAAAGGTCATTATACACAAGAAACACAAGGACTTTTTGCATTTTTCATCTTTAGTGTAAAATGCTGGTGGGAGGTGGCAAATACCAGAATGTTATTTATTTATTTATTTTTTACATTAAAGGCAAGGTAATTTCTACTGTGCTATTCATATGTAATATTAATGTCATTTGAAGGGATGTTGTATCACCAGGGTTAAGAACAAATCTCCCAAGTTTATAGTCAGCTGCATTATCTGGTGAGCCAAACACTGAGTAATCAGCTGTGGCACAGAAAAACATGTTGAAAAGGAACAGCCCTGAGACAGAGCTTTATGGGACTTTACTAGTGACAGTGGTGAGGATAGGAGTGTTTCTGTTTTCACCTGTTCTACAAAATTATGTAACCCAATGCTGACCCAAGTTATTCTAAAGCTCTTTCTAAACATAATCTGCCACTTAAGACTATTGTTTCCACAACTCCTTATGAGTAATAGCTGCTGTTTGCCATTATTACTTCCAGACCGTTATGTTAATGGTGTCTGCCATTTAGGACTATGACTTCCTTTGCTCTTTATGAATAATTTCTGTTGTATCCGAGACAGAAGTAGTATCCTGTCCATAAACACACTGGTGTTTTGATTTTGGTTTCCTTTTGATATATTGCATCACCACCAGATTTTAAATAACTTTCTGCCCAAGATGGTACTTAATTTGTCCAATAAGTTTCTCATAAAGCCATACTATGACACTGAAAGAATGTCTTTTCACCTATGAGCCACAGGCTCCCTCTCCATGTGAAGCAGAGTTCCTCCCTAACCCAATTCAAGTGCAACTTGGACAACTGGATGGGAAACTGGAAATTCATCCATAGTTTGGCACCTATGTCTTTAATGGACATGGGTAACCTGTAAATGGTTCATCACTCAGGCCCATGCTTACACTTACCAAGGGTATCAGAACTTGTCAGAGATTTCAGATGCATAGCTAGGCTTAAAAAGGCCCTTGTGGTCATTAGCTTAGTAAAACCTATAAACCTATGAACCTATGAGTGAAATGGATTGTTCCAAATATGTATGTCTTGTAAAGACGCCATTGAGTCAGTCCATCTGTTTAAATACTTATTTATTTTTTTCTTAACTGGGTATATGAGCAAGTACAGGACCCTTTTCAGCCACAAACTGGGCCACAAAATGAAAGACAGCAACAGATGAGAAACATCAGAAACAGACTAATACAGTTATAGATGAAGAAACAGACAATGTTAGCTTATAGTGAGCTAAACATAAAACAGAAACATAGTATGTAAATACATACTGTAAATATCTTACAGAACAAGAAGGGTGTAACATCAGCATGCTACAAATAATCATACAGAAAATGTGGTTCTACCTTCTTGGCTATTATATGAACAATGATAGCTAGTATCTCTGAGAAAGGTACATTTGAATTCTTTGAGAAAGTGTGTTTTCAGATAGATTTTTTTAATTGTGGGAGATTATCTGAAGATGATGTATGTTTCGGCAGTCTGTTCTATGAGGCAGGTGCAAGTGTGTAAAATGATTTCTCACAAATTGCTAGACAGAAAAGTGATTGGTTTAGTCTGATAACTACATGTTTTTAGTGCATATTAGGAATTATGTACTTGTAGTTTGGTTTAAAATCCCTCTTTGAACAGCTTAAATGCAAAAGCATTTAGTATGAAGCGTGCTCTGGTAGAGATAGATAACCATTTAGTTTTTTGAGTGGAATAATTTTTAGCAGCAGATTGATAAATCTTAGAATTTGATTTTCTGTTTGTAGTGCTGATGCATTAAAACTTAAAAGTAGAGCAGCAGTAATTGATAAATACGTAATATTAAATATAAACTTTAACTAAACATTCCTGCAGATACTTGCATTGTCTCTTGACTATGCCTGCTATCACCTTTAATACTATGCTTCGCTTCCACTTTTATTAAAAACTTGCTGTGCATTACAAGGGTTATGCTATCATTTCTTTTGAGTCTAGGCTCATGACTAGTCATTCTGGGTTTCTTCCTATTCCTTTACATAGACTTACTCCCCTATGACTTCCTGTTCTGAATGACGAAGCAAATGTTGAAACAGCTATTGTAAAACAGCCTAATTTACCACAGGGGACAGTAGTTCAAAGTATCATTGCATCATTCTTATTAATCTTAATCAGAACTAACCTCCTCTTCACCTCAGATTTCAATACATTCAGTTATGTGCCACACATAAGTAACTGTGTCAGGAACCATACAGAAACATAATGGAGATTCATCAGGATAGAACACCTTCTCAAATTGTTACTGCACACAAGATCCTTTCTTACTTAATGTTCCAAATCTTCTAGCAAGGCTCAACAGACAAATTACAGGAAGGTTCTACCAACTTCCTGGAATTATCTCTCTTGTATTCTTTATTGTATCATGTGCATTCCATCATTTAACTGTGTATTCTCAAAGACACCATTTGAATGGATCATGTGTTTCTCCTTTACCAACAATGGCATGGTTTACCTCTTCTTTAAATATCATAATCCACACCCACATGCCACATGCTCATGCATATTCATCTACTGACTAATCCTGAATGAGGCTAAGGTACAGCTTCAGTGGAGGCAGGTGTGGGAGTCAAAGAGGAAGAAGCTAAATTATGTTTTCCCCTACATGGTGTTGTAGTCTTACCTGGTTCCTCTGAGATATATTAAAATACTCCATAATATATTGTAATGCCAGTTTTATATGTCTATTCTTTTAGTGTACATTCATTGTCATGACTGAATGTACACAATTGTAGTCGAATAGGCTTACCAAGAAAAAAATAACATATAAAAACATAGCTAAATGAGCAAAACATAATTTTAATTTTAATCAATGGGAGAATGACTGTAACTTAGTTGTTAAATAATATGTTTTGCTTGTGAAGTCAAAATTCCACAGGACTATGAATACCTTCCCTTGTAACATGTTAAGAACCCCTAGCTGTAGGGTCCATTTTCTGAAAATACATAGATTTTATATGTTTAGCAGGCAAAAAATGCCAGCACCTCAGTAGATGTATAAAGCAGATAATATGTCCTGTATTATATTAATAAGCGTCATCTTATACTCCTGCAGATGTGTTCTTTTCATGGCTTACCGATGGAGACATGTATAGGATGGCAATATAATTCTCTTACAGTCCATTTCTCTTTCCTATCACAGCCTTGCACAATATCATGGTTTGTTGTCTTGGAAGTGGCAAACAAATGCAGTAATAATTATTTTGTTTTTATACAAAACATTGACATTTCTTGTTTAGGGTGAGCAGGGCAGCCACTCAGGCACTGAACTGTCAACCACCACATAGGATACCATAAACTGGGCAGTTTTGAGGGAAGGTTTATTTTTTTCCAGGTTTGGCCATTGGAACCAAAGTGTCCCAAGACAGACCCATATCACACACACACACACACACACACACACACACACACACACACACACACACATAAATGTATCTTAGTAAATTGCAATTTGCACAAAAAATTAGAAAATGTCTACTGAATAAAAAATATATAAATACAGTAGTTCACTAAGACAGTTACATGACTGTTCTTGGCCTTTGGAGAAATATTATATTATATTATATTATATTATATTATATTATATTATATTATATTATATTATATTATATTATATTTATCAGGATAGATTTTTGATCTGCAAGGACCATTTTCAGGCCCACCCTGGGGAAGTACAATAAAACTAAATGAAACATTAATTGTGAATTTACAAGTATGCAGAAACATTTACGAACCCACAGTTATACAGAAACAATTCTTATAAGAGAAAATATGAATAAACAATACACAAGCAACAAAACAGTACTTGCAATATTTATAACTGATGCAAAGAGAAAGAAGAAGAAAAATAATCCATAAGAAAATAAAATATAGTGTGTAAATAGAGTGTTTTGAAAATATGAAAAAGATCAAGCTGATAATGGAAGATAAAGGAGAAATAGTGACAAGGGAGTAGAGAACTAAGATGAACACAAGATTTAGAGTATGGAGACTGATATGGATTTTATGTGAGAAATGAATAGTTAGGAGTCAAAGGAGAGAAAAATAAGTTACAGCTGAATATCAGATTTAGAGTAGAGACAGTACTAAAGACTTGTATGAGATAGGTAAGCGTAATCTGCGGTGGTGGTGCTGCGGTAGCATTGTCGCCTCACAGTAAGATGTTGTCCTGTTCTATTCTCAGCTAGAGCGTTTTCTGTGTGGAGACATGCATGAATGGGCGTACCTTTGTTGAAGGTTGTGCGTCAGGGCTGGCAACTCGGCACGTAAAAATCTACTGCCAATCATTAGCGGACTGGAGTTCCACTGTGGCGACCCCTAACTGGGAAAAGACAAAAGATACAACAACAGTTTTGAAAGGAAAGTGTAGAAGATGGGGTTGTTACTGAATTTTGTTGGATATGGAGGTATGAAAGGAATTTGAGAAAGGGAGTGAAAAGTAGATGAGGTTATTAAGATGAATAATTGACAGGGACTGAGTTAACTAGCTAAGTGTTTTAGGTGCTAGGATGGTAAATTGTGATTATAAGTTAAGTATTATATTACATATTTGTTATTAATCTTTGAGAAAGTCAATTTGTTTAATGTCTGCTGGAAGGGATTCTAAGATTGTGAGGCAATCACTGAAAATGTTTGATCAGTGCAGTGGAGTCTAATGCAGTAGAGTTTAGTTTTGGAAGTACACAGGAAGACACTGATAAAGACAGCGACCTAAGGATATAGTTTGTGGTATATTGTGTGAGGCAACTAGGAAAGAATAGGAATGAATTAAGTACTAACAGTTTATAGATCTGTTGGATCTTTGAGGGACATGAAGTCATTTGGTTTTAGGTATTACTTGGCAGTGGTGTTTTTTTTTTTCTTTGGGGCTAGAGTGATGAAACTACAAGTGTTATTGGATGTGTTTTGAAGAAAAAAAAATTTTTATGGCTATAGATGCAGTTAAAAGTAAGAAGTAAGAACTCTATAATTTAACCAAGTTAAGAGTACTCTGAACTATGAAACCTTTTTCCCAATTAACAACCTACTTTCAGTGGACAAGACGTTGACCATTTTCTTTGCCAAGGAAATGAGTTCGTAGATCAGGGATTTAGTTATTTCTAAATGGTGCTGGAAGTTTACTTATTCATGTAGTCAGACACCATGATATCTGAAGTGTTTGCAGCTTCAATGGGCTCTGAAGTGTTAAAGAGGATATTCTTTTGTATTAGGACAGGATCAACTTCTTGATGAGTGCCAGCATCATTGTTTTAGTATTTTGGTGCTCAGTATAACTTTGTTATTTGTGAACAGATTTTTATGAGGGCTTGTTCTAACGGTTTTTGATTATTTCATGTTAGACAGACCTTTTTATTGCCATGTCATCCACATATACTGTGATAGGAATGTGAGGTAGCTGATAACCTATTTATAAATGATGAGAAAAGAATTGGAGATAGGATGGATCCTTGATGGGCAGCTTCAGAGAGAGAGAGAGAAAGGCTGAGACAGAAGAAAGTGCTTATTAGGAAATCTTTTAACCAAAGAAGGACTTGCCAGCTAATCCCAGCTTGAATGAGTAAGTTAGAAAAGAACAGGCTTTAGTGAGATCAAAAATTATAGGTCCAATTAAGTTTCATGTGTCCATGTTTAGAAACATGCTATCATTGAGTATGTGCAGTGCTTTCTTAGTAATTCTCCCTAACCATAATCCATGTTGTTAAGGGGATTATACCATATTTTTCAGTAAATATTCAGCCAGCTGGTATAGCTTAGATACCATACATTTACACAAAGATTAAATACATTCAAGCACTAATAACAACTACTGTCACTTTTCTACTTAGACTACATTGAATCATCTGATAGATCGAACTGGGAAGCTACAGGAAAGAGGGTACTATGAAATGATGTAAAGCCATTTACATGCCACTGCAACTAAAATCTTCTTTATATGTGTACTCTGTGAAATAGAAAAAGTGGAAAAAATTCTCTACCATGTTACCTGCAGTACATTTTCCATGACAGATATTGCATTGCTTTGGGATATGCTTTGTCAGTACAAAACCTGATTTGTTCTATAGCATCTTGGAGAATTGTTCCAATAGATCTTCCTGGCAGAGAGGAGCATCCTTTAGAGAATGCTGAGTGAAGTCCCACTAATGGCATGTAATGGAGCAAGGGGAAACATTGAGCTCGTTATTGCTAGCCTAATGCAGGATCGCTTAAGATATTAAGAATATAAAATACCAGATGGCATCCATGGTGATAAATAATGTTTCATATACTGGTCAGTAAAAATGAATGTTTTTAAATTCTGAGTATCTATAATTATAACTAACCAAATATTGTAGATAGCTCATCAAGTTAATTCCCAAACTGCATTAATTACACAAAGTTTTCTAGATTATAAAGTGCATTTCCTTATTTAGCTTTATACCTGAGTTTTTCGATGCTGTTGAGTATAGTACTAATACAATGATATTGTGTCTTTGTCCACTTTGTCGTACTAGCCAACTTTTCTGCTCTATTGTACTTATGCCTAATATATATCCCACATACCTAGTACATATCCTAGCTAATTCTAACCTCTCCCACCCCTACTGTCCTATATTCCTATACTTCTTCACTATTATGTCATTCCACTGTCATTCTCCACTACTGCCTATCTGCTCTTCCAACTAACCTCTCCTGTAGCTATTCTGATGCATTACTACCTGTGTCTTTACTAATCCACTAAAATCTTCTTCCAGCTATACTCCATTACTAACTCCATTTCACATGTTACAACCCAAAATGTCTACTCTGTCTTGCTTGTAGACATTTTCAATAGCATGCATATGTGCCTAGCTATTTTTTACCTGAATTTTATTTATGGCCCTATATGTTGTCTTTGTACAGTGTATTTTGTAGTATAAATGTGTACATATTGTAAATTGATTGTGAAGCTTTTTTCCCTTGGCCTCTGCTGAAAATGTGCTCTGTTGCCCAGTCAGACTTTCACATTAAACAAATGTCAGATAAATAAATAAATAAAATTAATAAAATGTCTGTAGAACATAGGAACAGTATTAGGTAAGCAGTCCCAGGAACCATAACATTCCTAGCCATATGTACCTTCAACCAGACACACTAAAAATATGTTGCTATCCTTTACAAACAATTTGCAGCTCTGTTAGCAATATTTTGTCAGTACAGCGTAGTGTTTTTTGAGATCGAGAATATTGTTTAGCCTTGGGCATTTGTATGGGTCATAAATGTGTCATGACAACCTGTGAGCAGGTTAAATAGTGCCTTAATTCCAGTCACTGAAGTTGCTTTTGTGTAAGAAAGTGATGTGTCTTATCATGATGGTTGGCAGTAAATTTTTCAATTTTATTATAGCATGGGTCAAATAAGGAGAGTTGAATAGATTCTAAATTGACTAGTATGGGAACTGTGTATAGGACAACAGTAGGGACGAGAAGACATGAGTCAATATTTATCCTAGCCTGCTCAGTTAGGTAAGCTTTAGCTCTTTAGAGGGCTTCCAATGTTGAGGGGTTTTCTTTACAGACTGTTTAGTGGTTACATTTTAGGTTTTCACCACTGGTAACCCCTAGTAACTTGACATGGGTTTCTATCTTGATTTTGCTTGATGATAGAACTGAGAAGGAGCTTTTTTTGTTGGATATTTGCTGAGGGGCAAACAAGATAAGTTTGGATTCTGGGGGGTTTCAAAGAGCTGTGAGCCAGTTAGCTAAGTCTCATCCTGTGGTAGAGACTCTTGGGTGTACTGTTGTAATTTAATCATGTTTCTGGCAGAGCAAAGGCTTTGATTTCTATTGATTAGATTTTACTTTCAATGCTTTCAATGAAGTCAGGGCTCAATAGATGCATTTGTGTGTGTTTGCGCGTGTGTGTGTGTGTGTGTGTGTGTGTGTGTGTGTGTGTGTGTGTGTGTGTGTGTGTGTGTGTGTGTGTGTGCATGTGTGTGCATGCGTGTGGATGTGTGTATTTATCCATGTATATATATCATAATAAATATGTGTGTGTGTGCTTGTGTGTGCATAAGTATGTGGGTTTGTGTATTTATCTGTGTGTATATATATATATATATATATATATATATATATATATATATATATATAAATATATCACAATAAATATGCGTGTGTGTGTGTGTGTGTGTGTGTGTGTGTGTGTGTGCGTGTGTGTGTGTGTGTACATTAGACCATTAATTATAGCTAAGGATGCTTTCAGTGCTGAGTCAAATTCCTTTATGATGTTATTAACAGACACCAATTATTCACCCAGTTCAATCCAGTTAACAGGATTTTGTCTATTTTTTTATGCAGTACAGGATGTTCCCTTTATAACCTTCAGGAGTACTATGTTCTGTTTCACATGACGGTAAAGTTCAGACTTTAATAAGTGCTTGAGTAAATAAAGAAATAGTTTTAAAATATTTTGCAACTTTCACAACTCAGTGATTTGTGCTAAGTTAATAGGACGTCTGCCAAGTAGGTTTTAACAAGATTCCTGTCATAGTTTAAATCATTGTAACTGTTCTATTTATCAGTTCTCTGACATTAAATCTCAGCTTCTAATGTTATTACACCATAAGAAAAATTGCTAATATGATTTATGTAATATATTTTAATTTTCATAGAAAACTGCAGTTGGGAGCACACCATCGTGGAACCCAATGTTTGCATATTTCATTATGTGTGTTTGTGTGTATGTGTGTCTGTGTGTTATTAAAAATATATATATATATATATATATATATATATATATATATGTGTGTGTGTATGTGTGTGTGTGTGTGTGTGTGTGTGTGTGTGTACTGGAGTCACAACCATCATCAAATGCTGGTTTGGTCAATCTCTGGTTAGTCTACAGAATTTGGACTACTAAGCAGATGGATGACAGGTGCAAGAGTGGACAATTCTCTTTAATTAGCAGTGGATATAGGGGCAGACCTCCCACATGGGGGGGGGGTGCACAGTGCAGGGGGGGGGGGGCTCTGCAAAAAAAATGTTTTTATTGTTTTTTTTTTTATTTTTTTTAAATTTTGCATTCACTGAGGTTATTGCACTGTGCATTCATAGAAGCATGTTACTGTTTCAACTTTTTTTTTGATGTTGTGAATGTCAACATTTGTATTTGATTATTTTAATAAACATGTATATGGATCCACTACCACTAGCTGCTTTGCACAAACAGTGCTTAATGTTGACATACAAACACTGACAGAAGCATGTCAGCATGCTACTGTTCAGGAGATAATTCTCAGAGCATGAAAAACAAAAAAGAGGGTTTTGTTGCAGGGCACAGGCCCTGTTGCACCCCCCACTCTATATATATATATATATATATATATATATATATATATATATATATATATATATATTTACACCACCTCCAAGATTGCACAATTCTCACAAAAAGGGCATATTGCTGGTTTAAATGTGTTGTAGGCAGTGAAAACTTGTACTGCTGGAGTACTCTCTGAAGCTTTAAACCATGTCTCAACAACTGCAGCGATATCTGCATTCTTCAGGGTAATGAGAGCTTCAAAGAAGTGGAGCATCTTGTTTAGACTTCTGGCATTGAGCAGAAACAGTCTATATGTCCTCCTTGCATTTGTGTGGGTTTCCTCCAGGTGCTTCAGTTTCATCCCACATTCCAAAGACATCCGTGGGGAGCATTTCTCCCCGGGCCTCCTCTGAAAACGGGCTGTGTCCCATTTGGACTATACCCGGTAAACAGATGTTAAATAAATAACAGCAAAAGAAAGAAAGAAAGAAATTAATAAAGAAAGAAAGAAAGAAAGAAAGAAAGAAAGAAAGAAAGAAAAATCCTTTATATTTCCTTGGGTATATTTTGCTGTGTTTGGCATTGCCTAAAAAGACTCTATGGCAGAGGACAATGCTTTAACCCATATTTGAAAGCCTAAAGGGAAGAGGTGCAGACCATTTCTGGCAAAGCAATCTGGGTTGTTAAACATGTCTTCTTACGCTGACAAGTATTGTATCCCCCCCTAGAATTACATCAGAAACTAAGCCAACTAGTTCATATTGTGGCATCATCAATGGTGAAGGTAGAATGCTGCTCAATGCTAGGCACATACCAACATTTGACACAATGTCTCAGAGTGCCATAATGTCTTTCTCTTCATGTAGTCTAGGTAGGTATGTCTCAGGGGGTCTATTGCACTTTGACAAATTTTTTAAATTATTGAAATTCACAAGGTCAAAACCATATGATTATCAATTTAAAATGTTGCAAAACAACAGAAATCTAACAGCATTGCATGGAGATCACAGTACTGTGGGGATCAGGGAATGTGCCCTTTTCTACATTGTTGTGCAATCACGAAGTTAGTATACATAATTAACAGGGGTGTGAAAGTGTAGGGGGCTTACCACTCTGGACAAATGCTGCTTATTTTCTGTAGTTGTTTTGGGGAATTTAAAATTTTTGATCATTTGGTCTTGACCATGTGAATTCTGCAATTTAAAACGTCAAAAAAGTGAAAGAGATCTGTCTCACGTCATTTACACCTAGATGGACTATGACTAAATCATACTGGTATATGTGGTCAATAACATCAGTGCATGCATAACTTGGTGGATCGTAGCCCCTGATAGGCATCAAGCCATTATTTTGTCATCATTCAACCTGGTGAGTGGGGCTTCAGTATGTCACAATGAAGTCCTCTATGATAGTCTACCTCTCAACCTGTTAGAGCAAGAAATCTTGACAAAGCCGTAAACAAAAGTGGGACAAAGGCCCAAAAATAGGGACAATTTTTAAATATTGTTCTTACAAATTTAGAAAGTTGATAGAATAACAGGTTTTGTATTAGCATGAATTTTCAGAAGTGTATAAAGTTTGAAACTCAAATGTCTGTCATTATTTTCTAATTTTAATCTTTAATGATTTGCCACTAATTTGTCATAAAACCACAAATTTATTAAAACCTGACCAAAAATATGTGGCAAAAATCTTGAAATTCTGCAAAAATCTGTACAGCTGAGAGGTATTATTGTATATTGGCTTATATTCTGGCTTAGTAGTCGAGGCTCCACCTGGTATGGCTGTTCATGGCTGTATGTGAAGTATTAAGTTTGTGTTTTCAAGTTTGCTGAGGATAATATTTGCAGGTGGAATGTCTGGGATGTTTTTTGGGTTTCAGAAGATTACATTTAAATGCCTCAGCATTATTAGGTCTATGTGTGGGATGCATACTATGTGTGGTGGGTGGTGGTGAGTGTGCTTCTAACAACCAGATTGTTATTGTGAGTGTTTATATGAGAGTTTTGCCTCCAGAGACATTGTGTATAGAAATCTCTTGCATACTGTGTTTGTTTTGTAGAGAATTAAATAGTTGTCAGTGAACATTAGACAATTGTTACATTGTTTCAAGATACCCATGCCCACCAAACTGGGTCTGGAGAAATTGGGGAAATGTATATCCATGACATCAAGTCCTTTACTGGGTGAGCTACAAGGATGTGTTGTATGTGGGGTAAATAGTGGGCTGACTAAGGGTGCTTTTGGACTAGAGACTAGACTGGGCTCTATAATAATAAATTCAAGGGGCAGTGATCCTCAACATGCAAACTAGCTGTTCTATATGTAACCAACATGCAAAGTAGTTGCCCTACACTCACTTGAGTTACTGGTAAAGTTTCAGAGGTAGTTTTAATGGGAAAATATGGTTTCTAGATGTTATGTCTATTCATGGCACTACTAACTGCCACTGCTTGATAAGCAGTGGTGTGCAAACTTGCTGTATTTATACAGGCACTTAAAACACAGGAAACTGGTTTCTAAGCCCTCTAGCCAATAAAACAACTACATATACAGCTTTCTTATGTGTTTTCCAACTCAGATAGATCAGGCCACCACCTACTGCCACTGGTTGGAATACCTGAGTCCTCTTCATGCAAAAACACAAAATAGTTGCCTAAATGTGTATGCATCCACAAAAGACTTTAGCAAACTAGGTAGATAAGGAAATTTCAAGTCAATCAGGCAAGAGCAAAACAGTTTGAGCAACTATAGTAATTTCAGCCTTAAATCCAGATAAAGGCACAAATAAAACAAATCAGCAGTCGAGCACTTAGATTCTGGAAGTGCAATTTTTTAATTACAGGAACTTAACTATTGCCTGGAAGGCATGTCTTGAAAGGAAATCACTTCAGAGGCACAGGTGATGATGCCAAGTGTTGCTGAGCCCTATGGGAATGAGCCAAGAGCCATGCAAAAACGCTACATTTAAATGGTCACTTAAAACATAACAAACTGGCTTCTAAGCCCTCTGACGAATAAAATGACTACACTTACAACTTTCTTATGTGTTTCCCCAACTCAGATAGACCAGGCAATCACCTACTTTCACTAGATGGAATATCCCAGTCCTCTTAATGTAAAAATGTAAAAAAGATTCTCGAGAGTGTATGATAATGCAAATCAACTTTAACAAACTAGATGAACAGGGCAATTTCAAGTCAATCAGATCAATAGTAAGAGAGTTTGAACAAATACAGTAATTTCAGCCTTACATGCAGATAAATGCACAAATAAAACAAAAATAGGAAGTTTCCAAACTTTCTACCATTGCCGAAATTGCATTCAGCAAATAGACGTGATTCTGCAAACATTTCACATGCATATAGGAATTTATATATTACATGTATGATTGCATTGCATTTTATGCATATCTTAGTTTGCATTTTGTATATATTTTTTCTCAATGGACTCTGAGTGGATCTTTTAATCCTATCCTATCTGCATTCAGTCTTACCTGTGTATTCTAAAGTTTACTATGTAGTCTTTTTGTATATACTATCATTGATTTAAAGACAGTGATGTATTTTCTGCTCTTTGAGCTTGAGTTACATTTGAAAAGATTCAGGAGACCAGTCCACTTACCTGGTTAAAAATATTAAATAAATGAATAAATAATAACTAGACAGGGAATTTTATGAGCTTCATGGTGGCACAGTAAGAAAATGTAGTTTCCACTAATCTGCAGCAGTTCATTCATGCACTACTAGTTCTAAGTCATCCATATTCTTATCTACATTGTTTCCATTTGTATCTGGATTACACTTATAGCTATTATTAGTATAGAGCTTTGTTATGTGCCCCCTCCTTTCACACTTAAAACATAAAACATTCATAAATGCCCCCTTTGGTTTAGACACATGTGAATCTATGAACACAGGTTTCTCCATTACTATTGGCAACTCACTTTTATACACATTTTCATAGAGAGTTAATCTTTCAAGAAGTGTCTGTGTCTCATGGGTCTACCTGATGTACTCAGTTATTAATAGCATTAGGTAATGCTTGCTTAAATCTGTCAATTACTAATGTCTCAATCATATTGTCTTTAGTGTTGTTAGTTTCTGGCTCAAGCCGTATGGTGACAATATGTTTAATTTCTGACAACCTTGACATGACAATTTTGCTTTTAACACAAACCCATTCATTGAATTTTAGTGCTTGAGGTCTTCCTGTTAGCCTCATCTGATCAAACAAACACTACCTTACCTTTTTTGCAGTCCTTGTAGTCAATTACTTTTATATCCATAAAGACGCAAAGGAGATTTTTTTTGCTTTTTTGTCTTTCCCTTAACCCATTAAGCTGTCTTATTAACATATTAGGTCATAGCTACAATTTGGCTCCCAGAAAACAACAATGTGTTAAGACTTCTCATCTTCCTTTTGTGGATGATTTAAAACTGTATAGCTCATCAGATGAGGAACTGAAAGCACAGCTGCAAGTGATATAAGAATGTTATTTGGTCTTGCTAAATGTGCAAAAGTAACTATTAAAGCATGAAAGCTGCAGCACCAAGAAAACATCAGTTTGGGACAGGAATGTGATATAAAAGAACGTTAGGAAGAAGTAGCATATAAATATTTGGGGAATGATGAAGGATGCCAATAAAACATTAACAAATGCGAATAAAACTTAGTAAGGGATATTTTAGAAGATTAAATTAATCCTGAAAACATTGTTGACATCCAGGAACAAAATCCAAGCTATAAAACAATTTGCTCTTCCTGGCCTAATTTATAGTTTTGCAGTGACTGACTGGCCCCAAAAGGTGTTGGATCAGTTGGACGGAAAAAAAAGAAGGATGCTTCATGCTCAACAAATGATTTTAAGAATCAGTACATACAAAGATTATATATTCCCCATTCTGAAGGAGGTATGGGCTTCCTCAAAATTGATTACATGTATAGATCTGTATTAGTGGGACTGCAAAAATATCTGCTGCCCTCATAAGACTCAAAATCAGTGAAAGTTTTAAAACATGAGGAGAATAAGTCTAAGATGACTTCCCTGCTTAGTTTAGCAGAAGCATTTCAGAGTCAAGCTGGAACGGAATTCAAACCAGAAGTAGATAAAAATCAGGCAGCAACTGACTGTGCCAAAACATAAAAGAGAAAATATAATCAGACAAGAATGCAAGAAATGTGGAAAATGCATAAATATAGCTGCAAGTATAGAAAACTTTTGGAACAACCTCATGTTAATCAGGATCAAAAGCAGGAATGGTTACACTGACTCTTCACAAAAATGTCTGCCTTAAAAATGAAAATAAAAGTCTGGTCAGCTTCAGCAAGTATAACACAAAGTTTTAACAGTATAACAAAAAGGGACTTGCAATTTGTAAACAATATAACAAAGTCTGGGTATGCTATGCCCTACTCAGTCCATAGTTTTTCTTTAGTGCAAACATAACTTTATGGTGGAAATGAATGAAACCTTTAGAGTACCTTTAGTGATATGAAAAAAAACACAGAAATAAAGCACAGCCGCTGCTTCTGTGTCTGAGATAAAGATTCTTAGGATTCTCCTCTGGTTAGCTTAGCCATCCTTTCCACAGGACTCCTTTCAATATTCATAAACTCTTCCAGGCTCGTCTTGAAGCTTTCTCTCTCTCTCTCTCTCTCTCTCTCTCTCTCTCCCCCCTTTTAAATTCCACAAGGTTGCATGTAAGAGCTATTTTAAACAGGAACACGTTTTCCTCTTAAAGGAACTAGCACAACATTCAATGCATATTAGATAAACCAAGCTGTAGCTAGATCAATTGCCACTAAGGGCAATCTGCATAATGGTGTTATTTCAATCCAAGATTATGGAAGAAAAAAATATACAAAATTGTTGCAAAGAACTTATGGAAGCTCTTTTTTTAGTTACTAACATGCACTCACAAGTCTTTTAAACAGGTGCAAGTTAAACATCCATGGCTGCTTGAATGATTACCAGCAGTGCACTTACACCTGGTCAGTGGCTCATGTGTACTGTTGATCCTACCCCCTAACAGTTTGTGTCTGGAGCAGCAATCTTACCCCCTAACAGTTTGGGCCTGGAGCAGCAATCCTACCCCTTAACAGTCTGTGCCTGGATCAGCAATCCTACCCCTTAACAGTCTACCTGAAGCAGCTGCCCCTTTGCATAGCCCTAGCTACTTTACTGCAAATACGTGGCATCAGTGGCTCTGATGGAATGAATGTTACACACATCCAAAACCTCAATTTCATATTCTTCCCATGTGGACAATTGATAAATAGTTAGGCAGACAGACAGATAGATAGATGACAGATTCATAGACAGATAGAAAGACAGACAGAGAGACCTATAGAGATAGTATTTCAGCAGATGTGGGTCTGAGTACTTGGATTTCTGTTAGCATAGTATGTGAGCCTGATAACTTGTGCAGGCCTTGCTGCTACTTATCCTGTAGCATTAATAGAGAACACAGAAATAAAATGGCTTAAGAATCACATTTTGTTGATGTTGCAAAACTAAATTCTGTTGGTTATCAATGCATTTTTTTAAATTCAAGATGCCATTTCCTTTTCCGCATTTGCTGAGCAGAAAACAAATGAAAAATGCCATCATGTTTCCTTAAATTCTGCATGTGGAGCCCTTATTGGAACCCAGATGACCAAGGTTCAATTACTAGGATTGTCAGGCAGGGGAAGGAAAAAAGAAACATGGCCCACTCAGCTCCTCTGGGGGCTGGAAGGTGTCTGCATGCATTCCAGGAAACAATGGGCAGTACAATCTCCCTGGTGAAGACCAGAGAGGCCACTACTTATGTTCTGAAGGGAGAGGTATGGCCACTTTGAGGAGATGACCCCTGTAGAAGTGAGTGGGTGTCCTCTGCAGACAGGCCATTGCATGATATCTCCCTGACATCTAGTCAAGTGATTGGAGCAAAGCCATAGCTGTCTCATTAGATGCCCAATGGCACTCTGGTCTGCTGCCCCTTAATGCTAGGTTATAAAAATGTAAACTGCCCAATGGCTGTCTAAATGACAGTGGTCGACAGTCACCCCCATGAAGAGGAAAGAATGGATTTATTAGCTAGGATGGGGGCTGATAATCGATGGACAATGGGATATTAAAAATAACATCTTTATGATAATGCTATATTTTTTGTAATATATTTGAAATCTTGCTATTGGCCCAAATCAGGACTGAAAAGGGTTTGATATGCTCTGCCCTCTTGTAGATAATAAGTAAATAAAACATAAAAATAAGTCACTAATTAGAAATACCTTTTTACTGGGGTGACTTACAAATGTTGTTTAGTTAAGTAGCTGATCTACACAGTCACACAACCTGCCAGAGTAGACTGGTGGAACTATGCTGTAGATTACAAGATTCAGCCCAGCAAACTGAATAGGGACAAAGTAAGGGCAAAAATCCAGTAATGAGGCTCCAAAATGACAGCTTTGTTAAATCTTTCTGCCCTTTTCCACCATTTCATGATCTACACCACTGATGGGCTTACAGTGCAGTAAACCTGAAAATCAGTAAACATTTACTCTGCTGAAAAGGATCATTGTTCACTGTGTAAGTAAGACTAATGACCCAGCTGACATAAATCAGAAGCATGTGTGAATTTGCTTCAGTCATTCTGAACAGTTCCAGCAGGAAATGCTTGCTATCAGTTAATGATCCTCATGCTGTGGTGAATAGTCTTACCTATTTTTGCAGAACTTACCACCTATTGCTTCATGCTTGTGAAAGGGTCAGGGGTTGGAGACATTCCAGCACATACACATACTGTGTCTGGATTGTTTCGAGGAAACATAGATGTGTGCTTTTGTCATTGTTTCATTCTGCTAGTAAAGGTGAGGCATTTTACGGTGAAGCATTATGAGGTAACATTTACTTATCAAAGCCGTTCTTACCCCAACAGTCTTTTAGGACTAAAGCCAGGGAAACCATTCCTATTAGTTTGTAATTTTTCAGGAACACCAAATAATCTCTTTCAGACTTTGGAGGCAGAGTCATTGTTGGCAGTCATGCATAATTTAAGTTTTACTGTGATGGTACTCACTTTGCTTTGTAATCCAGTACCATGCAATGACAGGATTAGCTTTACCTGTCACTACATTCAGTAAGAAATCTACTACAACAGAAGTGTATGGCAGCTTACTGACACTGCCCTCGTCTGCAGTAGTCCTTCTCTGTGCCTCAGGTATAGCTGCAAAGCTTACAGATCTTCATCTATCTCCAACAATGTGGTTAAACCGTTTTGTTTTGATGCACAATAAAGGAATTGATAGCTGACTAATATGTAGTGAGTGTAGATATACACAAAATAATTTTAGCATTTCTGAATAATAGAACTGTTATTTTGAACTTAATTCCAGTGCTAGTGTTTTTTCACAAATGTAAAGTATGTTTTATTATCAAGTAAATTATTGCACATCATCAATAAACATTATTGTGTACTCCCTGCTTGTGTTTATGTGTACTCTTGCTTGATTTGACTTTGCATCTGACTCTGAAAGAAACATTTTTGTGCCAGAATGCTGTCCTCATTATTAAAATGAAAATGCACATATTGTGATAACTGCAGAGACTTTAGATGACATATCTTGCTGCACTAGAATTTCCTTATACACTACCCTTTATATTTGTACTGGATACATCCAAACCTTTTCTCAGCTACCTTCTCCATGGAGATGATACTTTAGTTCAGCTCATCTGTTTGGTGATGCCTTGGAGTGTAAGATGTCTTGTATTTTTAATGAAGAAGAAAGTATGAAGCTTGTCCAGGGAATCTTTGCATGTGATAAAAATATTGTCAATAAAATGATAGTAACAATCCACGTATTGCCAGAGTTGTGAGGTAATGATGTTCCATTGTTCCAGTCACTGTCACTGAACGCAATCTGTTTAAGTGTTCTTGGATTAAAGCATTTGCTGTAATTTATATGTCCTTTTCTATGAAAAATAGAAAAGTATATATTACTTGCTACTGCTATGAATAAGTTCGATCTGATGAATCTCTGACAAGGGCAAAAGCACTGATCTATTGTTTTAATAAACTGTGGTTTAATCAAGCAATACCAGCTTGAATCTTGTTTTCTTATTGTTAATAAGAATGGCATGTGATGATTGACATGGATCTTACATAAGAAGTTTTGACAATTGCTTATTTTAATAATTTGTTAACTGATATCAGGAGTTATTGTTCCTGTACAACTAATTTTCCCTATTTTTGTTTTTTATTCTCTTCATTATGTAAAGTGTGCACCTTCCCTTAAGGCTGGAAAACTACATCTATCTGTGTGTGTGTGTGTGTGTGTGTGTGTGTGTGTGTGTGTGTGTGTGTGTGTGTGTGTGTGTGTTTAGTATGGTACTTGGGGTAAGCGTAATACAGATATTATGTCATGTGTATGGGCTATAAGGTACTACTGCTATAAGGTACTACTGCCTCACAACGCTTCTATGTATGAATAACTGTATCACCCATACAACGTCATGGCTTACCGCCTACACACACACACACACACACACACACACACACACACACACACACACACACACACACACACACACACACACACACATTCACACATGTGTATATATGGGCTGAATTTTGTTATTTGCTAGTAATTACAGGTGTGGGGGTAGCCACATTCTTTGACTTCCTGTCCTTGCATATTTAAACTGGTGCGTGTGAAATAATTCCTGCTTTAAAACTTCAGCTTGGCCAGCTAAAAACTTGGTTATATTCAACTGGACGTATAAGAGAATTTAAGTACCTTTTTCTGCACTTTTTTTTTAAAAAATACAGTATTTAAATTGATTTAAACTGTGTATGAAGGAGTGTTGAAGGAATTTTTATCTGAAGTTATTCTGCTCTTCAGTAACTTGAACTAAAGCTAGTGTTGGCTGAATTTTGTTATTTGCTAGTAATTACAGGTGTGGGGGTAGCCACATTCTTTGACTTCCTGTCCTTGCATATTTAAACTGGTGCATGTGAAATAATTCCTGCTTTAAAACTTCAGCTTGGCCAGCTAAAAACTTGGTTATATTCAACTGGACGTATAAGAGAATTTAAGTACCTTTTTCTGCACTTTTTTTTTAAAAATACAGTATTTAAATTGATTTAAACTGTGTATGAAGGAGTGTTGAAGGAATTTTTATCTGAAGTTATTCTGCTCTTCAGTAACTTGAACTAAAGCTAGTGTTGGCTGAATTTTGTTATTTGCTAGTAATTACAGGTGTGGGGTAGCCACATTCTTTGACTTCCTGTCCTTGCATATTTAAACTGGTGCATGTGAAATAATTCCTGCTTTAAAACTTCAGCTTGGCCAGCTAAAAACTTGGTTATATTCAACTGGACGTATAAGAGAATTTAAGTACCTTTTTCTGCACTTTTTTTTAAAAATACAGTATTTAAATTGATTTAAACTGTGTATGAAGGAGTGTTGAAGGAATTTTTATCTGAAGTTATTCTGCTCTTCAGTAACTTGAACTAAAGCTAGTGTTGGCTGAATTTTGTTATTTGCTAGTAATTACAGGTGTGGGGGTAGCCACATTCTTTGACTTCCTGTCCTTGTATATTTAAACTGGTGCATGTGAAATAATTCCTGCTTTAAAACTTCAGCTTGGCCAGCTAAAAACTTGGTTATATTCAACTGGACGTATAAGAGAATTTAAGTACCTTTTCTGCACTTTTTTTAAAAATACAGTATTTAAATTGATTTAAACTGTGTATGAAGGAGTGTTGAAGGAATTTTTATCTGAAGTTATTCTGCTCTTCAGTAACTTGAACTAAAGCTAGTGTTGGCTGAATTTTGTTATTTGCTAGTAATTACAGGTGTGGGGGTAGCCACATTCTTTGACTTCCTGTCCTTGCATATTTAAACTGGTGCATGTGAAATAATTCCTGCTTTAAAACTTCAGCTTGGCCAGCTAAAAACTTGGTTATATTCAACTGGACGTATAAGAGAATTTAAGTACCTTTTTCTGCACTTTTTTTAAAAATACAGTATTTAAATTGATTTAAACTGTGTATGAAGGAGTGTTGAAGGAATTTTTATCTGAAGTTATTCTGCTCTTCAGTAACTTGAACTAAAGCTAGTGTTGGCTGAATTTTGTTATTTGCTAGTAATTACAGGTGTGGGGGTAGCCACATTCTTTGACTTCCTGTCCTTGCATATTTAAACTGGTGCATGTGAAATAATTCCTGCTTTAAAACTTCAGCTTGGCCAGCTAAAAACTTGGTTATATTCAACTGGACGTATAAGAGAATTTAAGTACCTTTTTCTGCACTTTTTTTAAAAATACAGTATTTAAATTGATTTAAACTGTGTATGAAGGAGTGTTGAAGGAATTTTTATCTGAAGTTATTCTGCTCTTCAGTAACTTGAACTAAAGCTAGTGTTGGCTGAATTTTGTTATTTGCTAGTAATTACAGGTGTGGGGTAGCCACATTCTTTGACTTCCTGTCCTTGCATATTTAAACTGGTGCATGTGAAATAATTCCTGCTTTAAAACTTCAGCTTGGCCAGCTAAAAACTTGGTTATATTCAACTGGACGTATAAGAGAATTTAAGTACCTTTTTCTGCACTTTTTTTAAAAATACAGTATTTAAATTGATTTAAACTGTGTATGAAGGAGTGTTGAAGGAATTTTTATCTGAAGTTATTCTGCTCTTCAGTAACTTGAACTAAAGCTAGTGTTGGCTGAATTTTGTTATTTGCTAGTAATTACAGGTGTGGGGGTAGCCACATTCTTTGACTTCCTGTCCTTGCATATTTAAACTGGTGCATGTGAAATAATTCCTGCTTTAAAACTTCAGCTTGGCCAGCTAAAAACTTGGTTATATTCAACTGGACGTATAAGAGAATTTAAGTACCTTTTTCTGCACTTTTTTTTTAAAAATACAGTATTTAAATTGATTTAAACTGTGTATGAAGGAGTGTTGAAGGAATTTTTATCTGAAGTTATTCTGCTCTTCAATGGCATTGAAACTGCCCGCCCCTCAGCCTGCCTCTTGGCCCATCTCATTTGCTCACTCAACTGAGTGCAGTGAGATCATATTCTGATTTCAGGCACTCCTACTGTGTACAAAGAGAGCATCTGGGAAATAGAAAAAAAAAAAAAATTAAGCTTATTTCCTGCCTTTCTTGTTAAGTGGTACAGACTATTTGTAGGCTTCTGAGCCCCCAAGCCCTTCTGTGTTTGAGGGAAGCCTTCTAGCTTGTTTATTTCTTATAACTAGCCAGTTTTCTAGTTTCAGCACTCAAATCTGTTTCTTTGATCTCAGCACTTGTTCAGAAAAAAAAAAAAAAAAAAAAAAAATGTCATCTGCTTTTACTGTACTTGTGTTTATACCTACTTCTTTTTACTTTTGCATCATCTTAAAATACTCAATTGTATTTATTACTGCTTGGTGTAACTCATTCTAAGCCTTTTGGTTTAAACACTTGGGCTTGGACCAGTTAGTTGTTTTGCACTGAGAGGGTTTGTGGTCTGCACTGTTGTGGCAGAACAGGTAGCTTACATCCTTCTAGGTTGAGAACTGCTGATTGAGGGCTCAGTGTCTGTTATTCTAAAAGTGTATTAATTCTGGTTTAAGCACTTGGGCTTTCAAGCCAGTTATTTTACATTAAGAGGGTTCGTGGTCTGCACTCTTGTGGGAGGAGAGGCTGGACTCTGCCCTTCTGAGCTGGGAATTTCTGGTTAAAGGCTTATAGTGCATGCATATCTGAACTGTTCCTTACTGAAGTTGGTGCGCCTTGTTTGCTGTGGCATAGACTGGATTCGGGCCTGCTGGATCTAGCTTTGTTTGTGTAACTTGAGCACTAATCCAGACATTCTCTAAAGTATTCAATGGTATTTATTACTGCTTGGTTGTAACTTGATTAAAGTGTAGCTATCATTCAAGTTATTTGGATTAAGCACTTGGGCTTCAGAACAGTTGTTTTACATTAGGAAGGTTTGTGGCAAGCACTGTGGTGGCAGGACAGGTAGCTTTCATCCTTCTAAGTTGGGAACTGCTGCTTGAGAGCCCAGTGTCCAAGTGTATTAGTTCTGGTTTAGGCACTTGGGCTTCAGGCCAGTTATTTTACATTAAGAAGGTTCGTGGTCTGCACTCTTGTGGGAGAAGAGGCTGGACTCTGCCCTTCTGAGCTGGGAATTTTCTGGTTGAAGGTTTATAGTGCCTGAATATTTGAACTGTATCTTACTGAAATTGGTTCACCTTGTTTGCTCTAGCATAGACTAGATCCAGGCCTACTGAATCTAGCTTTGTTTATATGCTTGTTGTTTGTTTGCTTGTTATTTCACTGGAAGCTAATTCCACCTAATACGCAACTTCTCAGCGCTTCTGTGGATCACTAGTGATATCTGCATTGCTTACTGTACTTATTTCCTTGTTTCACTTGAAAGAAAGTTACTGTTTGTCGTTTTGCATGTAGTTACTTGTAACACATTGCACTCAAGTTACCTGGCACTTGCTCACTAAAGCAATTATATAAGTCAGCACTAAAAATTAAAAGCACTACACCCTCACTCCCCACTGGCCCTTGTTTTCAATTAAGGATTTCCCAATATTATTCTAGCATGTCCAAAGGTCAGTTGTCAATCTCCTCTCCGGTCCAGCTGGTGAATCTGGGAATCTTGAGGAAATGTTATAACTGCCTCATGTACACAGACAACCCTCTCCTCCTCCCACATAACACAAATACTTGCGAGAGATGCAGCTATTTAGCCAATCTGGAGGCTGAGCTCTCTCAACTCAGGACTGGCAAGACCAGACAGGAGGAGAAGGCAACTACACACACCACAAAACCAGCCTCACATAATGCTACCACTCCACTGAATCAAACACATAAACACACAAATACATACTCGGAGGCTCTGAGTAAAAATTTACCTAAACAGCAGAGGCCTCCAAAGCAGACACCCAAACAACTGCTACCTCAAGACACCCCACAAGCAACACATAAACCACAAAAGCAGTGTGCAAAGCAGTCACAGCCCTTAAGGCCAAATACAACACCAAACATACTTGTCATAGGTGACTCCATAGTCAGACACACTGATGTCCCACTCACCAGGCTGAACAAGGAGAGGGTCACAGTAAGCTGCCTATCGGGCGCTAGAATCCGCCACATAACACAAGCACTCGGGTCACTCCATGGCAAGTACAAATATGACACAGTCATTGTCCATGCTGGTGTGAACGACCTGAGACGTACCTCCCTGGACTACATGAAAAGAGACATAGAGCAGCTCTCTGATTATGTAGCCCAGGCAGGTATGACCCTAACCCTGAGCAGTATCCTTCCTTCACATAGAATGATGCCACAATATAGAGACAAGATGATCAGCTTTAACAATTGGCTTAATGTCTGGTGTCATTCAAAGGGGATCCAGTGTCTGTCTGCCTGGGATGACATGCTTGACAAGCCACGCTGCTTCGCAAGGGACGGCTTGCACCTGTCACCCCTGGGATTCCGGATATTGGCTAAGGCTCTTGCCACCCCATAGTGCCTTTTTAGGCAAGGCTCAAATTCTAAACCTACCACCCTAGAAAACAAAAATGGGAAGAAACTGAGGGTAATGCTGCTCAATGCCAGAAGTCTAAATCTCAAAATGCACGCACTCGAGGCCCTTCTCAGTATGGAGAACATCGATGTCTGTGCTGTAACTGAAACCTGGTTCAAGGCTCCTGAGAGCACCCGGCTCTTTTAGGTTTTACCTCATATCATCCGTTCCGCCCCAAAACCCGGACCACACCACAAAAGGAGGGGGTGTATCCATATTCATAAAGGATACTCACACCTGCAGGTTGGTGGCAACGCACGAAGCTTCGGAAACCATCCAGGTGCAACTAACCATAGGCAAAACTGCTCTACAAATTGTAGCATGCTACAGGCCACCCTCTCAAACTCAGGAACCCCACACAGCCTTCCTGAAGACACTGGAGGGTATAAATGTATCTCCAAACACCATCATATTGGGTGATTTCAACTACCCGAATATAGACTGGGAACATTACTCAAGCCCTAACTTTCTAGCCCAACGGTTCCTGGAGTTCATAAATTCAAATGCCATGGAACAGCTAGTCACTGTTCCCACGAGAGGAGAAAATATACTAGATCTCATTGTCACAAACATGGGGACAAAATGCTCCACACCGAAGTATATCCCTCATTGGTGAGATCTGATCATAAACTAATCTCACTGGAAATCCACATCCCGCCCCCACCCCAAGCAAAAGACCATAGTGAAGAACTTCTCTAAAGCAAACTTCACACTACTCAAGACTGGTGTGGTATCCTTCAAGGCCCCTGAGCCAGAGGAAACCACAACCCAAGCTGCGGAAGCCCTTACAAATGCCTTCTATGAACACCTCCAGGACTGCATGGATCAGGCAATCCCAAATAAAACCAAGACTCTTTCCACAAAGGGCAAACGTCCAGTCTGGTGGACCCCAGCCATTAACAAACTTTACAATAAGAGGAGAAAGCTATTACATGATAGAACAAAATCCATAAAAGGGAAGTCACCCCTGATCATTATTAGTAAAAAAATACGAGCACTCATAAAATCAACTAAGGCCAATTTTGAGAGAAAAATTGCCATGGATTCAAAGGACAATCATAAGGCCTTTTTCAGCTATGTTAGGAACCTGGGTGGAAACTCCCAGATATGCTCAGAATTAGTCCAAAATGATACAAAAATCACTGAACCCACAGACATTGCCAACATACTGGCAGACAGGTTCAGTGCAAACTTCACCCCTCTCCCCTAAAGGAGAGATAACTATCCCAGCCGAGTGTAGCCTCCCGGACATCTCAAATGCGCAGGTGAAAGCTGCTCTCTCTAAAGCTAAAAACACAGCATCAATGGGACCGGATGGTGTCCCCGGCTGTGTGCTACACGAGCTAAATGAGGAATTAAACCCGCACATAAGGCAGCTGTTTAATCTCAGCCTTACCACAGGATACGTGCCCAAGGAGTGGCGACGGCAACTGTGGTCCCACTCCACAAAGGCGGTGCCTCTACGGACCCTGGTAATTACCGCCCCATAAGCTTAACAAGTCTAGTCTGCAAAGCTATGGAGAGGATCATAATGGAGCTCATAAACAAAGATATAGGGGACTTGCAGACATTGGACCCGACCCAGTTTGGCTTTGTCAAGGGAAGATCATGCCTTTTGAACTTGGTTGACTTCTTGAAACAGTCACCAAGGCCATTGATGAGGGAAAGGCAGTCCATACAGCCTACCTTGACCTTGCAAAGGCTTTCGACACAATACCCCACTCGGGTATTGTAGAAAAACTTACCAGCTTAAATGTAAACCCATATGTCACAAGATGGGTTGCAAACTGGCTTAAGGACAGAACCCACAGGGTTAGAGTTGCTGGCGCTGTGTCAGACTCCAAGCCGGTCACAAGTGGTGTCCCACAGGGCTCGTTCCTTGGCCCCCTATTGTTTGGCATCTACTTCTCAGAAGTACAGGCCAACATGGGAGGACTTTGGCTGACAAAGTTTGCAGACGACTGCAAACTGGGCCATAGTGGAAAGTGCATCGGACACGGATATCCTTCAGAAGGGACTCACGGAAACAGATAGCTGGTGCCAGAGCCATGGCCTGAAGTTAAACGCCAAAAAATGTATAGTCATACCCTTCGGGAAAAACAAGGTAACCCCAAGCTACCATTATAGGTGGCAATCCACTAAGCACAGAAGAGGTTATCAGGGACCTGGGGACCCAGGTTGACAGTGGCCTTTCTTTTGACACTCACATTGCTAAAGTGGTTAGAAAGACCTTCTACATTGCCCACCTGATCATGAAGGGATTCACATCCAGATCTAGTGAGGTCATTGTTCCCCTGTACTCTTCACTTATCAGACCAATGATCGAGTACAATGCCCCATTCGGGATGTATCTCACCCGACATCTGCAGCAATTGGAGAGACCCCAAAAGTTCCTCACCAAAAGGATAAAGGGACTCCAAAATCTGTCATATGCTGCCAGATTGAAGAAACTCCAGCTCTATTCAGTCGCATACCGTCTGCTCAGAGGTGACATGTGCCTGACATACAAGGCCATGTCCAACCCGGAATTAATGGACATGCTCCACCTCAAAAAATCCAAATTCACCAAAACCACTAGAGCAAGCGACTTAAACCTTAGCACGGATATAAATAGGATGTGCTGGAGGGATAGATTTATCACTCAGAGACTCCCTATGCTGTGGAATAAAATCCCGGTCCATGTGAGGCAGAGCACCTCGCTGACTCTGTTCAAGAGAAATCTAGACCTGTGGATGGGAGATCGTAGGTTTACCCCAGGAATCAACTCTGTGTCACTGCTGGACAGAGGCACAACAAACTAATGGGCACAGTATTTTTTCATATAAGGGGTGGCGTAAGCCACAATAATTTGGGCTAGGCTTATAAATGCCTTAGGGCAGATAGCCTAGTATAAACCTATGAACCTATGAACCTAAGAGCTACCTTCCATCAAATGGTAACTCACATAAATCAATCTCTATAATCCCATGTCCCAGAAATTACTGTTCTCAAAACATTTTACTATGTATTAGCTCTTCTGTAAGATTGCAGTTGTGTTACCCAGTTTGTCACCATCCTTAGTGCTTTTCTCTTTTCCCCAAAGTAATGCAGCTGTGGAGCAATAAGTAAGGCAGGTGATGGCAATGTTCAGCATGCAGGGGGTAAATCAGTGAATGGGGGTTACCCCTTGCAAAACTTAATATTCAGATGTATCTCTCCTGCAGTTTTGGTAGGGACATTGACAGTTTTGATTAGTACAGTTTACTGTTTCTGGGTTTGCTTCATGACAATCCATATTTAAATTCACACAGAGCTATGATACAATTGATGTGTTGAAAACTGGTGCAAAAGTCATCGTTTAGTGTTTCACTTAAGGACACTTCTAACTAGAAAACCCCCCTCAAAAAACATACATATTGCATTACAACTTGCTTTGTCTGCGATATTAACCAATCTGTATCATTCCAGAGTATTATTATTATTATTATTATTATTATTACCGTTATTATTATAATACATACACGTGCTGCTGAGGGTTGCATTACTGAAATGATTTGTGTTTAGTTTTTACTAATGTACCTTTTCCCTGTAATATGACATGATCATTTTAGGCATTTATCTCAGAGTTCATTTAAAGAGATAGTAATGAGAACCACTTTGTCAGTGAAGAGATCATCATTGTTTCTTGTTTAACAAATTCACTTTGATTTTTATTGCACAGATTTCAAAAAAGCATTTCATAGTGAATTTAAACTTTTTCCCAAATACATTAGTTAAATTAGATTTTTATTATATAATTCAGGTGTAGTTAAAATGGCTTTCCAACATTTCTCCCTGAGGATCTATTGCTCAAGCCACACCTACCTGATTCTGAACTCAGTAAATAGTTTTCGGTAGGAAAACACTGCTAGTATGGATTCTAAGTTTGTTCTGACAGTGATTCCTTTATTTAGGGAGATTTCTCCCTTTTTTGCATTTGTATAACTGTGGACCTCATATAAGTTCGGGAAGGTATGCAGGGATTATCTCTCACACAAACCCCCCTGTATAAAAAAAACACAAAAAAATTATTTTTGAGTTTCAACAGATTTTTCCCAAAGAGTTTAACTCAGCGAGTTGAGTGTTCAGTGGTGTAAAGTTCTGGGATTAGTAGGTGAAACAGTTACAAGTGGCAAGTCCCACTATCCCCCATAGTCCATCGGTAAGGTGTAAGGTTACTTGTCTCTCTGTTGGCAGCTCTATTTTGACATCAAAATTTCAGTTACAAAATTTATATAGTAATATGTTAGCAGTTGTCCCCATGATGAGAAATTGACAAATTAATATGTAATTGGTTGTTTACTAGTGTTTATCTGCATAAAGCTATTATTATATGGGGAAATATTTGGGTGAAGCAAAGGAGACAAAAAAATTGAGGATCTATTGATCTATTGTCGGTCAGATTAGTTTGGCTTCTGATTTTTAGCTATCTGCAGTATTTTCTATTCCAAACATACATTGTAGTAATTTTTCTTCCTGAACGTGATGGCTATTATTTCTTAGACCCAAGCTAAAATGCTTCCCTGATACAAGTGAGCATTAGTCCGGAATATGATCCTACTATGGATATCAGAACTGTACAATCCAAAAAAAAAATGCAATGGAATCACCGAAAAATAATGCCCTGAACTTAGACTGGCAAAATAGCTAACCTTAAAAGTTTTATGAGGATTCACCCTTGAACTTATATATACCAACACAAAGGTTACACAAACTCAAAGAAAAGAGAAATTTCCAAAGGAAGGGAATCACTGCTGGTGCATACTTAGAAACTGCACCCGTAGTTACTTCCTATGGAAAACGGTGCCTAACATTATATTATTTGGTATCTTGTTCTATGGAAAACGGTGCCTAACATTATATTATTTGGTATCTTGTTCTATGGAAAACAGTGACTAACATTATATTATTTGGTATCTTGTTCTATGGAAAACAGTGACTAACATTATATTATTAGGGTATCTTGTTCTATGGACAACTGATGCTCAAGAAATTTCACCTTGACAACTTGCAGCCCTGAATTAGTAACAAAACTACTATTTATTTATTTATTTATTTATCAGCATTTGTTTACCAGGAAAATTTACTGGGCCATACAAAGCCCATTTTCAGTGGAGGACCGGGGCAAAAAGCTCCACAAAACTCACATTTAGAATATGCAAAGAATCATATAAAACATATTTAGTATATACAAAGTACATAAGGAAAGATTACTACAAAGTAGCACATTTGGTATTTCTAAAGCACACCGGATAAACTTAATTACACTATAGTACAAATACAGTTGACATAGTAGTGTGGATTAAGTATTAAAATGCTTAGCAAGCATATTATATCTGAGGTTCTAAGCTTAATTTACATTAATAGACTATCAGCAGTCACATTACAGTAGCTATAGTATATAGTAGGAAAAGTGGGGAAGATTTAAGAAGGCACAAGTAAGAAAATTCATAGCGATTACAATAATAGTGAAAGGGTGAGAGTAATAAAAAACTAGAGATAGAGGACATGGAAGAAAGTTACAAGTAGTAAAGGGTAAAGAAAGAGAGAGAGAGAGAGAGAGAGGTAAGGTAGCATATTTGTGATTGACATAAACTAGAATGTAAGTTGAAGAAGGAGCTTATGGGAATAATAGGAGGACATTAAGAACTAGGTTATAGAAGGAGGATGCTTAGTACAGTTACAGATCCAGTAACAGTGGAGGAGAGTATGCAGAGCTGTTTTGAAGGAAACAGTGCATTGCATGTTACAAATGGCTGGAGGAAGGTCATTCCAGGTTTTACCTATTAACCAGGTGTATAGTAGTTGACCAACAGATAGATTAGGTTTTTGAATTTGGAAGAGGTGTTGGTTTTCTGATCACAGGGGCCTGTTGGATTATAGTTGGAAAATAAGGAAATTAGGGCAGGGCAGTCCTGAGGTTTTGTAAGGATTTTGTTTGTGGTAGTTAGTTGGAGATAGGTGAGATAGTGGGGGGAATGTGAACCAGTTTAGTGATTTTAGGGTTGTGCAGTGCTGGGTGGTATGGTGGGTGTTTATGGCGAATTTGACTACTTTGTTAAAACATAATTCTAGATTAGTATTGAGGGAGGCTTGGAGGTTGGTTAGCAATGGGGCACCATAGACAAGAGAAGGAAGTAGACAGGTGGAAGCACGTACGTGTCTTGTAGGGAGGGAGAGGAAATGCTTATGTTTGCAAAGAAGTCTGAGTTTTTTGTGTGTCTTACTGGTGCTATTTTGTAAGTGTAGGTCAAATTTAGAGTTTTCGACAATTATGATACCTAGCAGTGTGGTTTGGATAACTAATTTTTGAGCAGTTCAGGAAGAATATCTTAAATTGAAATTTGCTGAAGGGAGCATTTTTCTTTGGAGTGAATATTATGAGCTTGGTTTTACTGCAGTTTAGAGACAAGTGATTATTGTGGAGCCATGCTTCTATGGTTGAAAATGCAGATCTAGTGATGTGTTGTAGTTGTGTTATATTTTCAGCAGAGCAGATAAGAGTAGAGTTATCTATGTATTGAACAAAAGACCCTTGCTGAAATGAGAAGTGGAGGTCAAAAACTATGAGGTAAAACATATGGACATTGTCAAATTATAAAAAAATACAGACTCTAAAGTTTTGAAATTTACTCAATTTTTCCACAGACTTAGACCAATGTAGTTATTCTTCAAAGCAGTTTGCAGATTCTGGATTCTCTCCAGAAATGAATTTTCCACTCCAAAACTTTTTTTTTTTTTTTTTTGAGAATCAGGATCATAAGGTGTTCTATGCTGATGTTTTCTAATGGCAACATTGCAGATTGGCAGTTGTGATACTACATTTAACTCTCTAACCCTTAAATAAGCATACTTCCAAAACATACAATGTGCTTAATTCTGTAGAACACTCTAAGAATGGGATTACAGTAATGGTTAATTTATAGAGCATTAGACAGTTACTCCCCAGAAAGAAATTTAGTGCTTTTATGTGGAACCGTGCTTTACAATTGCAACATGTGTACATTTTACTGTCTCCATTGAGGTGGCATCATAAGAACACTACACTGAAATTTTGTAGAGAAATGTTTGAAAACAAAGTTATGGTAATCAGCTGACTTTGCAAGACGCAGCTTTATTCACCCCCCTCCCCCCAACTTAGGTGCAGTCATTTCTCATAATATATTGTAGGTGCTATTACTACCACTTCATTAAATTCAGGTCAGAAGATTTTTCTTGTACAAAATACGATTTTTCCCATTATTTTCCTTCCCAGATTTGTAGCCACGGTGGTACGGCAGTAGCATTGTTACCTCACAGCAAGAGGTTCTCCCGTTCAATTCTCGGCTTGGCTTGGGAGTGCCTTCCATGTGGAGTCTGCATGTCCTCCCCGCGGTTGGGTAGTATTCAAAAGACATGTGTGCATAAATGGGCATGCCTTCGTTGAAGGTTGGGTGTCGAGCTGGCACCTCAGTGTTTCGTAAAAATCTACTGCCAATCATTAGCGGACCAAAGTTCTGCTGTGGCGACCCCTTACTGGGGAAAAGCCGAAAAAACAAACATCTTCCTTCCCAGATTTGAGCATTTTAATTGCTTCCAGTACTGATGCCCCAGTGCAAAACAGCTGCATTGATACATTGCACTGATATTTATTGCAAAAATACCATGGTTTTAAATTAACATATAATGTGGTGAAAGCAGAAGCTTAATTATGGCAAATGTCGACATTCTTTCCCAAATCATGAATGCATTCATTTTTTCACATGCCAATATATGAAACTTTTCAGACATGCAATAAACTGTTTTTATGTCAAAAGGAGATTTTAGAGCTGCTGCTCACACAATTATTTTGCATTGAAGACATGCACTCATTGAGGTCTGTCAGTAAATATGTTTTATTATTCATTGAGGTCTGTAAGAAAATGTGTTCTATTAATCATAACAGCGAATCTTCCAGTATGGAACCTACAGTATCATTATAATCACTCTTTCACAGTACTATATGTCTATGTAATGTCATATTTTATAGATGGTGCAGACATATTTCTTTCTATTCTGATCTAATTTTTGCTGCGCTAAAGCATTAGAAGCATAAGAAATAAAACTGCTGAACTACATGCCTGGATTACCCAACATAAGCCTGATGTTCTTGCTGTAACTGAAACTTGACTTAAACTCAGTATAAATTACTCCGAAGTTATAATTCCTGGCTATAATATCATATGTATTGAACTTGTAAAGAGGAAGGGTGGTGGCATTGTTTTAATATTTCCCAACACCTACCACATTTCATCTAACAGCAAACCAATACCAAAATTCAGTACAGCATAGCTTCTTACTGCTTTCCTCAAAATAAACAATTACAAACAAATATGTTTTACTGTTCTTTGCATCCCTCCTGTTGACAATACAGCTATACTGAAATGTATCCTACACTGGATATCCATGACATTTCCATAAGAAAAAATACCACGAGGTGATGCGAATGTCAATTGGTTGGACATAAACTCTAAATCCCCTACAGCTAGCATGAACTTATATGGTTTTACACAACTAATTTACAGCCCTACACATCATAGCAAGATATCAAATTCCCTATTAGACTGGATCCTAGTATCACACCGTAGCAAATACACCACCACAGATTCACTGTCAGACTCTCTCAGTAATCATCTCCCAGTCTATACAACTGGACATCTCACACATCCAGTTAAACAGCATATTATAAAACAACATGCACGCTTTCCAAGTTTAACCCAGAAATACTCATTATTGCACTATTATCTACCCTAGAACTTCCTAAAAATCCTTCCTTAGACAATGCTATAAATGAATTCAGCACAACTTTTCTAAGTATCCTAAATAGCCTTGCACCTAATACAAGGAAGAGACTAAAACCAAATAATGCAGTCTGGGTATCCAAAAGTGTAGAATGCTAATTTAGGATAGAGATAAAGTATGGGAAGAATGGCAAAATATAAAACACCTCAGTATCTCGAAAACTTCAGAATGCTTTGCAATCATACTAAAAAGCAAATAAAAGAAGACAAAAAACTATGCTATAATAATTTTCAGAATAATACTAAAGACAACCCTAAAAAAAAATTGGATAGCCATTAAAGAAATCTTACATGCCAGCCAATAATTCAACCCAAACTCCTATCCTGGTAACTCACCACTCAAAACTGCAGTGCAGTTCAATTCTTATTTTGTAGACAGTACACCATCTCTAACCAAGGGCTCCAAACCACCAAATCCCATCCCTGACCAACAGCCACATATCATTACATCCACGTTCACCTGTGCCCACATCCTATATAAAACTACTCATAAACAAACTTAAACTGTACTCTTCTTCAGCTGATGACCTGCCAAGCAAGTACCTAAAATTAGCACCCATTAGCACTGCATGTCCTGTCTCATTCCTTATAAATAGGTCAAGTCAGGAATCCCCTCAATCCAGGAATCCCACTATATATATATATATATATATATATATATATATATATATATATATATATATATCTACTATCAATAAAGGCAGAGATAATTGCAAACTAATCTCTTCCTTATTGCTAAACTCATCTAACACCTTTAACACAGTTTGTCACAGCAAACTTCTACCTCAATTGTCCCCAATAGGTCTTTCTCAGCCCATCATTCTGTGGTTCGAAAGCTACCTCTCCAATAGGTATCAGTAAAATGGCATTCCTCTGTCTCGATAATACAGCTATTCATGTCACTTATCATGGCAAATTATTAGGTAGTGGATGATATGCAATTTTGTGTATGCAGGTCGAATGCAAGCTTAAGAAAAACTCATCAAAAACTAGGGATGCTTTACAGAGCCCAAAACTTTATCATCGATGCAACTAAAACTACACTTGCGGCTACTTATCTCCTCCCCACAGTTCTTTATGGTGTTTCCATCCTTACTAACCTCTAGGCATCACAAAAATCAAAATTTCTACAATTCTAAAACAAAGTTGCTAAATTTTCAGCAAATACCCATTTCAGAACCCATGACTGCATTGCACTAAAAAGCCTTAATTGGTTAGAACTGTGTCAACTAACATATACACAGGTTCGTACCACCTATAAAGTTATCCAGCAACCATCTGCCTATCCAGCACTAAAAATATTCTATACAACTATGCTTTGCAGTCAGCCATTGTGTTCCACCTGTATCCATCAAGTCAATGCCCTCCCTCCCATCTTTCCAAACCACTCTCAAAGACTTCCTAGCTAAAATCTGACTTTGTTCCTGCTCAAAATCAGGATAAACTATATCCCTAAATGTGAGCAAGTACCTTTTCATTCCTTACACCTCCTTACCCTCCATTTCCACTTACTTATTTGCTTCTATCAAATTATCTTCCCTGACTTTTTCTCTAAATATACCATAGGCTTGTTTTTTCCTCACTTTATATTGCATTTCCTGTTTGTATTCAACTAACTTACCTTTAATTTTTCTACAAAGTGTCTAAAATGTCTATAAATATTAAATGAGTGCCATATAACTTGTATTAATTCTTAACTAATCTTTTAATATTATCCCTAATTTGTTATAATTATTTAAACTATAATGTTTTTGTTTTATTTTTCAAGATTATAAAATTATTGTTCTTAAAATGTTTTGTAATAATTTGGAGCTTTTCTTCTCAGGCCTCTACTGAAAATGGGCTTCTAATGAACTGTCAATCAATCAATAAATAAATAAATATTCTCATCCATAACTGGAAATATCCTACTTTCGTATTCTGACAAATAAAATATTAGAAAAGCAATACAGAATTGCTGCTCTCCTGTCTGCTTCTTCATTGCCTTCCACTACTCCATGTCATTCCACCACTGTTACATTCAACCTTTAATGCAGCACAGCTAAAAACAACGGGCATTGAACAAAGGTTTGTTTTACATGTTATATTCATAATACTTAAAGTGGTAGAACATAAATGTAATTACCTTGTTTATTTGGCTAGAAAACAAATTTCTTGAGATATGCATCTCCTTTAGTATGGCATGACAGGGTGTCTTGTTTTCTCTGAGAGACACATAGTCAAATATACATATAAACAGCACATAAAGCAGTCATAACATTCCTATAAATGATACATTTCACAGTGCATCCAGAAACAGATAAACATAAGTTGTTTGATCTTTTCATGAATTTGTTTTCCTAATGACTTGAGTCAAACTTTCAATGTGCCTCTTGGCATTCAGTAGAATCATAAGTAATTAAGAAAGAAAAGCAGGCATTTTGTGTCTTCAGCCATCAAAGGGGCTTTATTTTTATGCTGGCATGAAAGCAATGCATATTTGTGTTACCTGTTGACATATCAGATAGATTGTTTTTTTTTAATTAACAAGAAAATGCATGCCTGTTGTAACAACACCACAGAAAATGAAATAGGCAGCACAATCATCAATGACAGAAGTACTGGAAAGAATTGTGTTTTGTACTGAAATAGGCTTATGTGCTTTATGTTAAATACATTGTTCTGTTTTTCTGTTTGCAGAAAATACCCAACAGATAACAGTCACCTCTCTGTAATCACAGCTTTTTGCTTTAGCCAGTACAATACAGCTTGATGTTTTGTTTATTTACCTGTTAAAGGAGGAAATGTGGAAACAGGTCCATAGGTTCCTATTACTAGGTTTATAGCAAAGGAATCCATTGTAAAGCTCAGTCCGCTCATTCAGTACTTGTGGGAGACTAACAATCTCTCTTATTAAGCAGATTTTTCAAACATTTTTCAGGTGAAAGTTTGCAATCAATCCACTTATCCAAAATGGGTTTAGAGATTGTTAGGGAAGACCTCTGCTTACTATGTAAGGGCACTTTGTTCCAGATGTGGGGATACCTTGGATTAGGTACTGGTGTTGCTGATGTGGTAGTATATGTTTAGACCTCTAGGATGGGTGTTAGCTTAACCACCAGTTCTATTTAAGTGAAGGACTTCAAAGGGTGTGGGATCATTCATAGCATGGAAGGCTAAACAGAAATTATTCCCTTTGGAGTCTATAAGACACTAAGTAGTGGGGCAGGGTTTTAGTCTATCATGGTAACTAAGGTGACCTGGGATCTTTTTGGTGAGAAAATGTTGAGGTCTTTCAAGTTATTTTAGGTGCTTCCCAAGGTTCATGTCAAAGGAGGCATTTGTTCAATAATGTACCTAATAAGAGAGGAATAAAGTGGGAGTAAAACATCTTTGGACTTCAAAAAGATACCACAAAGGATATGCTGTGAAAGGTAAAAGGATTTTCTAATCACCACAGAGAGATGTACTGGTCAAAGGAGAGTCTGTTGCCTTGTCAACAAAGGTACCCAAATCTCTGGTGGCTATATCAGACTGAGGAGGTATGCTATTGACAAGGTAAGTGTAATCTTAGAGTTGCCAAAGGAAGTTATGCTGTATTTCTTAGTAGTGAGTCCAAGCCCATGATTGACATACCAAACATTTGTTTGGTTCAGCCCTTACTTGAGAATTTGAGTGTCAGAATAGGATTCAATAAATATCATGAGTTTGCAATCATGAGAAAACTCGGTTAATCATAGTCCTTCGATAGCCACCCTCATGTCAGAGGAGGCAGCTTAGAACAGTACCCTGTGGTGACATTTTTTGTCCAAAGGAAATGCCCTCATCTTAATGGCATGAGTTCTAGACAGATAGCTACCTAGTAAACTATATACATGTTAATGTTGAGATAGCAGACCTTAATAAAGGCCACAGCAAAGTCCAGGTAGACAGCATGGACTGTACGCACCTTATCAATGACTTCCATAAATATTTTATAGAACTCAGCTGAATTGTGCCTGCATGATCTGTTTTTGCTAATTCCCAGAGGCAGTAGGGGGCATCTTTATGGAAGAGCACCATAAGAGCTGTTATCTATACCTAGGGGATGTAATCACTGAAGAGTCTGGGGATGAAGAGTTGATAATTTTTTTTTTTTTTAGCTAGGATTTAGCACTTCTCAGCAGACATCCAGAGGTATTGCTAGGACACATTGGACTGGTATTTTTCATTTTAGAAAGTGCCAAAGGGGTTTGGTCCACAGTGATTTTGGGAGGTAAGGGTGGGGGTGGGGTGTTGGGAGGCAGACATCAGGATGCAGAGGGACAAGTTGGAAGAAAATTTGTCTGCAAGAATATTAATGTCCTTTTGGTCATAGAAAGAGATAGTATTAGAGGTAATCTCAGTGCAGAATTGTTGGTTATTTATAAGATTAATAATATAGCCAAAGAAGGCCCTATTTTTGAACTACCTACAATCCTCAGTTCACAGATAGACTTGCAATTCCTAAAGATAAGGTTGAGGGACATACTTACCCGTTTTAAAAACCTTTTGTAATAACGAAGTGGGCATTACTTAGATATGAAGGACCTTTCATTTCTTAAATACTTTTTTGATGTGGTAGTTTCACCATATGAGTTAAGTTTTCATTTGACACTATGCTTATGTCAAAATGGTACTTATATCTCAATATGTCTAACCAAGAGAGAGTAAAATTCTGAGATGTAGGTGAAAGCCTTAGGTACAAGGTTTGCTGAGGAGATGATTCATTTGCAATTATGAATAACACTGATAAATAGTAAGCAATTTTTTTTGGAGTACTATCTAACTGTTCAGAAGTTATTAGGGGCTGCAAAGTAGATTTCCTGGGAGAAGGTCACAGTTGGATGTCCAGTTTTGACATAGGAGCATGTAGCAGATGGTGTGGTATTATTAGGGGAAATGGTTGTGAGGAAATAATTGAATTTGTTCTTCTGAAGTAATTACTCATAAACTTTTCTCTTTCTGAGGGTTTGTTTCTAACCAATGAGTAAGTATATGCTGACCTAAAGCAGGACAAGTTTCCAGTTTAAGAGAGAGAGACTATATCTGGTAACTGATAGCAAGGTAACACCGAGAAATAGATAGATTTATAAAAAATACCTTTGGCATATGCAAATTAGCACATACTTCCTTTGACAATGAAATAAATGTGAAAGCAGAACGAATCAACCACAAAGGGTAAAGAGCCTTGAGCAAAATGTAGTTTCAAAATCCAAATAACCTTTTCTTGAGGCACAACACAACAATAAGAAGCTCGACCTTTTATTAAACACACTGGACTAAAGAACAAAAACAATAAAACATCCAGTAAGCGCTTTCACATTCTCTTGAATGCTTCATCAGACTGTTAAAAAAGCTAAGCCATTTCTACATTTAAATACCTTTGCTGTTACTTCATCAACCAATCACTATTGTTCCTTACTTGATGACATCAGTGCTTAATTGATTAAAAAATTAACTAAAAAATTGCTGGCTGAAATTCATGTTCAAAACCTCTGTGATTCTTTATATTAAAAACAAATATTTAATTTATAATAGATACTTCAACCTCTTGCAGCTTAAAAACATATATACAACACATCTCAAACTATATGTTCCACTATTTAAAAAAACGTTCTTATGTATAAATGTATACTATAAAAATATAAACTATATCAAATATATATGTTGTTTATAAATAGATTCATGAGCCAGACAAATAGAACCCTTCGAGAAAGAGTTAGAGAACATGTCTATGCTATAAACAGGGAAGATGACAGCGATGCCCTAGCTAGACATGTTATAAATGAAGGGAGTACACATGGTTTTAAATTTACTGTGATTGAGTTTGTATATAAGAACATTAGGCTAGGTGATCATAGAAACTACACTGAACAAAGAGAGACAAGGTGGATCATGAGGCTACAAGCAGATAGATTATCTGGTTTGAACAGGGTGTCCATGAAACCGTTCTTGATAGCAAGGGACAACAAGCATTAACATTGTTTATAAGCTATTAGTCTAGCTTTTTTCAGGATGGCTCATGAATCTATTAATAAACAACATATATATTTGATATATTTTATATTTTTATAGTATACATTTATACATAAGCACATGTTTTTAAATAGTGGAGCATATAGTTTGAGATGTGTTGTATATATGTTTTTAAGCTGCATGAGGTTGAAGTATCTATTATAAATTAAATATTTGTTTTTAATATAAAGAATAACAGAGGTTTTGAACAAGAATTACAGCCAGCAATTTTTTAGCTATTTTTTTAATCACTTAAGCACTGATGTCATCAAGTAAGGAACAATAATGATTGGTTAATGAAGTAACAGCAAAGGTATTTAAATGTAGAAATGGCTTAGCTTTTTTAACAGTCTGATGATGCATTCAAGAGAATGTGAAAGCGCTTACTGGATGTTTTATTGTTTTTGTTTTTTAGTTCAGTGTGTTTAATAAAAGGTCAAGCTTCTTATTGTCGTGTTGTGCCTCAAGAAGAGGTTATTCGGTAAATGGGTGAAAGAGTAATTGATACACAAGAAGGGGAGACTATAATTCCTGCATCATTTATACTGTGGTAGGGCTAGCCACCTAGTTATGTGAACATTAACTCTAGGTGATAGACACTGCTGATGTAACACCATGACCCCTTGTACAAAATGAAAAAAGGAGGTGAATGCCAATTCATACAACATCATGCTGCATACCTCTCAACTGTACAGATTTTCACAGGATGGCCAGATATTTTTGGTCTGTTTCTCATAAATTTTACAGTTTTCTAGCAAATCACTGAAGATTGGAATCACTAAATAAAGGCATATATTTGAGTTTCAGACTTAATATCCTTCAGAAAAATGCATGCTAATCCTGTTATTCTAACAACTTTATAAGTTTATAAGAAAATGATTTAAAAATGTTCCCTATTTTTGTCATTTGTCCCCCCATTATTTAATGCTTTGGCCAGATTTCTTGTGCTAAGAGGATGAGAGGTAAATAAATGGATAAAGGAGTGTACAAGAAGTGGGGGTGGGGAGTGGGGGGAACTAATAGCCATTAGATGACTATGGCACTTAATTAAGATAATACTGAGTCTGTCTTATCGTGGATTTAAGGTGTAGAATACAGAAGCTATTATGCAACAGAAAATAATTAGCATTCTAAAATGTATATGTTGATTGGAGAAACCAATCAGTGTGCTTGTTGAAAATCCAACATTAGCAATGGAAATGAGTCCAAGCAATTCTACAGTACCAGCATTAGTTTAAATGCTGGAAATCTGTATGACAAAAGCACATTTTTTCCTGAACATGAAGATCTTATCTCCAGCTCCACTCCTGAACATGGAGAATAGCAGTTTCTCTGCCCTCCAATGCATTACAAAACTGCTCAGTTTTGCAAATCCATAAAAATAGGGGAAAAATAATGAGTCTCAATATTGGAAGCAACTTTGTAAATAGCTGCACCAATACAGGCTCATAAAATGATGGAAAAAAAGCAGAAACACCCATGTATGCTACTTATAAAGTTATCATTAGCATGTGTAGCCAATAGCTGTGTTACTTATTTTTTCTGCAATTTTAGGGTTACAAAATATTAGACGTTTTCTTTCTGTGTTGAAAAGTCCTCTATTTAAAAGCTGTTCATAGCTCTTAATTAGAAGACTTTTTAACACAAAAACCCAGAAGCTGTAATGTTTATGAGCCAGTAGCTGTGCCAAAAAAAATAAGCATCATGACTAACAGTAAAGGGAACTACATATTTACAAAAAAAAAAGAAATCAGGGCAGACTTTGAGACGCAGAGTACAACTGCCTGTATACATATGCTAAATGCATGCACAGTACATTGTTTTTAATACATACAATAAAAAAAAGGTAGTAAGAACACTGACTTGCTTTTATGAAATGACATTATTTAGAAAACATAAACATTTAGTGTCTTAAATAACGTCATTGTGAAATAGCAATATTTTACTCCTGTATGGGGGTAATGCACAATTTACTCATGGTTGGCTTTGTTAAATCACACCCACTATGGGAAAATCCTGTATTACCTACACCCTGTCATGGACTATTGCTACATTATAAGATTTAATGAATGATACTGGAATATGATACAATAGGTAAAAATGGAACTAAGCAATGTTGAGAATCTTCAAAAAAATCACAGAAAATAAACCAAAAATTAGAACATTATAAATTATATTGTGATAAAAAGGGAGGGTATATAATGGTGGGCTACAAGAAATATCAGAAACATGCAACACAGTAGTGTGAAAAATTATAGTAAATGTAATCCCCTACAGGTTGTTTCACTTAAATGTTACTTCAACTCTCTAACAGGTCCAACAACTTACTTTTCCTAGTCCCTTACCCACTCCTTACCCCATCCCAATCCTACTTCCCCACCTTAGGCCATGGCTATTGCAACCCCCTCTATTTTCCTCTTGCCTCTATTACTTCTCCTTCTCATTCTTACATCTTGTACTACTCCATTACCACCTGTCCATAGAGATCCCACTAATCCCCATACTAACTGTTTCTCATCTCTGCAGTACTCTGTTACAATCTCCTCCTCTATCTTTTCCATGAACATCCCTCAGCCTAAAATCAAACTTCCTCCCCCTCACTCTCTAGCTTCTAAAACCAAGACTAAGTACTTGACTTACAACCCATTTAATTTCAAACTTTACCAACTTCATGTAGCCCTGCTCCTATCAGGAGACATACATCCAAATCCTGGGCCCATCCATCACCCCACCATGCATAACTCTACCTGTCCCAACTTAATAAACTCATCCTCTCCAAACAAACATATTTCCTTTTGCTCTATGAATGCCTGTAGAATTCTAAACAAAATTAGTGAAATCCATGCCTGGATAGCCTTCCACAGCCCTGATGTCATCCCCCTAACAGAGACTTGGTGAAGACCCCAAACCTCTAATAAAGACATTCTCCCCCCTGGTTATAATATACTCCGCATAGATCGCCAAAGCAAAAATGGGGGTGGCGTAGCCATCCTCAACTCTAACCACCTCATCATTACAAGTATTATGAAATCTATCCCATCCTTTTCTCCTGCTAAACTACTTATAGCTAACCTTAAAATAAATAACCACACCACTATCACAGTAGCAGCCATCTATATTCCTCCAGGAGACAACATTCCTTTGCTCGAAAATATTCTTTCATACTTTTCTCAACACCCCCCCCCCCCCAATGAAACTATTCTCCTTGGGGATGTCAACATTAACTGGTTAACTCCCAGTAATCCAAACTCTAATACTCATATTAAATTATATGACTTTACACAGCTAATCGCCCAACCTACCCATACAAACAATTCTCACACATCTACTACTCTTATTGACTGGGTACTTGTATCTAATCCTTCCAAATATCGTAACCCTAAATGAAGATATTTTACTAAACGAAAAGCACTTTGTTTTATCTGTTTGTTGTTTTAATAAAGTGTGATTACTGGTCTTCTGTGTGGACTTTCTTCTTTCTTCAAAATATCATAACTCCGAAACCCTACCAAACACCCTGAGTGTTCACTCCCGTATAAAAGTGCTTAGATTCACTCCCCACTTCTCAAAACCTCCTAAATTTATCACTTGTCATAAACTCTCTAACTTCCATCCAGAAACCTTTAATGCCCTCCTTTCTAAAGTAAACTGGAAATTCTTTACCCAACTCCCACTAGAAGAAGCAGTCCTAGCTTTCAACTCCACCTTCCTTAGCATCTTAGACTCACTTGCTCACCCTTGCAAAGTCCAAATTAAGTCCACCATATCTCTGTGGCTTTCAGAAGCCACTCATACCCTTATGATAACTAGAAACAAATTATGGAAAAAATGGTCACAAACTAAGCTCTCTGCAGACTTACAAAAATATAAAGAACTCAGAAATCTGACCAAAAAACACATAAACAAAGATAAAAAGAACTTCTATAACAAACCTCCCACAGCCCTAAAATGTAATCCTAAAAAATTCTGGAACTCTATTAACCAAATATTACATCCCGGTAATCGTAGCTCCCCCAAGCCATGCCCAGACAAGACATCTGAAGAAACTGCCACTATCTTCAATACCTATTTTATCGATTCAATATCTAAGCTAAAGAACCCGAACCCAAACTCCTCTACTACTAACATCTCCAACTTTTCTGAACCTACTCATAATACTATCTCCTCAAATACATTCTCCCTCAAACCTGTACCTACTAGCTACATCAAAACTCCACTCTCTAAATTAAAACCATGCTCAGCATCAGCTGACAATATTCCTTCCACTTTTCTTCTACTAGCAGCTGACTCTCTTGCTCTCCCTGTCTCTATCCTAATTAATCACTCTATCTCTAAATTTAAAGTCCCTTCCATCTGAAAACAATGCTACACTCTACCTGTAGAAAAAGGAAGTAACTCCTGTGATATCTCCAACTTTAGACCTATCGCTATCCTCTCCCCTCTCTCTAAAGTACTAGAAAAATGTATTCATAAACAAGTTATGCAGTATCTAATAATAGGAAAAATTGCTTACACCCACTCAACATGGCTTCAGACCCAAACATAGCACCACTACAGCTCTATTATCCTTCCTCAACACTGCCCCTATAGCCATGGACGACCATAAACTTATTTGTTGCCTATTCTTGGACCTCTCAAAAGCTTTTGACACTGTCTCACACTCTCTTCTGCTGCACAAACTGCATAAACCCAGCTTCTCCTCTGATACTGTTGCATGGTTCTCCAGCAACCTCACTGATAAATCTCAATCAGTGAGATGGCACTCTGTACTCCCCCCTCCTCTCATTGCAAAAATGAGTATACATCAAGGGTCTATCCTAGGGCCTTTACTTTTTAATATCTTTACTAATCAGCTCTTTACCTCCTGTCCTCAGTCATCTTTAGTGCAATACACAGATGACTCTACAGTCATCATCACAGCCACTTCTCCCTCAAAGCTCTTTTCAGCTACTCAAGCATTTTTTAACTTAGTTGAAACATGGTTCTCCAACAACCAGCTCATCCTTAACCCTAAAAAAACAAAGCTGTTACTCTTCCTGCCTAAAAAGTTCAATAATTTTAAACCCTCCTTCTCCATACAGTCCCTTAATAACGCTTCCTTTCAGGAAGAATCCAGTGCTAAGCTCTTAGGTGTAACCATCGACGATCAGCTTAAATTTGATTTGCATGTTAATAACTGTATCAAAAAGACTCATTCAAAACTAGGGCTCCTTTACTGTAACAAGAAATTCCTTACCTCTGAAGCCAAGATTACTCTCTCTCTTACCTACCTTATACCCAGTCTAATGTACAACTCTCAAATTCTCACAAATCTTAACTCAGCACCCCTGACCAAACTTGAATCTACCTACAACAAGGTAGCTAGATTTGTTGCCCAACAAACCTACAAATCCCATCACTGTCTCTCCCTAAAACATCTAAACTGGCTTGAATTATCCCACCAGCTTCTTCTCTCTCAGATACAGATCATCAGTTCTATCCTATACCAGCCTTCCTACTGCCCAGCACTATTCCCTCTCATCTCCTATTATTCTCCCTCCAGACCCTTCCGAACCTCTAACCAAGACCTACTACAAATCTACAAACCCAAGTCTAAATTTGGACGCAACATGTACAGCTATCACCCCAGTATTGCCTGGAATAGGCTCCCACTAGAAATCAGGACCCTTACACATTCTAAACAATTTAAGACACCAAAGAGCACTTTAAAAGTCACTGGTTCTGCCACTGCACTCTCCCTTCTTAAACATCCCCTACTTCTCATACCTTAATTTACTTATTGCCCTTAACTGACTCTTCTCACTAGCTCTCTCTAATCTTTCTTGACTACTCTTTCTACTGTCTTCTAAAATCTATTAAGCAAATTGCCTCAGAGAAACATTCTATTGTAATTGTCTTGCCTTCATGCAACTACATTATGATAAAATTGGATTTTTGTAACCACTTACCCCGAAAACTATACTCATCTTAATGACATTTTTCTTTTTATACATCTTGAAATAGTTATGCTATAATCCTGATTATTGACACTGTATAACATTGTATTGCTAGTTAATGCCTTGTAACAATCCTGTAACATTGCTGTTTAATGCTAATTTATAATGAAAATTGTATAATATGTTCGAGCTTTTCTCCCTGGGCCTCTGCTGAAAAAGGACTCTTCAGCTCAGTCGGACAATCCCTGTCAACAAATGTAAAATAAAATAATAATAAATAAAAAGTGTTTTTGCAGGTACAGAGGGAATGATAACAAATGGATATTTAAAACAGACTAGAGTAGTAAAGTAGGGGAAGACTGCACAAGCCAGACAGGTCATCCAGCTCTATTATTAGGGTATCTTAATAAAGAGAGGAGGGGATAAGATTTTTGAAATTTCTGTTTGAAGACAGAGGTGTTTGTGTAGGACTGGCAGTGAGGAGTAGTAGGTAAGTGAGTATCTTCCGAACTGGTGCAGATATAAATCTCAGGAAGTACATGAACCCGTGAGAGGGCCAGAGGTAAATGAACTTGGGTCTATATTATATCATCGAACACTTAAAAAAGCGAACGCTGATTGATCGACCTAATTTAAGTGAAAGCTTACAATCTCGAACTGTCAGATCAGCGATTTTTTTCCCAGAGAAAAAAATCTCTGATCAAAAACACATACACACAACACAAGCACACCAAACAAACAGAAATCCACACACATACACCTAAAATCTGATACCTAACCCTACACTAAACTATGCACACACCACTAACTACCCACCTACCTTAACCCAAACCCTACCCTAAGGTCCATCACTATCGCACACTCACCTCACCTGCTCCCTAACCCTAACTCACTTAAATCCGCCCTAACCCTCATGTCCACTCAATCGCACACACACCTAACCTGAGCCCTAACCCTAACTCACCTAAATCACCCTAACACTCACATCCACACAATCGCACACTTACCTGAATCCAACCGGTAACTTTCCACCGTAACACTGAAAATACCGAAGCAACAGAAACGGACAACTGAATTCTTTCCCTAGGAAAAAATTCAAGTTTCTGCTGCTTTGATATTTTGCAGTTTCATGAAAATAAGTTTGATCAACCAGCATTTGCTTTTTTAAGCGTTCGAGGATATAATATAGACCCAATGAACTTCATTGACATTGTCAGGGCAAGGAAGAAGGAAACTTAGCCTTATATCAATTGTATGGCCTCTAATGCTTTAACCACTGTGTAATATGGGCACCAACCAACAGCTGTAATTGTAGAAGACACTGTCAGTAGAGGAGAAGAAGCAGCCCAGACAGTTCTACAAATGTGACTTACCTGCATTCTGTTTACTTCGGATTTTTTTTTAGCTAGGTTGTTCTAATTAGTTTCATCACAGTTTTGGAGAAAACTTAGGGAGAAAAAAAGCTTCCAATTACAATGGTGCAGTCTGATACTGAAATAATAAAATTGCTGAAACTGCTGTCATATATCTCGCATGTAATTGATATTCATTATCCACAAATTTCAAAACCCGAAAAGAATCAGCAATTTTATTTTACTTCTTCTTCTTCTTCTTCTTCTTCTTTTGGCTGCTCCTGTTAGGGGTCGCCACAGTGAATCATCTGTTTCCATTTCTTCCTGTCCTCTGCATCTTGCTCTGTCACACCAATCACCTGCATGTCCTCTCTCACCACATCCATAAACCTTATCTTAGGCCTCCCTCTTTTCCTGTTACCTGGCAGCTTCATCCTTAGCATTTTTTTCCCAATATACTCTGCATCCCTTCTCAGCACATGCCAAACCAATGTAATCTTGCCTCTCTGGCTTTGTCTCCAAACCTTCCAACCTGGGCTGACCCTCTAATATACTTATTCCTAATCCTGTCCATCTTCGTCACACCCAGTGCAAATCTTAACATCTTCAACTCTGCCACGTCAATTTTATTTTACTATACTATTATAATACAGTTGTTCTACAGGAAGTTTTTAGTTTACATAGTTTTTAAGATATAGCACAGTGCAGTGCAAAATAGTACAATCACTATCTTATACTGTGCATACAGTCAAACATTTAAGCTTCATATGTTGCCTTCTTAAGAAATATTACCAGTCAACACTCAAGCAGGCTCTGCTTTAATATTTTTCCCCTCTGGTATGCTTCCCGACACAGAAATCCCAGACTGTTAGTAATCATTTTTAGCTTTCAATATAGCTGAAGCCCTACTGAGTTCTGTCAAGCTATGCTAAATGTTACTAGCATACTCAGTGAGTCATCCACTGCAAGGGTTAGGAGAAAAACACAGTTATGTCTTAATTAGAAGGTTAAGTTCCTGGGATGCTTTTCTCTTTGCTTGTGAATTAGTACAAGTCAAAATCCAGTTACCGATGGTAACAACACTGCAAAGTATTAAGATGAGGGTAGCAAGGGAGATATCCTGGAGTAGAAGAGGTCAGAGCTCTGCACCTTTGCAGTAGTGTATGTAGTTTATATAGGGATGATAGATGTTGTTCAAAGTCCAAGGCAGTGGTGCTCACATGACATTTGCTGTAAAGGCCAAATCATTGATATATATCATATATAATTGTATTACATCTGTGTTCCAGTGTTCACTGTCCACAAATAAAAATTTGCATTTAAAACTTGGAAATCTAGCAATATTTACTAGGAATGTATGTGTATGTAGGAAGAGATTGACAATTACAGGAACAAAAATCAAATAAATTTGTTTTACTTTTTTATTGACTAAGCTTTAATTTTAGACCCAGGTGAAACATTTTAATGAGAGTAAATGAGGATGCTATGCCTATAAAGTATGATCTATTCTGGCTGATGGAATATCATTCTGTTGAAGGAGGGCTAATTTACTTATGTATAGGATCAGAATGACTATGTCATTATAAAGATTTGAGAGTTATGTGGGAATAGAGAGAGGGAGATGAATGGTGAAGCAATGACTGTTTGCCTCTTAGAAGGGGAAGTGAAGCAGAAATGCTGATGGCAAGGCCCATCACAAGATGTATTCTAGCTATTACAGTTCTTTATCTGTGACACTCATTTTTATGCTATATGATACCATGGACTGAGTAAATTCACCAATCAGATACTGTGTCTGAATGTGATAAAATATTTGTAACCCTCCTGAAATAAAACCAAGTCACTAAATCACCTAAAACAAAGGTGTGCGCAATAGGTTCCACTTCATATCATCGAATTATCATTTCATCGAATTTCAAATCATTGAGACCAAATCGTCGAAAACTCATTTTGTCAAAAACTCATATCATCAAATCTGAAATCATTGAAAACTATAAAGCAACTAGAAATAACATCCCAGACACTGTTTACTACGTTTATGCAGGGGGGCAAGCCCACCTGCACCCCCCCATATGGGGGGCTCTGCCCCTCACACCCCCCCGTAATGAAATATACCAACTCCAAGGTTGTACTACAGTGGGGTTAGGAAATTGTCTTTTTCTCCCACTGTAGTGCGACCTTGGAGATGGTATATTTATTTACGGGGGTGTGGGGGTGCAGGAGGGCTTGCCCCCCTGCATAAATGTAGTAAAAAATTTGTGGAATGTTATTTCTAGTTGCTTTATAGTTTTGAATGATTTGAGATTCGATGATATGAGTTTTCGACGAAATGAGTTTTCGACAATTTGGTCTCGATGATTTGAAATTCGATGTAATGATAATTCGATGATATGAAGTGGAACCGTGCAATACTACCTCTGAAATAATTATTTTAATGTACTACTGGGACAAATTTCAAACTGAATCGATACCAATATTTTATCCAACTTTTTTAAAACGTGTATATAAATTGCCTTCACAGTCATTCTGCAATCTATGTTTAACACTAATATCAGCCTCTCATCCTAAGGGTTATCTCATTCATTCTCCTCTTTAAGAACCAAAGCTACCTCAGGCACTTTCATCAAATTAAGAATTGTCTATTTTGGTATAGACATAAATTGAGTTTGTTTCAGCAGATACGGACTTAAAACATTCACATAAGTCTTAAAAAAGGCCACAGTTTAATTGATCATTTATTGTTATGCAGAGTATATTGAAAAATATAACATCCTTGGATCATAGGAGTTTACTAGTCTATCGACCTGGAGGTAATTTCAAGCCTAGCTGTTTCATCCCAATGTAAAACCATAGACACGTTAGTCAATACCTAGGATTGCATTTACTAATGACTGGTCATGTCATGGAGGGCTGTGAGCGCTATCCCTGGTAAGAATTTACAGTGCCCCTTCCACTCATCCATGTTCCTTTTGAACAGTGTTATAGAGTGCTTTATTTCACATGAATTGGCAGTATGATTTAACCAGTGCTACAACCTAATAGGATCCTGCTCCCACTCATTGTTAGACAACTGCTAAAAATGAGACACAATCCTGTTTTGGACAGTGTCAGATTCAGTTACTAATTCCCCTTCAGCATTCATGGCACATACATTTCTTTTGTGTGTTGCATATTCATTTTTTGAATTGTTTTATTCTTTTTTACATTGATTGTGCTAAAATTTTCCTTTCTTATAACTTGCCCTTCCACATACATACATTTCATATTTAATCGTTTATAATTTGCTTATGTTTTTAATCAGTATATCCACTACTTTTACTTGTTGGTTCAAGAAATATCCTTTGCTACAGTCTATGTCTGTATATCTCTTTATGGGTCTACTTCATAATATCAAAATCCCAGAAGATTGAAGACAACATTGACGAGATGAAATCAGTGAAAACTCACTTCAGTGAAAGCCTGGATCGATGAACATCTTCCCAGGGTAAGTAACCACTAATGGCAAATGTCATGAAAACAAAACTGCACCATCCCCAATCCACCCAGGTGGGGGGGGGGGGGCTACACCCACCACACCCATCAATGTGGGGGGCTGCACCCTGCCACCCCCTTTACTAAATATACCAACTCTGATATTGCACTACAGTTGGGAAAAGGGCAAAGTTCGCCTTGTAAGCCAGCAGGTTACTTACCCTGGGAATACGTTTGCAAATCAGGTTCTCTGCTGAAATTAAATTTTGATGATTTTGTCTCGACAATGCCGTGTTCGATCTTCTGGGATTTTTATATTTTCAGATACACCACTCTGTATATGGTTGCTTTAAAAACAACCTGCTAAATAGAAAAAGGCACCAGACACCTGCAGTTTCTCTCCAATATTGGTTTATTTTATCCAAAATGTAAGCTTTAACAAGCTCAGTACCAAGCTGTTGTATATGCATTTTCCTTCTTCTTGATCATTCTACGTCTCCTTTTTCTTGTAACATCAGTGTTGCAGTACAGTGGTCTGAGTCCAGAAAACATACATGTTGCACACTATTTATGACATTTATAACATCTTCTGCTACAAAACAATGCATACAAATATATAATTTTGCCATATGTTGTACATGCTGTGCCATTGCTAAACATTCATATATCATACAAACATTCTTGCAGCATAAGTTTAGTTAATTAACTATTCCTTACCTGGTAAATTATTGACTTAACAACAAGTCACCTGTACATGACAGAATTCAAGATAATTTTCCAATTCTCCACTAATAATAATATCGATACATTACTCAGTGTTTGTAATCCATATATAAGATCATCCAAGAAAATGCTGTGCTCAGTAAATAAAAGCACCATATATTGAATCAATGCCTATACCAAATGTTCATAAGTTCATAGGTAAGTACTAGGCTAGCTGCCCTTGCTAACCATTTTAAGCCTATCCAGTTTCCCTTTTTGTGCTAAAATTAACTTATTGCATTTAGAGAGTGGTGTTACCTATCCCATGGTAGATAATAGTAAATTACCCCTAATGAGAATAACTGGGCTCATACCACAGATAATTTGAGGGGACACATGCATGGGTAAAGCATTTAAGAGCTTCCTCTGCCCATATGTAGTATGGGGACAGTCTGTACCCACACACGCATTGGCCCAACAATATCCATATTTATGGGGATGTGAAAAAATGAAGTATTTAGGAGTATGGATTAGAAATTACTCTGTGGTGGCAGCTAAAAATATGTGGAAAAAGACTAAACATAAGATAATACAAAAATTGAGAAACTGGAAGTTTTGTTATATGGATATGGACACCAAGATACAAGCCATTAAAATGTTTTTAGTCCCTTTAATCTTATACACAGGTCAGGCATACTTTTATCAACCAGAGGAGAAATTGTGGATAGCAATTGAAAAAGAGTTGAAGGATTTTATCTGGGAAGGGAAGACAGCAAGGGTCAAGTGGGATAAGCTGATTCTACCAATAGAACAAGGTGGATTCAGATTACCCAATTTGAAGGGGTATTTTAGAGCAACACAGTTAGGGCTCTTATACAGAGCACAGGCAGAAAACTATAATTCAAAGTGGAAAGGGATGATGCTGATGCAGGGAGGAAGTTCAAGAAATAAGGACAGATTGGAAGTTTGGATGCAGACTCTTAGGAGAACAACCAAAATCATACAGAGTATCATAAAATAGCAGGGAGTATTCTACAAGCCAAACCAGCATGAGAATGGAGAAAAGAGATTTTGCCGACAGGGTTGACTGTGGTCAGGGATACAGATAACAGGCAAGAAGGGGATGGAATTTATTGGAGAAAACTTGCAAAGGTATTGGGAGCAAATAACTAGAAAGGAAAAGGTAATAGAATGGGAAGAGGCCAAAAATGTATTTGGACTGCAGGTTAGAGATTGCCTTCCCTATCAAGGATTGATATCAGAGTATAGAGAAAGGAAAATAAATAGGGGGCTGCTAAATGAAAGACAAGCACTGGTAGAGTGTTTTAATAAAATGTAGAACAGAAGCTGCCATTAAAAAAGGAATAATTAGTAAAGCATATAAAATACTGCATGATAATTATAAGAATCAATCAGAGGAGTTTAGAAAGGATTGGGAAGAGAAATTGGATAAACAATTCACAAAGAGACATTGGGGTGATACATGTATATCTCCCAAATATGCAACAAAATGTAGAGGATTTAGGATCTTTGCCTGGAAATGTTTACATATGTATTTTCATACCCCAAGTAGACTCCAAAGAATTTTTCCTTAGGTGGATAGCAAATGTTGAAGGTGTGATGGGCAAGAAAGAGGTAGCTGGGAACATATTTTTTGGAGGTGTGATGAGCTGGCAGACATTTGGGATTCCCTGTGGACTGCTCTGTTGGAGATGCTGGGTGAGCAGATAGGACAGATTGGAGAGATTATTTTTTTGAGTTATGCTACAGATTCAAAAATGCCTAGACATAGTAAACCTTGCTGAGTCTAATTATGGTGGCTACCAAAAAAGCAATTACTAGAAAATGGAAATCAAAGTCTAGACCAACTTTATTAGAAGTTGTGTATATAGTAACAGAGATAAAACAACTGGAATTTGGATCTTTAGAAAAGGGAAGGAGCAAACTACATAGAAAAAATGAGAATCGTGAGAACAGTATGTGCAGAGCAGGAACAAGGTTTAAGAGGTAGGATTTGAATGAGCTATATAATGCTTAACTGACAATGACTAGAACATTTACAAGTGATTTATAATGTTTGCAACTACAGTTGTTTCAATGGTGTCTGTGATGTAAACTGTTTGCAACTAAAGTGATTTTATTTTGTATGTTTTTATTTATATAAATGTAAGATTGCCTTTGTCATGTGGAAATTTAATAAAAATGTTGGAAAAAAAAACATTTCTGTTCCACATCTATAAATCCAAGTTGATTTAGAATATGGAGAGGGATGAATTTTGGTTTATGTGGATAGGGAGCCTGTTCCAGAGTAGTTGTATTCTGTATGTGATATACCTTTCCCTCCAAACTGTACTGTTGATGCTGTAGAAGAGGTTTATATCCCTAAACATTGTAATTCTGTTGCCATTTGACTTATTGATATGCAGTGAATCCATCAGTACTGGGTCAGAAGATGCATATTTTATTCCAGACACAGGTCTTTACTTAGTCTGTAGAATACATAGTACAGTGATTGGGTTTTGAGTCAGTCCTTGTAAGACATGTTGTTTAGGCCTTAAATCATTTTAGCAAGGTATATCTGTGGACATTCCAGTTGTTGCATGTGCCTGAACAGATACATGCCAAATAGACATTATATTCTATTATTGTCCTAATGAGGGCTGAGTAAAGAGGGACAATGACATCCTAGATCTAGACACAGTCCATTTATTTATAAGCTATGCAATATAGAAGGACTTTCTTACAACAATGGACATATGTTGGTCAAACATTAGGTCACTGTCCACATAGGTTACCAAATACCAAACAAGTGGGTCAACTCTCAGGGTTAGATTGTTAATATGGTAGTTTCCTGGGATAGAGGACTTCCAAAATGATACAATAATGCATTTTTGTAATTTAGTTTCAGTGCATGATTTTGGCATCAGTTATTTATTTATTTATTTATTTTACATTTGTTGACCGGGCTAGTCTAGCTGGATATATTTCCATTTTCAGTAGAGGCCCGGGGAGAAAAGCTCCACACAAAACATAACAATGAGACACATTGTTAATAAAGAAATAAAATAAAAATAAGAATATAAAATTAGTAATAAAATCAACAAACGTAAAGGCACACAAACTACAGTAGTCAAGAATAGTGCTAGGTCAGTTTCAAAGCATCTTAATTAATGGATAAAGGCTATGCCAAAAAGCTTCTACAATATAGAAAAAAAGTTAAAGTACAACTGAGTAGAGAAGTAGAAGGATTAATGTAAGGTAAGAAAAGATTTCTTTGAGACAAGCCTTCCTGCAGGATGGCTAAGTCATTTGGGAATTCATTGACTGCTCATAGCTTAGAGTTCTCTGCTGTTATTTTAGAATCACATCTCCAGCATTCAATTCTATTTAATTTATTCATAATTGTAATTTTGTTAGGAGTGACAAAGCTCTGTGTAAGAATTTCCAGGTGAAAAAATATCAAATATAACGAGGATGCTGATTTAGCTGTAGATTTTAATATTATTTTCTTGTATTCTTCAGAGAAGTCTTCATTACTAATATTTGAAGAGCTGTTCCAGTAGAAATTGTTTATTGATATCAATTGATTATTGATAAATAATGATTTCTTATCTAGGTTAAATATCTTATAAAGCTCTGTGTTCACAAAGTCTCTAAATATTTGTAAAATTAATCAGTTCTCAAAATCTTGATTGTATTTGAACCTTAAATTTTCAACAGTGTATATATATATATATATATATATATATATATATATATATATATATATATATATATATCAGTACCATTTAAGAATTGATGGCAATACATTACGTTACTTTGCTGTTTCAATACTAGCATTTTCTTGAAGTTATAAGTTTCTAAGCAGTTATTTGTATATGCAATTGGAAACAGAAAATATTAAGTCTTTAATAAAATGGTTAGAGTTAAACTCATTGATTACTTCAAGCCTATTGAACAAGAACTGTTATCCAAAGTGTCCAGATTAAATAGTGACATTCGTGACACCTTTAAAAATGATTCATGCATCAAGAAACTTGATAGTATCTATGCCCAAGTGGATGCCTACTCTATTAAACTTCAACAGATTAAACACAAGAAACTGCAGCGCAATTTTCAGGACTTCTCCACAGGGGGCATGTTTGTTTGGCAGAAGAGATCAGATCACACTACTTTGGCAGGCAATTCTGTTCGTAGTGTAGTGTTAAATGATACTACACTCGTAGCAGCTGGCGTTTGTGCTTCTTCCTCAGCAGAAACAAGATCTTTGAGTTCTGGGGGTAATTCTAACACTTCCTTTGTCACTCCTCCTGAAATGCCTCCTTCCAGAGGGGTTGAAGTAACTGTATCTACACCGTTACCAAATCAGGAAGCTGATCGTAATTCTGTTACACTTAGTGATTTAGGGGCCATATGCAGGGGCGGCTCGTGGCATCGGGCTGCCGGACTGCAGCCCCCTCAAATTAAAAAAGAAAACAAAATAAAAATATTTTTTTAAATTTTCACGGACTTCGCGCATGCGCAGTAGTCGAGCTTGGGATCTCGTCGTCGGGAAGGAGCTTTACTGGGATCTCGCGGGTCTTTGAGAGTATTGCGCGGGCAGGATATGGTATGGAGAACAAACAGGTAAGTCTATGGTGCATATTACGTTATGTGTTGGTGTTTGGAACTTGAGGTGTGTGTGTGTGTGTGTGAAAATGCCCCTGGAGCTCATGGTGGTGTGGTAGGGAATACCTCAGGCTTGAACCCTGTACCCTGTATGCAGGTGTTAAAGACTTGAGTTCCCTACCCACCACCATTTGTAAAAAAATTGCAGATTTTTGCCTCATATTTGATCTGAGCTGTTCCTCATAATATCTGTGGTTTGTAAATGTTGCGATGCTTGATATTTGATGGTGTAGTAGTAGCATTGTTACCTCACAGCTGCAGGTTCTCAGGTTTGATTCTTGGCTGGGGTTCCTTCTTTGTGGGGTCCGTATCTTCTCCATGTGTTTGTGTGGGTTTGCTTTTGTGTCCTCCCATGTTACAAAGACATGTCTGCATTATTTCTTCCTGGGCCTCTGCTGAAAATTGTTTTTTTGTTCCAAGTCAGACTGTCCTGATTAACAAATGTTAAATAAAATTGACAGGCATTTGAATTTCAGACTTCAGGTTTCTGAATGTTTAATTCCTTGCAGATTTGATGGTGCAGTGGTAGTATTGTTGCCTCACAGCTATAGGTTTTCTGGTTTGATTCTTGGTTGGGGTGGCTTCTGTGTGGAGTCTGCATCTCCTCCTTGTGTTTGTGTGGATTTCCTCTGGTGCCCTGCCATTTTACAAAGACATGTCTGCAGTATTAATCCCTGCGTCTCTGCTGAAAATTGTTTTTGTTCTGTCCACAGTAAAATTGACCGGCATTTGAATTTCAGACTTCAGGTTTCTGAATGTTTAATTCCTTGCAGATTTGATGGTGCAGTGGTAGTATTGTTGCCTCACAGCTATAGGTTTTCTGGTTTGATTCTTGGTTGGGGTGGCTTCTGTGTGGAGTCTGCATCTCCTCCTTGTGTTTGTGTGGATTTGCTCTGGTGCCCTGCCATTTTACAAAGACGTGTCTGCAGTATTAATCCCTGCGTCTCTGCTGAAAATTGTTTTTGTTCTGTCCACAGTAAAATTGACCGGCATTTGAATTTCAGACTTCAGGTTTCTGAATGTTTAATTCCTTGCAGATTTGATGGTGCAGTGGTAGTATTGTTGCCTCACAGCTATAGGTTTTCTGGTTTGATTCTTGGTTGGGGTGGCTTCTGTGTGGAGTCTGCATCTCCTCCTTGTGTTTGTGTGGATTTGCTCTGGTGCCCTGCCATTTTACAAAGACGTGTCTGCAGTATTAATCCCTGCGTCTCTGCTGAAAATTGTTTTTGTTCTGTCCGCAGTAAAATTGATCGGCATTTGAATTTCAGACTTCAGGTTTCTGAATGTTTAATTCCTTGCAGATTTGATGGTGCAGTGGTAGTATTGTTGCCTCACAGCTATAGGTTTTCTGGTTTGATTCTTGGTTGGGGTGGCTTCTGTGTGGAGTCTGCATCTCCTCCCTGTGTTTGTGTGGATTTCCTCTGGTGCCCTGCCATTTTACAAAGACGTGTCTGCAGTATTAATTCCTGCGTCTCTGCTGAAAATTGTTTTGTTCTGTCCGCAGTAAAATTGACCGGCATTTAAATTTCAAACTTCATGTTCTTCAGAATACATAGTAGCACAACCTTTTTTTCTAGCAATTTTCTAAGTTTATAAGATGAATATTTTAAATTTGTCCCTATTTTTGGGACTGTATTCCCCCATTATTGGCTTCTCCAGGTTTTTGTGCTAAGGTTGACAGCTATGGCAAGAACTGAATTCACTGAATATGGACTGTAGAATTGTGCATATTTACTGATAAAGGTGCACTGTAGAATTGTGCATATTTACTGATAATGGTGGACTGTAGAATTGTGCGATTTACTAATAATGGTGGACTGTGGAATTGTGCATATTTACTAATAATGGTGGACTGTGGAAGTCTGAGTAGACTTTTTTATGATAAATGTTCTCAACTGGGCAGTTTTGCCATTATGAGTGCATATGTTTTGTTTCATTGCTTACTGGAAAAATGTTCAAAACAAATTTAAAACACCCTCTAACAAGTGTACTGTATTGTACAAGGAATATAATTTTTAGTACAATGAGGAAGGTGTATCAAAGAACACATGTATGTTTCATATGCAAGGGGCCTATGACTCGAAAACAGCCCAGAATTAATCTTTATCTGCCACTGGCAAAATGTATTTTCTTTGAATGTGGGTTTCAATGCTGTTTCAATGAATGTGAGTTTCAAGGGCAGAGAAGTTTTAATGCTAAGTTTTCATTGTGAGACTGCATTGCTTTGTTTAACAGATGACTTAATGTTTGTGCTGTAAAATACAAAATAAAACTTTCAAATGAAGTCCAATCATTGAAGTAAAGCAGTATGCACATTAGTGTGTTTATGGTAAATGGAGTGAAATAGCCAAGTAATGGTTAATTGGAATGGCTGCAGAGGCTCCAGTTCAACCATTATTTTGTGGGGCAGCAAACTCAGACAGGCCCAGCTGAACTATACCTCCCAACTGTCCAGATTTTCAAAGAATGAATAGATTTTTGCTTCTTATTTTTGGTTTGTTGTTCATAAAATTTGTAGTTTTAATTCCTAAATGATTTGCCAGAAGTCACTAAATAATAAGTTTCAGACTTCATAACCTTCATAAAATGCATGTTAAAGTAAGAGCCGTTCTATCAACTGTCTCAATTTATACAAGAGCAATTTTTAGTACTGTTTATATGTGCCCCCAATATATTTGGCCTTGTTCAGATTTACTGCATTAACAGGTTGAGAGGTACATGCAAATAAATTGCTTTATAGAATTAGGCATAGCCAACCTCTCAACTGTCCGCAATTTTTGGCTCAAAATGTTGCTCTTCCCCCTAATAATCCCTCTGCAAAATAGCAATTTTGGAAGAAAACATGGAGGGTTTACAATTAAGAAATAACTGTAATAATCAAAGTTATAGATTACTTAAAATGCATGTAGATTCTTTTATTTTATCAGCTGCTCAAGGTAGCAGTACTAATATTAAAGTGTCCCTTCTTTGACAGGTAGAAGCTGTATTGTGTGTCTATTTTATATTTTTGCATCACATTTTTGGTCCATTTTTCATAAAATTGTGTTTTTTGGCAAATTAGTGACAAATCACTAAAGACTGAAGTTAGAAAATGACAGACATTTGAGTTTCAGATTTTATACCCTTCAGAATATTCATACTAATGCAAGACCTATTCTATTATCTTTCTAAGTTTATTAGAGCAATATTTAAAATTGTCCTTATTGTTGTGCCTTTGTCCCACTTCTGTGTATGGCTTTGTCCAGATTTCTTGCTCTTGAGGTTGAGAGGTATGACAAATGTGTCAGGGCCATCACAGTCAGCCAGAGAGATTTCAAATTGTGACATGCTTGTTGCACCCCACTCCCCATGTAGTGACTCTGGATGTGTCCAAGCAAGGCAAGGAGTAGTTGTATCTACCTTGGATGGGGAGGACACACTGCATAAGTACTACAGTAGCTTTTCATCTGTCCTTGATTTTGCAGAATGGTCTGGTTTCTGTCATATTTTTGTACTGTTGATTTATGCTTATTACTCAGATTTATGCTTATTACTCAAAGTGCCTGTTGCTCTGTGTTTAAGTAGCAATGCTTTAATGACCATAAGGTAAGCTTGTCTGACATCGTAAGATGCAAGTAAGCTTTAATAAGCATACTGTTAAAGAATTGCCAACATTGAAAGCCTTTCTGTTGTTGCCATGCAGAGAATACTTGACTAGATAATGTATAAGCCTTTGGTATTAAAGGACAGGATTCCATTATTTTAAAAAGCTCATTACACTTGTTGGAGACTTCCAGTCATCTCTACAGACTTTACCCGTAAACTAAACAGAATGCCAATCATGTGTGGTCCATAACCTGTACAGTAATCCTTTAAGCAATGTATCTTGAGCTTGTTTCTTGTTTGCTTTTCATTTTTACTTTTATCATGTTTTCCCATGAAACAAGTTGTCAGGCAGCAGGTCTTTTTGGATAAGAAACATTTTTACAAGTGGGGCATCACATAGATTTCTACTTTCAGCATGTTGCTTGGTACTTTAATAAAGCTGAATATATTATAATTAGAACTGCAGTGCAAGGAGAAGTGGTTTGAGTTGAGTGCTTCTGGTTTTTCTTATACTTGATTTTGACTGGCATTCCAGTAATGTATTTAACAAGTAATTTATTTTTTCATGCCTCACAACCTTTTGTTTCCATCTAGATAATAAGTAAGCTGTCATGCAGCCAATGCATTGAAATATTTTTATTCTTCTACACTTATTTTTGTCTTGCTTGGACTTTCATAATGATGGTTTGCCACCCAGGGCAGCGTATTTAATTAAAGTTAGTTTTTTCTGGTTTTGTGCATAGCTCCTCCCCTTTATGGTTGACCACACCCCTTCCCTTTGACCCCACCCATTCAGCATCTCCTGCAGCCCCCCTGTGATTTGAAGTCACCAGCCACCACTGGCCATACGTAAACATGGCTCTGATGGAAATGATCATTTTTTACCCCTTCCCATCAAGAACAACATGTTCCAACGGGATCGCTCCAGAAGTTGGGACAGAAGAAAACGGAAATTGTTGGGAGACTACCAGCAACAACAGAGGAGAAGACAAAGACAGTAACAAACCTATTTTTCAACCTATCCAGGTTTGTGCTCACTCCATCTGACATTAACGTTTTAAATAAAGGTTTATCCTTTATTCCTTCACAGGGCAGTGTGCTGCATGATTTATTGATTGATTTACGTGCATTTGCGCGCACAGTAGCCCTTAAATTATGTTTTTTGGATAAAACAGAAGGCAAAGTTAATGATTGTATAGTAGGAAACTATGTATGCAAACGCAAGAGTACGTTTTCACCTGTACTACCAGCACATGTTGAAAATTTTGTCAGGATGTGTGAACGAGATTTGTATGAATATTTTTTTAGTGGAGCTAGAAAATGTTTATACTTTGATATGAAGTCAGAAGAGAGATGTTCACTTCATAAACTTTCTTCTAACCCAGCTCTTATTATAAGACCCGCTGACAAGGGAGGGGGTGTAGTGCTGTTGAACACTGAGGACTATAGAGATTCTATGGTTAATATGCTTAGTGACTCCAATACTTATGTAAAGATTGATGCCTTGAAGCTAAACAGCATAGTAAAAGGAGTGAATGACACATTCTATGATTTGCTGATGTGCCGTCAGATAACGAAAGAGCTGTATGACTTCTTTTACAATGCAAATCCCAAAACACCAATTATTAAAGGCCTACCTAAAATGCATAAGGCCATAGACCCCCCCCTCCCCTATGATCTATTGTTAGTGGTGAAAAATGGGTTACAGAAAATGTCTCAGTATTCTTAGAGAAGACACTGAGACCATTCGTTAATAACATTTCCACTATTTTGAAAGATACTTATGAACTTTTGGATCTGTTAGACAATATTAATTTAGAATTTCATAAAGGAGAACATCTATTGATAGCTATGGATGTGAAGGACTTATTCACATGTATTCCTAATAATGAAGGCATTGATGCCATCAGAATGTTGCTCCAATGTTTTCCCACTATAGACCGCAATAAAGAAATTTTAATCTGTCAGTTACTAGATCTGGTCTTGTCGCATAATGTGTTTGCATATGGGGATGACCTATATCTACAACTAGCGGGTGTGGCTATGGGCACCCCATGTGCCAACACTTATACGAACCTAGTAGTTTATCAGTGGGAGAAAGAGTTTCTCTTCACTCATAAAGATTTCAGCAAGGTGCTGGTTTACAGACGTTTTGTGGACGATGTCCTGATTGTCTGGAATGGTACTCCAACAGAATTTGAGACTTTCATGAAACATATAGAAACCACTAACAATTTTCTTAGGTTTACATTTGATATTTCCTACGAATCAGTCAATTTTCTTGATGTTAGTTTGAGTATACAAGAGGGTAGATTGACTTCAACCCTCTATAGGAAGCAATGTTGGAAGAACGCTATACTTCACTTTGATAGTATGCATCCTCGCCATGTCTTCAATGGCATAGTAAAGAGTCAATTTAATATATTGTTAAAGATTTGCAGGCATGAAAGGGATCGTAAGATGGAACTAAATAACATGGAGAGAATTTTTGTTGATAGGGGCTATGATGTCTTCATGATTAAGAAAATAAGATCTCAGGTCACAGCAGAAGCTCAGGATTTGGAATGCACAATGTCCTATAAATATCGCAAAAGTCACTGTGATAATAACAATTATAGAAGTAAGACTAACTTCATGGAGAGACTTAGATTTATTACTACATATACTAATAATAGTACAGCCATTAGAAATATTATTCATAAGAACTGGGGTGTGTTGACCATTGATGACAAGACAGCTATGATTGTTGGTCACACCCCTAGTTTTACTTATAAAAATAATAAGACTCTGAAAAAGTTATTATGCACGAATTCAGGGAATCATGCTTTAAATCATCCGGTAGCCCTGGGACAGCTAGGCACGTTCCCTTGTAGAAAGTGTAATTATTGTCAATATATATCTACTGATTTTGAGTTTATACATCCCACATTAGGTAGTCGTGTGAAACCAAGCTGTTATGCAACCTGTGAGACAACTGGTTTGATATATTTAGCATCCTGTAATGAATGTCCTGCATTTTATATAGGACTTACAAAACGCAAACTTAAGCAGAGAATATATAATCACCTCTATGATATCAGGTGCAAGAATGAACTTAATGCACTAGCCAAACATGTTTCCATGAATATTGGTCATTCCTTTTCTTTTAGGGTTTTACAGGTTGTACATCCAGGGAACAGAGGTGGAGACTATATGAATTACTTAGAAAGTAAAGAGTTAGAGTGGATTTTCAAATTAAAAGCACATCACTCACCAGGACTTAATGTATATGTTTCTATCAGGTCTTTTTTAGCCTCACGTAGATAATGTATATATTTTATAGATTTTATAGTGGTTAAGTAGAAATTATTTGATATAAGTAGTATTTTGAAGTTTTGAGCATTGTTGCTCATATACATACCAGAATGCTTCATGTAGTTTTATTATATGATTTATTGTATGAGATGTTAAGTAAATAGTTATTACTCAATTTAGGGTTATTTAATATATCCATATTATGCATTTATATTTAAAATACATTTAATGTTCTTAATAGCAGTTTATGAATATGAAATTGTTTATATTATAGATCATATTTTGGTTTTTAAAATAACGGTTTATCTAAGCTTATTGTATATATAAATTAAATGAGTGTATGTCTTAACATTTATACATACTGCATGATGGTTTAAATTTTCAAGGTATTAGTTTTTCAATGCAACTGCATGCTAGAATGTTGTTTTATGTTCACAAGTTGTAAATGTTTAAACTTGAGCAAGTTTTTTCCCTTCTCTGTTGAATAGCTAGTTAGCTAATTGCTGTATTTAGGTAGATTGATTAATTGATTTTACCTGATTCAATTTGACATGATTGAGTCACAGTAACAATGTATAAAATCTTCTAGTTTTCTTGTGGTTTATGATCTGAAGAAGCGAATGCACAATACGCGAAAGCGCATGTCTCCATTAAAGTTTTATAATTTTTTGCCACCTGTTTGCCGTTTCTGTGGTGAGACTGAACGTGTTCTTGTATCTACTTTTCCTGGTTTGTGACGAGCAGTCTCCGTTGGAAGGAGCAGTTTCTTTTGCTACAAAATGGTTAGAATATGTCGACTTCTGGAAAGAGGAAATTATGTTATTTAAATAGGGAATTTAAGAACAGGGTGTAATCCATTTACACAAAAATCTTCTAATAACCAGATAAAATTATTATGGAGTACGGTATTTGTTTTTGACTGGTTGTGATATAGTTATTATTTAGTAATAATATTTTTTGTTTTATTTGTTTCCATCTTGAATTGTAAGATGAATTTATCCACAAAGCTATAACTCTTACAGTTGTTGAAGTAGCATACAATTGAATATAAGGGAGTCCTATTCCACCATTATCCCAACCTTTTCTGTGCCAATCAAAGGAAACTCTTGGCTTATTAGGATTCCAAAACAACTTAAGTACAATAATATTTATCTTCTTCATCATTTTTTGTTTGGTGGAGATAGTACTAAAGATTGTAAGACAAATAGTATTTTAAAGAGAATTACCATCTTAATAAGCATTAATCATTCTTCCATGGTAAAGAAGAATTTGTTCCAATTTGTGACTAAACCTAACATTTTATCAACAACCTGTTGAAAGTTTGTTTGTATCATTTCTTTACTATTAGGCATAATAGTTATACCAAGATATTTCATTTGATTCTTATTCCAATTGAAGTTAGAATAATTTTTGTATGAATTATTTAATGTTTATTAATTGTGTACTTGTTTTGTTATGATTAAATCTTAAGTTTGAGACTTCTTCAAACTGACTCATAGAACTAATATGTTCTAATGAAGTCTTTACATTTCCTATTGTTAGTAAAATATCATCAGCAAAGAGTTGAATCTTTAGTTCAAAATCTTCTTTTATTTTGATACCATTAATGTTCTTATTGGATCTAATACTATTAGGAAAGGGTTCTATAGCTAATGCAAAAAGTAAATATGATAACGGGCAGCCTTTTAAAGGAATTAAAAAGAAAATAACCTATTTTAACATAAGCAGAGGAGTTACTGTGTAACTTAGAAATTAATGCAATTAGCTCAGGTGAGAAAATATACACTTTAAGTGTTTCAAACACCTATGGCAAATTAATTGAGTCAAAGGCCTTATCTAAATCGAGACTAATGATAGAAAGTTATTTTTTATTTTAATTTGCCTAGTCTATTAACATACGTATTCTTATTATATTATCCTGCACTTGTCTATTTAAAATAAACCCAGTTTGATTATTATTAATTAGTTTAGGTATAAGTAGATTAATTCTGTTAGCTAGAATGGACATGAACATCTTGTAGTCTGCGTTTAAAAGTGAAATGGATCTGTATGATGAGCACTTTGTAAAATCCTTATTTTGTTTTAAAATAGGTGATATAACAGAATATGTTCATGCTGGGAGGACTTTAGCAGTTATTTTTATTTCTCTATAGACTTTATCTAATATTTTAAATGCATCCTCCAGTAGTAATTTATATGGTATAGGACCATCTAAGCCTGGCACCTTATTATTTTTTGATAAACTTTTGAAACAAACAAATAAATTACTTAATGATATAACTCTAAAAACATTTCACCATGGAATAACATATTCCTAGTTTGTTGAAAAAGACAAACACATTACCTCTCAAAATCTTCATTAGACTAACAACGCTTAGCTAATGCTTCTGATTCATATTAATGTGTCTCATATTTTTAGTATGCATCATCTTAAAAAAGCCCATCAATGAGTTATTACAAATAAGGAATGTTAAACAACTGTTCAGAATCTTTATTATAAGTTCACAAATTGAGTATCTCTACAGTCATCTTTCTTTGTACCTCACATTATCTCCCTGGTCTACTATACGGAGGAAGTCAGTTGTTGTTTTCATATTTATTAATTTACAGATCAGATGATTTATATTTTTTTCTATTTAATTTACTATGTATAAAGTTATTCATAGGATCATACATTCATAAATTAGTAACTGCCCCTGTGGGCCATTCCAAGTCCATCCAATTACTCCATTTGAGAAGCAACCCCTGCACCTTGCGCCTATAAGGTGAACACCGTAACCACTATGCCAGCCTCCCACCCTTGTAGATGCATTTATATACTTTCTTTCTTTATTTTCAGTTTGATTACCAGGGAAGTCCACTGGGCCCAGAGAGCCCAGTTTCAGTGGAGGCCTGGGGAGAAAAGCTCCATGAAACCGATTACAGTAAAGATAGCAGTCCAATAAAAATAAAAGTACAAGTACAAATACATATCAAATAATACAAAGTGTGAGCAATATTGACCATAGTGGAAAAATATCATGCAGATACATTTTAACAGATTCACGCAGCTACAGTTAAAAGTCAAAGGCTATTTACAATATTTACAGAGTGTGAGAGATCATATGGGAACTACCTGTAGAAGGTTATAGCCAGCTATAAGGTGCTTAGGAACTCAGGAGGATACCCTCCCAGGGGGTTTTGTTAAAGAGTTCTAGGTAGGGAGAATGCTGTTACATTTCTATTTGGAGGAGAGGTAGGTGTAAAGTTGAGTTTTTAAGTTGTTTGTTTTTGACATTGTCCTTAGTGTGGAAGGGAGATAGTTCCATTTATTTCCTAAGGAGAAGGAGAGGGGCAGTTGTCCAACAGGATGTTTAGGTTTGTGGACAGTAATTAAGTTTTGGTGTTCAGATCTGATAGTTCTATTTGGGGTGTATGGGGGAAGGATGTTAGTTAGAGCAGGGCATTTGGTTGTATTAAATATTAGTCTATGTGCTGTAGTGAGCTAGAGGAAGTCCAGGTAATTTGTGAATTCTAACCAGTTGAGGGATTGGAGGGTAACACAGTGATGAGTGGAATGTTTGGCTTTGGTGGCAAATTTAGAAATTTTGTTATAACAGCTTTCAAGTTTGGAAGTGATGGAAGAGGATGGGTTAGTTAGTAGTGGGGCACCATACAGAAGGGAAGGAAGGAGGTAAGAGGAGGCCAGAGTATGCCTGGTAGACGTAGAGAGGAAGTGTTTGTTCCTGTATAGCATACCTAGATTTTGATGGGTTTTCTTTATATTTTGTTGAATATGGATGTCAGACTTGAGGTGTTCATCTATAGCTACACCGAGTAGTTTGGCAAAGGGAACAACTTCGATGGGAGAGTTGCTTTGGCTAAGGACTTGGAAGGAATTTTTATCAAAAGAGAAAGATTTTGAGGGTGTGAATAGTAGTATTTTAGATTTGTTAGCATTGAGAGAAAGGTGATTTTGGTGCATTCAGATCTCAGTAGTTGAGAAGTCAGTCTGAGTTTTAGATAGGAGTTCAGGGAGGTTAGAGGCAGAGCAGACAAGTGTAGAGTCATCTGCATATTGGATGACTTTGGCATTAGGAATAGCAGAGGAAAAGTTATTGATACAGATATTAAACAGCATTGGTCTAAGGATGGACCCCTGTGTTACGGTAGGGGTGGGTAAGAAAGGTGAGGTGCCTTTTTTTCCATTTTACAGCCTGAGCTCTATCTGACAGATAGCTTGAGAACCAGGAAAGAGTGTTTTGGGAGAGATTTAGGTTTGAGAGGTATCTTAGAAGGTGCTTATGGGAAACAGTATTGAATGCTTTAGAGAGATCTAGGAGCACTGTGGATACTAAGTTCCCAGAATCTCGAGCTTGGTTGACAGTTTCTAAGAATGAAAGTAGAGCTGTTATGGTGCTATGTCCTGGTCCGAAGCCATGTTGGGTAGGGGTAAGAAGTTGTTTTTTAGTCAGACAGAGCATGAGTTGGAGGTGGATGCATTTTTCTAGGATTCTGGAGATTGGAGAGAGAAGAGCTATAGGGCAGAGGTTTGAAATGTTAATGTTTTTGCTTCCATTGTGGAGAGGAAGAATAAAGGTGGAATGCCAGAGTTTAGGGACATAGGATTCCTTTATGGATCTATTAATTAGGATACTAATTGGGAGAGCTATACCATCAGCAGCAGACTTGAGAAAGGAAGAGGAGATGTTGTCGGGTGCATTGGAGCAGGGTTTAAGTTTGGATAGAAGTCTTTTTATGTAGTTAGTGGAGACAGGTTTAAGCTCAAACATAGGGGGAAATTATTTGGGGACTTAGATGAGGTGGTTGTTGGGAAACGTTTTCGTTAGGTCAGACATTGACTCTATAAAGAAAGAGTTGAATAGTGAGGCTAATTTGAGGTCAGATTTACTGGGGTCTAGACAGGGATTATTTTTGGAGCCTAGGTTGAGGAGTGAGTTAAACTATGAACAAATTTACTTATGCTGATCTCTTTCTGTTTCTGTTTATATGCCTTATGCTATTACTATATTCCTAAATTTTATATTTTAGCTATAATCCTAGTTTAGAATACCATATAATAGAACATTTATATTTATTGTTATATATTTGATACTGTTTAATCTAGTACTAAATGTTATATCTAATAGTATCTGAACAAACATCTGAAAAAATTTTCCCTTTTATGATTCAAACTTTGCATAATAAATTGTTCTGAGATATTAAGTTTTGTTACCATTAAAAAGAGAAAATAACAGAGACACACAATCCTACATTTTTTATCTGAAGTGTCTTTCTATAGGCTGGTATATAAACTATCCTTTTGTATACTGCAAACATCCAGGACCATTTAATAACTGACAGCGATTTAGAATGCAATTCTCTGTGTTTTACTTATTATCTAACTTGTATTCTTTGACATCTTAGAATATGATTCAAAATGTTATCATTATTGACTATTAGGAAGAAGTAACCTGGACAGTTTTTAGAATTTTCAGAACTCCCACAGCATCACAAAAGTGCTCTTGATTCTAATTAAGCTGCTTTAAGCTGGTCCTTGTGACAAGGGCTAGCAAATGAACCATTATCAGCTATAATTCATACAAAAATGTTCACAAGTGAATCCAAGCCACCTCTACATTATACAGTAATCCCTCAAACCTTTCCAAACCACTAAAAACTTGCAAAAATCATTTCAAATAATGTTAACCACTAAAAGCTATTGTTTTTAAAGAAATAACATTTAGTGATTCAGTAAGCACTATTTGTATGAGATGTTTAATATTAAACAGGCCGTCATTTTTTAAAGGAGACACAGCATATAAACTTGCATTAAAAGAATGACAGTTATGTGTGATCCAGGTTTAACTTGTATAACTGTGAATGTTACTCTAATTATATGATAACATTCCAGTAACAACTTTTATATGTGTAAGAAACTTTATTTTTTATACTTTGCTTATGACATATTCCAATAATAACTTTTGTATATGTTAAAGCTATGTTTTTTATACTTTTATTTTCCTGGGTGCTATTGCATGACAAGTATACTATCAGTAGCAAACTAATGGACCATTTTAAGAACCTAGAATGTAACAACATGCCTCTTTAGTGTCATTTGTTGCAACTTGTATTATATTTAATAGTACATTACTCAGTTATGCAAAGATATCAGAAGTGCCGCCTAACATACGTTTCATCATAATAATGATTCACTTTTAATAAAATGAATACTTTAACCTTTTAAACTTTGTATGAAACTACGTGGCTTTAATTTCATATGGTGTTAAAAGAATCAAACGCTAACATTTTAAAAAGGGAACTAGTAACAATTTGAATTAGGGAAAGAAAGAAAGAAGCAATTTACCTTGTAAAAAGTAATATTCCCCACCTGTTCATAAGTATTCAAGCACTTCTTTAAATTAGTAAGAATTTATAACCATGAGAAACATTGATTTTCATTTGTCCTTCAGTTTTTACTATTTTTATCTTGTATTAACCAACCATCTCCTGTTGCATTTCTCTTCAAAGAAGTTGATAGATTCCAGTCCATTTTTCCTGTTTTATTCTAGGATTTTATTTTTCTGTATAAAGTCCATTGCATGTCCCAAGGTGTTAAAAACCTTCTTTCCTTCTGGAAGGTGAATACTTATTTTTGCTGGATGCAAGATTTTTTTCTTTAAGCTTTTAAAAAGTGGAACACATGCTTTTCTTTTGACATCACTAATGTTGAATAATCGTCAAATCGTATAGTATTTTCTTTAATTTTAACTGGATAATTAGTCCATGCAGCTTTTTAGACTAAATCCTTATCTTGACGAGAAAAATCTTATTATCACTGACCTTGGTGAAGGTGTTTTTTTTTAAAATGAGTTGGAAAATGATCTGTGTGCCTTTTCAATGCCAAAGGAAAAAGCTTCAGGTAGGTTCAAAGTTTTAGGCAGCCAGGCATTAAGGAATTGATTCATACTGTCTCCCTCTTCTTTTTCAGGAATACCACAAATCCTGATGTTATTCCTTCTAGATCTGTTCTCTACGACTTCTATTTTTTCTTGGAATAAGTTGTTTTGTTTCAGAAGAAATTCAATGGTATTCTCATTGTGAAGTAATCTTCCATCAAAATCAGACATTGCCTCTTCTATATTCGATATTTGTGATGATTGTTGCTTAAGAAATTCACTAAGCACTTTAACTTGTTTTTTACATTCCCCTTTAAAATTGTCCATCTTGCTTTCTTATTTATTTTTCTTTACAGTAAACTTATTGATGTTTTTTAGTAAAACCTGTATGTCTTTTCTCTTTTTACTGTCCTGTACACTGGGCATAGAGTGGCTCATTCTGAGAGAATTAGTTCTTTCTAGTTTTCTTGACAGGAAAAGGCAATTACTTGTTATTTTTGTAGTATCTCTTTCAGCAGATGTTCAACTATAAATCTGTCAAGTTTTTAAATCTTCTATTTGAGATATTTAGTAAAAATTCTGTCAGACTTCCGTGGTGGTGCAGTGGTAGCATTGTTGCCTCACAGCAAGAGGCTCTCCTGTTTGATTCTCAGCTTGGGTTGGGAGTGCCTTCTGTGTGGAGTCTGCATGTCCTCCCCACGGTCGAGTGGGCATTCAAAAGACATGTGTTGAATGGGCATGCCTTCGTTGAAGGTTGGGCATCGGGCTGGCAACTCGACACCATAAACACCAACTGCCAATCATTAGCAGACCGCAGTTCCACTGTGGTAACCCCTAACCAGGAAAAGACGAAAGACAAACAGTAAAAATTCTGTCAGAGATGTTAAAATGAAGCAGAGCTAAAACTAGTGCTGTAAACTGGTCACCATCTTGGCAATGCCCCAGTCTGTCACTTATTCTGATGACATCCCTCACTATCGTCTGAAGCCTCTCCCTCACCACAACTCCCATACCATTTCTAGCTTGTCCTCCTCCTGAGTGGTAGACTCTGGATTCCAAGCCAAGTGGCTTTGCTGCACTACCCTTCCATCTTCCATCTTGCCTCCACCTTTCCATCATGTCATATACTTTCAAGTTCCTTCCTGTCAGTAAATCTACACTGAGTGCAACAATTCTTAGTTCATGTTTAACAGGCTGATTGGTTTTACATCCAGCTTTCACTCAAAAGAGCTATTCCAGGTAACCCAAGCTGGGCAACTGGACACAGGCCAGCCAATTGCTTATTGACCCAGGGATGCTGGGTTTTATGGTGGACACACACTGGCCAATAGGAGCACATACACCCCTTTCATCTTTAGCATGAGCCCATGGTATCATTAGACAACATGACCAAATCACCTACAGCCATATTTTACACCACTGAATGGCTAGTCCTGCCATGGCACACAGTCTGTGTTCTCATATCATGAGGATACTATGCATCACAGAAGATGCCCAAAGCAATTGGTTTAAACAACTCTTCCCCCTATAAGACACCATGTAGAGTCTGTGCTGCTGCCCACAGGTCCACTCCTTTTGGTGAGTTTGAGATGGAAACACTAAGCATGTTTTTTCGGAGGTGGGGGAAGCCCCCCAGTGACACAGGTAGTGCATGCAAACCCCAAACAGGCACTGGCCAGACGTCAGGATCAATCTTCGTACCTGGTGTATGGGAAGTGAAGACCTTAACCATTATGCCAACTGGCCAGCTACACAACCTACATAACAATTGCCAACTTCCTCCTTCAATACCACATTAACCTCTAAAAAATTTGAATCCAAACAGTTCTGAGCCACAAATCCTAACAACTTTACCTTAAACCTCGTAACAATATCTACTATAAAAAGCTGTTACTTAAATGTAAACCTTGCTCCACAGCTGCCAACAACCTCCACCTGAATACCTCAAAATGGCAGCAGAAGCCTTATCTTATCCAGATCCGTACAGCAATCTTATGTCCAAGCTATTTGGAAAACATATGTTATCCAACTGCACAAGGGAGAAAACTCTACAGACATCTCTAATAACCATCTCTGCCACTTTACATAACCTTTTTCTATCACTTCCTCTCCATTTATACTAACATATCTTAATTTCTCTCCCCTTCATAGTTACAGTTAAACTAAACACATGGCTTTTACTTACTACTACTCTCAAAATGCAAAAAGGTTGCACTCCAGAATTGTATATAGTGTTTTACTTTGTTCTTTTTCCTTGATCTCTCTGTCTCTCTCATTGTATCTCTGTGGCTTACAATACTGTTGATTATTTTTGAAATGCATAATTTTCGAATGTCTTTTTTATGTAATGGCTTTGAATTTGTTTTCTCTGTTAAATGCAGCTTTTCTCCCTGAGCCTACACTTAAAATGGGATCTTGTGACCCAGTCAAACTTTCCTGGTAAACAAATGTCAGTTAGTCAATCGATAAATAAATTGTCAGGACCCATTGATGGAGCATTTTATCTTTTCATAGCACTTCTAGGACTTGGCCTTGTGTGATAGTTGGAGGTGAGCCAGTTTCAAATATATTTTGAGGAGCAGAGGGAGAGAGAGAGAGAAAGAGAGAGACAAAGTTAGAGATAAATTTAACAGCCAAGTCGGTTCACTATATCTTCAACCTCAGTGCAGGTAACATATTTCACAATCAGCTCAGTGCATTGCCACATTGTGTTTTTGAGATTACAAACATAACTACAGAATGCCTTGTAACTGTCTTTGGCTTAGATAGCAATATTAGCCTCAACTCGGCTTTAGTGGATTTTATTAAGGTCCTGAGTTGTTTGTCTATTTCAGTGACAAAGGCTCTAACATTCTGGGAATTAAATCTTCTTCCCTTTGGCCAAAATTATTTTTCTTTTATTATAAAGCTTGTTGATATGTGGGTTTGTTTCTGGGATTTGCCATGCACTTGTTCCTATGGGGTACAACTGCATCTTTGCAGTAGTTTACATGCTGGTATAGCGTGGTGATGTATGTTTCTGTGTATTCAGTGGAGTTAACTGGGTTTGGTGGGGATTTGTGGTTTCCAGTTTTTCTCTTAGGAGTAGGTAGTTTGTCTTAAAAAAGTTTCTATATAATTCTTATAATTTAAGGAGGCTAATACCACTATTAATTGCACCCCATAATATACATCACCTATTTAGTAAGGCCATGTTGCCTTTAGAAAAGTCAGCCTATCACAAGAAGTTTTAGTGTTTTATTGCTTACTATAGCTTTAACAAATTTATATTTCTATTTTTATCATTTCTATCATCTAAATAGGTCTCCTGAAGTGTATTATTGACACTTTCCTATCTTCAAGGAACCTCATCAATACACTTGATTTCATGGTGGGGGTATAGATTCCCAAATGTGATCCATGTGACTGGGGTTTGACTATCAGCCCCAGCAATACAGGAGTCAGGCATGGTGAGATGGGATTTGTGCACAATCATGGATAAGTAGTTTTTAAGTTCTGGAAAGAGTTAGTTATTGGTGCTGTAAATTTGCATGTCTGTGGTTTACAAGTTAGTATTTGAATTTTACCATTATAAGGTTTCAGTATTATGAGTTTCAGTCAAGCGAGTTTTCAGCATTTTGGTCTCAGTCAAATGAAAGTCAGTCAAATGAAATTTCAGTCATGTGAAGTAGACCTATATATATATATATATATATATATATATATATATATATATATATATATATATATACACACACACACACACACACACACACACACACACACACATATAGATACACACAGTATGTATATATTGTCTCAGTCAGATGATAAGTTATGTTTCTGCTCACTATATCAATATATATATATATATATATATATATATATATATATTTTTTTATATATATATATATATATATATATATATATATATATATATATATATATATGAACCCAGCCACTGGGGATGCACAAGCCAGTGCATTTCTTTGTGCCGGTCCCAAGCCCAGATAAATGGGGAGGGTTGCATCAGGAAGAGCATCCAGCATAAAACTTCGCCAAATTGGGCTACTGTTGGCCGAAGGAGGAGAAAAGGCGGAAGACATGGCCAAAGGCAGGAGGAGAGGAGAAAGGCTAGGACTGTGGTAGTGAGGGTTGGAACTTTGAATGTTGGCAGTATGACTGGTATAGGGAGAGAGCTAGCTGATAAATTGGACAGAAGGAAGGTTGGTATATTGTGTGTGCAAGAGACCAGATGGAAAGGGAGTAAGGCTAGGTGTATCGGAGGTGGGTTCAAATTGTTTTATCATGGTGTGGATGGGAGGAGAAATGGCGTAGGAGTTATTCTGAAGGAACAGTATGCTGAGAGTGCTTTGGAGGTTAAAAGAGTGTTGGATAGAGTGATGTTTATGAAGCTGGAAATTGATGGCGTAATGATGAATGTTGTTAGTGCATATGCTCCACAAGTTGGGTGTGCAATGGATGAGAAAGAAAAATTTTGGAGTGAATTGGATGAAGTGGTGATGACAGTACCCAAGGGCGAGAGAGTGCTGATTGGAGCAGATTTCAATGGGCATGTTGGTGAAGGGAACAGAGGGGATGAGGAAGTGATGGGTAGGTATGGTGTTAAACAAAGGACTGCAGAAGGTCAGATGGTAGTGGATTTTGCGAAAAGGATGGACATGGCTATGGTGAATACGTATTTTAACAAGAGGGAGGAGCATAGGGTGACATACAAGAGTGGAGGAAGATGCACACAGGTGGATTATATTTTATGTAGGAGGGCCAGTTTGAAGGAGATTGGAGACTGTAAAGTGGTGACCGGAGAAAGTGTCGTTAGGCAGCATAGGATAGTGGTTTGTAGGATGGCAGTGGTTATCAAGAAGAGGAGGAGGAGTGTGAGGGCAGCACCAAGGATCAAGTGGTGGAAATTGTAAAAGGGTAATTGTGAGGTGGAGTTCAGGGATGAGTTAAGGCAGGCACTGTGTGGCAGTGAAGAGTTACCAAATAGCTGGGTAACTACAGCAGAGCTAGTAAGGGAGACAGCTAGAAAGGTGCTTGGTGTGACATCTGGACAGAGGAAGGATGACAAGGAGACATGGTGGTGGAATGAGGAAATGCAGGAGAGTATACAGAGGAAGAGGCTGGTGAAGAAGAAGTGGGATTGCCAAAGAGATGAAGAAAGTAGACAGGAGTATAAGGAGATAAGGTGCATGGCAAAGGGACAGGTGGTGAAGGCTATGGATAAGGCATATGAAGAGTTGTATAAAAGGTTGGACACTAAGGAGGGAGAAAAGGACGTGTACTTGTACCGATTGGCTAGACAGAGGGACCAAGGTAGGAAAGATGTGCAACAGGTAAAGGTGATAAAGGATAATGAGGGAAACATACTCACATGCGAGGAGAGTGTGTTGAGGAGATGGAAAGAGTACTTTGAGGGGTTGATGAATGAAGAGAATGAGAGGGAGAGAAGGTTGGATGATGTAGGGATAGTGAATCATGAAGTACAATGGATTAGCAAGGAGGAAGTAAGGACAGCTATGAAGAGAATAAAGAATGGAAAGGCTGTTGGTCCAGATGACATACCTGTGGAAGCATTGAGGTGTTTAGATGAAATGGCAGTGGAGTTTTTAACCAGATTGTTTAATGAAATCTTGGAAAGTGACAGAATGCCTGAGGAATGGAGAAAAAGTGTTTTAGTACAGATTTTTAAGAATAAGGGTGATGTGCAGAGCTGTAGTAACTACAGAGGGATAAAATTGATCAGTCACAGCATGAAGTTATGGGAAAGAGTAGTAGAAGCAAGGTTAAGAAGGGACGTGATGATTAGTGATCAGCAGTATGGTTTCATGCCAGGAAAGAGCACTACAGATGCGATCTTTGCTCTGAGAATGTTGATGAAGAAGTACAGAGAATGTCAGAAGGAGTTGCATTGTGTTTTTGTAAACTTAGAGAAAGCATATGACAGGGTGCCTAGAGTAGAGTTGTGGTATTGTATGAGGAAGTCAGGAGTGTCAGAAAAGTATGTAAGAGGGGTACAGGATATGTACGAGGGTAGTGTGACAGCGGTGAGGTCTGCGGTGGTAGTGACGGATGCGTTTAAGGTGGAGGTGGGGTTACATCAAGGATCAGCTCTGAGCCCTTTCTTATTTGCAATAGTGATGGACAGGTTGACAGACAAGATCAGACAGGAGTCCCCGTGGACTATGATGTTTGCAGATGACATTGTGATCTGTAGTGAGAATAGGGAACAGGTGGAGGAGACCCTGGAGAGATGGAGATATGCTCTAGAGAGAAGAGGAATGAAGGTCAGCAGGACTAAGACAGAATATATGTGTGTGAATTAGAAGGAGGATAGAGAAATGGTGAGGATGAAAGGAGTAGAGATGGCAAAGGTGGATGAGTTTAAATACTTGGGGTCAGTAGTTCAGAGTAACAGTGAGTGTGGAAGAGAGGTGAAGAAGAGAGTACAGGCAGGATGGAGTGGATGGAGAAGAGTGTCAGGAGTGATTTGTGACAGACGAGTACCTGTAAGAGTGAAAGGGAAGGTCTACAAGAGGGTAGTGAGACCAGCTATGTTATATGGGTTGGAGACAGTGGCATTGACAAAAAGGCAGGAGTCTGAGCTGGATGTGGCAGAATTAAAGATGTTAAGATTTGCACTGGGTGTGACAAGGGTGGACAGGATTAGGAATAAGTATATTAGAGGGTCAGCCCAGGTTGGAAGGTTTGGAGACAAAGCCAGAGAGGCACGATTACGTTGGTTTGGACATGTGCTGAGGAGGGATGCTGAGTATATTGGGAAAAAAATGCTAAGGATGAAGCTACCAGGTAACAGGAAAAGAGGAAGGCCTAAGATAAGGTTTATGGATGTGGGGAGAGAGGACATGCAGGTGTTTTTGTGACAGAGCAAGATGCAGAGGACAGGAAGAAATGGAAACAGGTGATCTGCTGTGGCGACCCCTAATGGTAACAGCTGAAAGAAGATGATGATGATATATGGGTCCCCTATGAAATCCCAAATGCACAGAATCCCGACGCCCAAAATACTGAGATGAAAACCTTGAAACCCCACATTACCGAAAGACCAGAAGCGTGAAATTCAAAATCCCGATGTTAAGGGATTTTGAGTTAGCGCTTCTGGTTTTGTGGTTCAGGTAAGTATGTGTGTGCAAGTGTGTTTGTGAGGGGCTTTAGTGTCTGTAAGTGTGTGTTGTGACTGTGGTGTGTGTGTGTGTGTGTGTGTGTGTGTGTGTGTGTGTGTGTGTGTGTGTGCGTGTGTGTGTGTGGGACTGTAATGTGTGGGTGTGAGTTTGCCTTGCGTATATGTTTGTGGGATCTCGGAGTTAGAATAATAAAGAACGGGGGTGTGGGTGGCAAAGCCTCCCACATGGAGAGTGCAGGGGGTGAAGCCCCCTGCTTATCTTTAGTGTAGGGTGGTTTGTTTGGTTATGGGGGAGGTTGTGTGTATGTTTGTGTGTGTGCTGTATGTATGTATTAGTTTTGCGATTTTGAATTTCACGCTTTCAGCATTTCGGTAATGTGGGGTTTCGGACTTTTCATCTCAGTATTTTGGGCGTCGGGATTCTGTGCATTCGGGATTTTGTAGGGGGCCTATACATATATATATATATATATATATATATATATATATATATATATATATAGGCTATCGGCCCAAGGGCCTACGTAAGCCTAGCCAACAAGGTTCCCTGGATTACGCCACCCAAGAAAGTTATTTTCCTGTGCCCCTGTTGAGCAGAGCCACTCAAGTGATCCCCGGGGTGTATTTCCTATTTCCCATCCACTTATCAAGATTTTTCTTGAAGAGTGCTAGTGAGGAACTTTGCTTGACAGAGATGGGTAGCTTGTTCCAGAGTATGGGAAGTCTCTGGGACAGGAATCTATTCCTCCAGCATGTCCTGTTTATTGTAGTGACATGGTTTAGGTCCCTAGTGTGTGTAGCTCAGAGGGATTGGGATTTCTTTAGGTGTAGCATGTCCAACAGCTCTGGGTTTGATATAGCTTTATATGTTAGGCAGTGATCACCTCAGAGTAGGCGATATGCTACAGAGTAAAGCTGGAGCTTTTTGAGACAGTCAATGTAGGGCATTTGTTTAAGCCAGTAATCCTCTTTTTGAGGTACTTTTGTGGCCTTTTCAGTTGCTGCAGATGTCTTATGAGGTACATTCCAAAAAGGGCATTGTACTCTATAATGGTTCTAATGAGTGTCGAGTAGAGGGGAACAATGACCTCTTTTTTCCTAGATGAGAACCCTTTTGTGATGAGGTGTGCCACATAGAAGGATTTCCTGACTACTGTGACGATATGATTATCAAAGGAGAGATTACTGTCCACCTGGGTCCCCAGGTCTCTTATCACAAATTCGGCATTAAGTAGACTGCCACCTATGTGGTAGTTCATGCGTACAGAGTTTTTACCAAAGGGGATGACAATGCACTTTTTGGCATTGAGCTTGAGGCCATGGCTCTGACACTAGGCATTGGTCTCAGTGAGGACTTCTGTAGGATGTTCACATCATTTGCAGACTCAACTATGGCTCCTAGTTAGCAGCCATCTGTGAACTGTGTTAGCCTGTACTTCAGAGAAGTAGATACCAAACAGGAGAGGTCTGACGACTGAACCCTGTGGTACTCCACTTGTCACTGGTTTGAAGTCAGATTTGGAGTCTGCAACTTTTACAGTGTGGGTTCTGTCAGTGAGCCAGTTGGCAACCCATCTTGTGATGTAGGGATTTATACCTAGTTTAGTGAGTTTAGCTATAATTCCAGAATGGGTGATGGTGTCGAAAACCTTGGCGAGGTCAAGATAGGCTGTGTGAACCACCTTACCCTTGTCTACAGCTTTGGTGGCTGCCTCAAAGAAGTTGATCATGTTTTGGAGGCATGATTTGCCTTTCACAAACCTGAACTGGGTGGGATCCAGAGTTTGGAGGTTACCAATGTCTTTGTTTATGAGTTCCATAATGATACGTTCCATGGCGTTACAGGCCAGGCTCATCAGGCTAATAGGGCGATAGTTCCCGGGATCAGTGGGGGCTCCCCCTTTGTGGAGTGGGCTAATTGTTGCTGTACACCATTCAGTGGGCACAAAGCCTGATGTGAGACTATGATTGAACATGGTGCTTAGGTGGGGAGACAGTTTGTTCTGAAGTTTGTGTAAAACGCAACCAGGGATGTTGTCCAGTCCCATGGATGCTGTGTTTTTGGCTTTAAAGAGTGCAGCTTTTACCTGCATAGTTGTGATTACAGGGACTCTGCATTCTTCCTGTATAGATATGGGCCCTTTAGGGGTTGAGAGGGGGGTAAAGTTAGCACTGAACCTATCTCCCAGAACGTTGGCAATATCAGTTAGTTCTGTAATTTTCATGCCGTTGTGCTGTAACTCAGAGCAGATATGGGTGTTGCCATTGATATTCTTAACATAGCTAATTGTCCCTAGAATCAGTGGCGATTTTGTTTTTATAGTTAGCTTTGGAGGATCTTATAAGGGATCTCAGTTTCTTACTGAGGCTGACCAGGGAACTCCTCCACTCATGGGATTTTACTTTCTTTTGCAAAAATTTCTTACTTCTGTTGTAGTGTTTGTTTATGGCAGGGGACCACCAGATTGGCTTCCTTTTTTTGGAGGGTAGCGTCTTGGTTCTGTTTGGGGTAGCACGATCCATGCAGTCATGTAAGTGTTTATAGAGTTCATCTGTATAGGATTCAGCAGTCGTAACTGTATTGTCCATCTGCATAGGTGTCATGAAGTTCACCACTTCTGTCTTAAGAAGCATGAAGTTGGCTTTGGAGAAATTTTTTACCATGATTTCCTTAATGGGGGGTAGGGCGGGATGTGGCTATCTAGGGTGATTAGCTTATGGTCGGATCTGACCAACAAGGAGTTGACTTCACATGTGGAACACCAGTCACTCATGTTGGTAATGACTAGGTCTAGGATATTGTTGCCCCTGGTGGGGGTGTGGATAAGTTGATCCAGGGAATTGGAATTTATGAATTCCAGAAAGCATTGAGCGAAGGAGTTGGTACATGAGTAGTTTTCCCAGTTAAGGGTGGGGTAGTTGAAATTGCCCATTATTAGGGTGTTCGGTTGAACCCTAATATTTTACAGTATATCAAGAAAAGAGGAGTGGGAATCCTGGGGCATGGTGGGGGATCTGTAGCAAGCTACAATTTGGATTGCAGTTTTGGCCAGAGTTAGTTGCACTTGGATAACCTTGGATGCATTATGCTGAGCAACTAGCCTGGAGGTGTGGATATCCTCAATGAATATGCACACATCTCCCCCTTTGGTGTTCCGGTCCAGGTTAGGTGGCCGAAAAGTGTGGTATGAGTTATAGCCTGGTAATGCAGGGGTGCTCTCTAGAGCCTTGAACCAGGTCTCAGTCACTGCACAGATATCGATGTTCTCCATTTTAAGGAGTGCCTCGTGGGAGTGCATTTTGAAGTTTAGACTTCTAGCATTGAGTAGCATTACCCTCAGTTTTTGCTTTCCTGTTCCTGTTACGGTGGTGAATTTGTCATTTGAACCTTGCCTAAAACAGGCACTATGGGGGCAGCATGAGCCTTAGCCAGTATCCAGAATCCCAGGGGTGACAGGTGCAAGCCATCCCTGGCAAAGCATCGTGGTCTGTCGACCATGTCGTCCCAGGCAGACAAATACTGGATCCCCTTAGAATGACACCAGAATCTTAGCCAATTGTTGAAGTCAATCATTTTGTCCTTGTACTGCGGTATCATTCTTGGTGATGTCAGGATGCTACTCAGGGCTAGGGTCATACCTGCCTGGGCTACAAGATTGGAGAGCTCTTCCATGTCTCTTTTCATGTAGTCCAGGGAGGTATGTCTCAGGTCACTCACACCAACATGGACAATGACAGAATCATATTTGTATTTGTTATGGAGGGACCTGAGTGTGTGGGTTATGTGGCAAATCCTGGCACCTGACAGGCAGCTGACAGTAACCTTCTCCTTGTTTAGCCTAGTGAGTGGGACATCAGTGTGCCTGACTATAGAGTCACCTATGACTAATGTGTTGGGTACGTTGTTCTGCCTTATGGGTTGTGGTTGAGTGGCACGCTGAGTCTGTGGGCTATGTGTCATTTGGGTTGTGTTGGGGGGGTGGATGTTGCCTGCGTTTCTGCTTTGGAGGTCTCTGTTACTTGAGCAGATTATTATTGAGAGCCTCCGTGAATGATTTTGTGTTTCTATGTGTGGAGTTTGATGGTGTAGGTTTAGTGGGACTATGTGATGAGCGTGGTGTGGTGCAAGTGTTTATCTTCTCCTCTTGACTGTCAAGTTCACTCTTGGTTGTAGAGAACTTTACCTCCAGTTTGCCCCAAGATGCCCAGATTCATCAGATAGACATATGTATACATATATATATATATATATATATATATATATATATATATATATATATATATATATATATATATATATATATATATATATATATATATATATATATATTGTCCCAGTCAGCAAACTGCATACATTTTACAACAATGAGAAGTTATAGATTATTTGTTTCTGCTCACTGTATCAATCAATTTCAATGGCAAGAACTCTGTGTCAGATTGTGCAAACAGCTACTTAAATATTATTTTGCAAAAATGGCATTTAACCACAAAACATCATGTCAAGCTGCAGTAATCCCAAGCAGCTTAAAAGTTTCTCTCCTGAAACACATTTAAAAAAGCAGCAACTTCTTTTCCAACACTGCTTGAAACTTGCACAACATATCTATTTATTTTTTTTGTGGCTAACATCATTAAAATCCAAGTAGCAATTTTAGCCACAATCACTTCCAGCTCAACAGCTTGTTTCACTTGTTGAAATTTAAGCAATTTTATTTTTCCTACCTTCACATCACACTTTGTTCTGGTGCATTCAAATGATTTAGTTTCTCAAAATGAACTGCATTTTGTTTGCCACCTCAGTGAGCTGACACTCTACTGACCTTTTAATATTAGATATATTCTGGCAGAGTAGAGTCTTATTCATGTTTATTATAACACTATCAGTATCTAGATATCACCAGCACCACTGACAGATTGCTGTTGTCTGATAATTCAGTTACAGTGCCCAGTACAAGGCCATTTTGATTAGTCATGTTTTTTTTTCTTTTTTAATTTATGGTTCACAGCATTTGTTGTCAAATTCTCAGTAAACAGACCTGGTGAAGCTTATTGATTTAATTTAGTACTCGTATTTAGAGTTGCCTTCTCAGATTCTGCATTTACATTTCCTCCATTCAATGAGGGAGACATTAACTTCTTCAAAACTTTTAACATTAGCAGATACAAGAGAAATTACAAGTTTGAGAAAACTGATTGTAATGCAGCAGTACAAATAAATGACAAGGTCTTGCATAAGAAAAGTACACATACACACACACACACACACACACACATATATATATATATATATATATATATATATATATATATATACATATTTGTATATATAGACATATATGTATATATAGACATATATACAGATAGATATTTACAGATCAGTAGATATGATTACATCATGAAAGGTAGAAAACTCGAAAGAGAGAATCACAAGTAGTAGAACAAAAAAGACAATCACAAAACACTATTTACTTCTCTCTCACTAAAAAAAGACTTATATCAGTAAGCCCCAGCTACAAACCTAGTTGTCTTGGTATGACACTGTTAGGAAAAGGGTTAGGGAGCAGGAGTAGAGTTAGGTTATGGTTAGGATTATTACACATGAGTAAGGTGGCCAGGGAGACTTTGCTATGCTGCAGGAATTGCTTACCTTGCCTGTGGGGCTAGCCAGTATAAAATGAGTTCATTAAAGACAAAAATTCAAGGCAGCTGAATATAACTTTCTGCTGTCTCACAGTTATTCCTTTACTGTCAAGCAGGACAGTGGATTAAGTCGGGCAGTAAGGTCATTGGAAGGGCTAAAGTGTCAAGTCTCATAAAAGCCTAAAATTGCTTTTGATTAATGATCATATTTTTCTTTTGCAAAACCAGGTGAAGCTAATTTACTCAGTGCTTATGCTCATACAAGGCAATTTCAACGGCCTATATATTGGAGTCAGGAAAATAAGGTTGCAGTAACAGATAGAGGGATAACTGCACAACATGGACTCTATGCCTTTCTTCCTCACCACTGCATCCTATACAGGTTGCCAGTAATGCTGTATGGCACTGAACCCTTAACCCTGACTCATAATTAAGAAGGCTACTCAGTATGGCACTAGAGTGACTGGTTGCCCTTCATTTGTGCACGTCTTTAATCCTTATCTGCTCTACTAAAAAGACTTGCTATAATGAGCAAGGACAGATGACTGTATCTTGGAAACCTGGCCCTCTGAAAGGCTGGCTCTCGCTCTAGCATTTATCCTCAATGGCATTGTAACAGACCATTTTCCAAGTAGGCATTATTATTTTTTTTTAAGGAAAGTTAGTAGAATACTGCCTTTCTGTTTTCTTTCTTTCTCGTGCACAGAAGTCTGTATATACAAAAGGGTTCTCAGATAACTGAACATCACCTATGATATAATGGCATTAGTATATGTAATATTTTAGACAGTGTGTGTGTGTGTGTGTGTGTGTGTGTGTGTGTGTGTGTGTGTGTGTGTGTGTGTGTGTGTGTGTGTGTGTGTGCTCTCTTGCTTGTAATTGCTCACTGAGTCTAATTACTTAATTTTACCTTCTTCTCTCTGCATACCGGTATATTTCCCAATCAATTCCTCCTTCATTTTCTTCTGCACTTCTGTATCTTGAGCCAGCTTATATATGCCCATTATATTTTCAGAATTATAGTTTCTATCACCTCATAGTCTATACTGCAGTTTTTGTTCAATACCCGTTCTTTGTTTTTTGACTGGGAACCACACGGGGTGTAGCCAATGACCCAACTGGCTGTATGATTTCTGTCTGCACCGGGAAGGATTAAGTTAGGGATGTTGCTGTACACTTGAAAATCCACATGTTCTGGTTAAACTTTACTTTTCTCCTCTACTTCATGTTATCTTTTTCCTTTTAAGTTAAGATCCTTTCACTTTTTAACGGTAAGTTTAGGTCTCATGTCCCCTGCTTCTTTCTTGTCGACTCCCATGTGGCACATCTGGATTTATATATATATATATATATATATATATATATATATATATATATATATATATACACACATATAAAGATAGCAGGTGCTACGCCATTCTTCTTCTTGGCATTCTCCTTTTAATCATGCGTCCTACCACTTCCCTAATATACGCAGACATTCCTTCTTCTCTTCATCCACTCTTATTTATCATTTCTTTCTGTCTAATGCCTTGCATGCCATATTATACTCTTTTTGCTCCACTTATTAATTATTTACATAATGGCAGTTTGTACCACCCTGGGCACAACTAATTTTGTAACTCAAACTCCTGGCTAAATCCAGTATCACCCCCCCCCCCCAATCTTCCTTATAACATTGTGTTCCTTTTTGTTTCCACTCTCATACCTGGTATTGAATGTTCCTCTTCCCCAGTTTATGTTCTGTGATTATTTTCTACCTCCCTCCAGCTTAGTTATAATGACACTTGCTTGCAATGTACTTCCACAGTTTGATTTTTAATGTCTGCTTCTGGATCTGTGGTGCAGAGGGATAAAACCCTTAGTGTGACCAAGGTTAACTGGAGTTTTAATAGTGGCCCCAGTACTTGGGGAGTAAGGAAGATAGGGCGAGGAATGAAGAGGAATAGCCTGCTCACCTCTCCTAGGTGTTTGGAGAGCACATGGGCCAGTGAGATTTATGTGGTGGAAACTGTGGAAAACCACTTCCCATACCTGAGGCAAGGGAACAGGGCTTCTGGCCGGCAATGTCTCTTGTGGAAGAGAACAATTAGCAGTGTGGACAGCCCATTGCAGATACTCTTCTAGTTCCACCAGCCAGACATTCACAGGCTAAATGAGGAATGTCCTCAAACCACCCCTAATGGCTAACTAATCGATAACCCCTTCTGGTTGATCCTCACCTCAATGGTAAGTAACAGATGGTCTGTCTGGTCAAAAAGTTGTTGATGGTTGACAAGCAGTTAGGACAAAGAGTAGTCAAAAATATTTGCTTCCGTAACACATTAATGTTCAGTTAGCCTCATATAATTCCCTGTTTCATGTCAGTCCACACCTTCCTTCCCTCCTAATCACATGTTGTACACCACTATTTTCTGTACATGTTTCTGACAAGACCACCAGAAAGACAACTGACTTCCTATCCTTGATGCAAACTTTTGTTTGTGTCGGTTTGAGGTTTAATACAACTCCCCCAATAGTGCAGGATGGTGCAGTGGTGCAATGATTGCATTGTCACCTCACAGCAAGAGGTTCTCCAGTTCAAGTCTCAGTTGGGGTGCCTTCTGTATGGAGTCTGCATGTCCTCCCTGCATTTATGTGGGTTTCCTCTGGGTGCTTCGGTTTCCTCCCACATTACAAAGACATTGTTGAAAAGACACTGGAACCACCACGAGATGAAATCAAACAACTAGTTTAATTAATAAAAGAACAAGCGCTTTCACGCACATAAAACGTGCGCTTCATCAGGTTACAAATAAAATAGCTAATCCCTATCCTTATATACAACAAAGAAATCACATAATAAAACAATTAAACAATGAAATTAAGCAATTAAGCATAATATATTAATTAGACAGGAAGCCATAACCATATAAGGCAAGGTTAGAACACTGACACCTAGGTGTCTTTTCTATGGAAACAATACACAATTCAGTATATATATATATGTGCAAATCAGCAAAACATAAAAACATAGTAAAATATATAACCATATTTCAATCTTATTATCATGGTAAAACATACCCTAATTCCTAAAAATATATAAACTGTCCTCCTATACTATCAATAAAGCACATTTAAAACAATGAGGAAAAAATCCCAGTTCATAATCTAACATCTAGGAAGAAATTGGAACAATACTAAAATGGATATGTGTGCTAAGGTCACTGAAAACAGGAAGGTAAGGTAAAAAAATATAAAATAAAACACATAAAAGGAAAGAAAAAAGAGAAGGGGGAAGGGAAGGAAGGGAAAGGAAAAGAGGGGGGGGAAGGGGGAGAGAAGGGGGCAGGAAGGTAAGAAGAAGGGATGTAAAAAAGGAAGGAAACGGAATGGAGTAGAATAAGATAAAGATAAATGAAAACAAAATAGAATAGAATAAAACAGAATAAAATAAAATAAAATAAGATAAAATGATGACCTAAGGAGACCAAAATAGAACAAATGTGACCACAAAACATTACAAAAGTGCAGGTCTAATGTCTTTTGTTTGTGTTGGTTTGAGGTTTAATACAACTCCCCCAATAGTGCAGGATGGTGCAGTGGTGCAATGATTGCATTGTCACCTCACAGCAAGAGGTTCTCCAGTTCAAGTCTCAGTTGGGGTGCCTTCTGTATGGAGTCTGCATGTCCTCCCTGCATCTATGTGGGTTTCCTCTGGGTGCTTCGGTTTCCTCCCACATTACAAAGACATGTGTTTGGAGTGCTTCTCCCCAGCCTCCTCTGAAAATTGACTTTGTTCCAAGTCGGACATTCCCGGTAAACAAATGTTAAAATAAATAAATGTCTTACATTTCCCTCGTTTTTACTCTTTGCTTACCATGTCACTTGGGCCTGTATGTAAGGCCATTTTCTAGGCTGTGCTCTACTCCTAATTACTTTTGGTAATGCACGGCATATTCTACGGTAAAATAGCATGGCAATATTTCACCCATATCAATAACTACAGATTTATCACTCTAATACATATACTCAGATCTGAAATTTGATACGGAGTTTTCAAGTATTCCTTAGAGTATAATCAATGACCTGAATGCTGGAACTTGGGGCATGGAAATTTGCTTTATACTATTGTATTGAGATGGACTTCAAAACCATTAGTTCCACCTAACTGCTGCTATGAAGATGTAGGATGTTATCAATTTATTTGATCATTTTTGTCTTTCATGGCTGCATGCTTCCTGCTGTGTAGGTAGAAAATGCAATGTTTTCCTTCATTAGCTTAGTACAGCATAGCAGGATGGAGCACTGATGCATAAGACATATCTGTGTGTGGCATCCCACTATATTACACATAAATATGCTAGCACAGTATAGCACAGTGTAGTATACAACGTTTATTGAGATAACGGACACATTTAATAGTGCTTACACGCGCATGTAGAATAAGTTAAACTGTATATGTATTGACACTAGATAATAAGAAACACAGGTGTCATTGAGGTATGCTTCCTGCCACACAACCACCTTTAATCATTCAGTCAGAGTGTGCGTGTGGAAAGGACACCACGGTGAACACATTTGCTACTTGGTAAATGAGTAAGTACCTATTAGAAAGGGGAGCAGTTTAACCCAGATTTTTGCAAGCAGAACAGTTTAACCCTGACATTTGTATGCTACAAAGACTTATGCCTTCACAACAACTAACTATTCTAAGCAGCAATCAATCCCTCCCAGTTAAACATATATGCTACAGTACTAAATACAGTCTGCTTCTGAAATACTCACACAAAGTATTTCTATAACAGTATAAAACCAATAAGCATAACATATAACATATATACTATTGTACCTTGTACTATAATAATCACTTACCAGGGAAAGTTAGAAGAAATATGTATTACAATACTAAAAATACCAGTATGCAGGTTGATAACAGTAGTAATTTTAGGTGACTATATAAAATGAGCAAGGGGATACACTAAATACTTGTCAGCTTAATGCAGTAGCTGTCCAAGGGTATAATTTACCTATGGACAAATTAATGAAGTCACTCAGATTAAGTTGCTAAAAACCATAATGCTTATCTTATATATCCAATGCACTATAAAATTCCATACAGCACAATTGAAATACGGTTCACCAGTATCACATCCAGAAGAAGCTATGCCTATCTGTATGTTTGTCTAAAAGCAGGTTATTTAAGAAAATGATATAGTAATTACACTACAAATGACCAATATGACCAGTAAAAACATGTGTTTCACCAGCATTGGAACAGAAGCAAAAAAAAAAAAATGGTGTATTTGCCTAATATAATAGGGTCTATATTAAATCAGTGAACACTTAAAAAAGTGAACGCTGATTTATCGACCTCATGTAAGTGAAAGCTTACAATCCCAAACATTTAGAACAATCGCTGTTCCAAAAAAAAAAGAAGAAGAAAAACTTTAAAACATTACATAAAGTGGGGGTCTTTGCCCCCCCATCCCCCTACTTAAATATACCAACTCAGACATCGCACTACAGTGACAAAAACAGCAAAATAACGAAGGCGGCCAAGCAATTTCTTTCTCAGGGAATGAATTCTCTTATATGCCGTTTCAGTATTTTGCCATTTCGTGCTTTCAAGTTCGATCAAGACGCATTTGAAAGAATGCATCTTCGATCATATAATAGGGAACCATATAATATATATATGGAAAATACAGCAGACGATTTCCAAAGCATGGATTGTTCTTAGGAAATACTACTATATTTATACTAGCAGAAAACAAATCCTGTTTTTATCAAATAATTCTGCATATTGCAGTCCATTTAATGTCTCAAATAGATTATTCAACCAGTATCTGTCTAAATTCAATATTAAATACTTATAAGAGCTTTCAATAGCAGAAAATATATACCTTAAAAACACCAGGAGCAGAATGTAATTTAAACAGACTACCATAGTTGTGGCAGGACATTTTTATACTTTATACAGGTTTAACATGAGAAACAAAAACTACAATATTGAAGTTTTATGCCACACATCAACTTTTAACATACTTTTAAGTGCGCACACTGCAGCAGGACAGCATGGAGGGGCTGAAAACTGGACTAGAATATCAAAAATGTAATTTGCTTTCTGGCTATGGCATTAAACCATTTTAATATATTTAGAGCTAACATTTTAAGTATACAGAATCGGCAGATTGAAGTACTCCTCAGTCTCCAATAGACAACCCAGCTATCTTTAATCGTTGCTTTTTATTTTTCATTTTCCCACTATACTTGTAAGCATTACTATGGACTACTATTAATTGAAGTATGCAAGATTAAAAGTGTGTAGGATGGCATCAGATAATTCTAACATTTATAAATTTAATAAGTGAAAGTGTTTATAATAATTTCAAACGAATATACAGTCTAGCCAATGTTGTTTTCTACTTCTATTTTCTTTTTTATCCATTATTAATTTATCTTTTCTCATCTGGGGTTGTTAGCAGCTATTCCTTTCTTTGACTAATTTTCGAAGGTCTAATACCTGCTAAGAATGTCCCTTCTCTTTCTGGATGTCCATATTACTTATTTTCAATTGTTCATATGCTCCAAACATGTGAAGAATGATCAGGGGGTAGTACAGAAGAAATTAAACCATGTTCTTAACTTTCTTACTCCCACACTACTGAGCAGTCTCTTATTGTCTCACTACCTTTTTATGACAAGAAATATAAATACTTCATAAACATCAATATATTTGTAAAGACTGTTTTAGCTGGTAATGTATCAGTATGAAATAACATTTGCATAGATTTAATGGACTTTCATTACATCACTTTTATCAGTTTTAAGTTTTGTTTTAACTTTTAATCACCCTAAATGTATCTATTTTAACAGATATGATACCGTTATTTTCATCTTTACAATTTCCCCAACCTTTGCTATGTATACGTGCTTTCCTTTATTAATAAAGAATTTATTCAGAAGGTGAGCAACTCAAAAATGCTGATCGCTAGCAATACAAATTAAGCCTTTATCAGGGTATCCTAAATAAGGATATTAAACATAACCTAAATGTTTATGGATAGTGATCAGAAAAATGCATCTGAGTCCTTCTTGATTCCAAACATTCTTCCCTGGCAATAGGACAAGAGAGGATTTTAGAGGAATAGTGGTAGTAATTAAGTTTGGATCATTAAGAAAAAAAAAACCCAGTGTAGGGCAGCAGTGTCAATAAAATAGCAAGCAAGCAACACCAACAGTTTCAAACACATTTAAAAAAAAAAAAAAAACTTTAATGAAATAAAGTACAAATATACTATATACAGTTAAGCGCTTTCATCTCAGTTACAGAGGACTTCATCAGAACTATCAAAGCAATAAAGCAATAAACCAATTATTTAAATACCCCTCCTATACAACTACAAAACAATCAGAACACCTAAAATCAATTCATGATTTCCCTTATCATTATATTTAAAAAGATACTTCATAAAACGTAACTTACTAAATAGGTATACTTTAAACCTAATTTAATATCATGTAGTAAACAAATTTATTCACGTTAAATACAAACTTCATAAAAACTTCATAAAAAACAATATTGCATTTATACTTCCAATTGTTTTAATTTAAGGACAGGATTTAATGAAGAGCATTTATTTAGACTGGGGTTACTCACAGCATTTAATAAAAGTTGTCATCTCAATTCCCAGTAATTTAAATGCTCTTCTGTAATAACACCCCTCTGGTCCCTAATATCTTGATGAATCACAACAAACTTAAACAAATGTGTAGGTTGTTCAACTAAACACCTATATAGAGCATTTTCTTTTTTAATGTCCATTTTATGTTCATATACTCTATCTTTCAGCCCTCTACTGGTCTTACCAATGTGGAAGGCTGGACATAATTGACACAAAGCTATATACACCACTCCATTGGAGTTACAAGAAAAATGTCCTATTATATTATAAATCTTATTCTGCACCATAAAATTCTTCGTCACCAAAATTTGGGGATATCGCGGACACCTTCCATACTTTACCATTCAATATGGTCTATTTATTTTTACTTTTTTAGGTTTTTCTAACATATTTTTATAGACCTATCTTTCCTATGCACTACCTTGGGTTTCCCCCCACCAAATGAGAAGCCTGATTATCTACAGAAAATATAAACCAATTCTTATGTAAAATATTAAAAAATATCATCACTATCAAAAGTATATGTAGAAATAAAGGCTCTATGCTCTATAATAGACTTTTTCAATTCATTGTTTTTATTATTTTTACTATTATTACTACCCCCCATTATAGAATTTATACCAATAAAATTATTTCCTATCATATTAGTACCCATTTCTCTACCACTACCTAACAATGGGGTGTATACCCCTTTAAATATTTTTAACACTAGTTCTTTTTTAACAGGCTAATACACTCAAGTGTACTAGCCTTTGATAGCAATTTAGTCGAAAACAAAGCATTTACTGCATTTTTTTCTGTCTGTTTGCAAAAAAAACAAAAAAAAACAAAAAAATATTTCTCCTTTCCTAAACTTTCCTAGCTAGTTGTTCCAGTGATCAGATTTTGCTGATCCCTGGGCTTTGTATTTGGTTTCTGTGTTCCTCCATTTTCTTGTGTGGCCAGAGGTAGTTTCTTTACTCACCAGTGGGAGTGGGGAGTACTGAGCTGCTTGTTTGTCCTCAGAGGAGTGGTTAGAAGCAGCAACTAGTAATTCGTCGGCCATTTTGGGTCATTTCCTGTTTTTTCCAGCCCCCTGCTATAAAGCACGCGTTAGCGCGCTTTAGCGCGGAGCTGCTACCGTTGCACACTAGGGCAGCGCCGGTTAATCAGATTTATCTATTAGGGCTACCTAAAGTCCACTCTTCAAATATTCCCTTAAAACTACCTTCCTCAAAGTATACTACTGTCCTATTTAGTGTATCCTACAACTATAAATTATCTCTACTTGACTCCCAGGTAGACTATTCTCTATCTGTATAGCGAAGCACTTGCTCCTACAGTACTTATCACCTCGATACAGCACTCTTGTTATAGAAAGTACCCCAAAAAAGCAAACCCCGTTTCTCGGTCACCCACATCCCCCAGAACCTTTTCTTAAGTTTTTCTGTCTATTCCTTCTAGCATGTCGAGGGATCAGTTGCTAATGTCCTCTCCTGCTCAGCTGGTGAACCTGGGAATATTGAGGCAATGTTACAATTGCCTCATGTACACAGACAACCCTCTCCTCCTCCCACAAAACACAAATACATGCGAGAGATGCAACTATACAGCCAAACTGGAGGCTGAGCTCTCTCAACATAGGACTGGCATGACCAGACAGGAGGAGAAGGTAACCACACACACTATAGACCCAGTCTCACATAATACCATCACAACCTCAAATCATACACATAAACACACAAAGACATACTCGGAGGCTCTGATCAAAAATCTACCAAAACAGCAGAGGCCACCAAAGCAGACACCCAAACAACTACCACCTCAGAACACAAGACCTGCAACACATAGACCACACAGTCAGAGTGTCAAGCAGTCACAGCCCTTAAGGCCAAACACAATGCCAGACACACTAGTCATTGGTGACTCCATAGTCAGACACACTGACGTCCCGCTCACCAGACTGAGTAAGGAGAAGGTCACAGTAACCTGTCTGTCGGGTGCTAGAATCCGCCACATAACGCATGCACTCAGGTCTCTCAACAGCAGGTACAAGTACGACTCAATCATTGTCCACGCTGGTGTTAACGACCTGAGACGTACCTCCTTGGACTACATGAAAAGAGACATAGAGGAGCTCTCTGATTATGTAGCCCAAGCAGGTATGACCCTGACCTTGAGCAGTATTCTACCTTCACCAAGAATGATGCCACAATACAGAGATAAGATGATCAGCTTTAACAATTGGCTTAAACTCTGGTGTCATTCAAAGGGGATCCAATGTCTGTCTGCCTGGGATGACATGCTGGACAAGCCACGCTGCTTAAGGGACGGCTTGCACTTGTCACCCTGGGATTCGGATTTTGGCAAAGGCTCTTGCCACCCCATAGTGCCTTTTTTAGGCAAGGCTCAAATTCTAAACCTACCACCCTAGAACAGAACAAATATAAAAACTAAGGGTAATGCTGCTCAATGCCAGAAGTCTCAACCTCAAGATGCACGCACTCGAGGCCCTTCTCAGTATGGAGAACATCGATGTCTGTGCTGTGACAGAAACCTGGTTCAAGGCTCCTGAGAGCACCCCAGCACTATCAGGTTTTACCTCATATCATGCGTTCCGGCCCCAAAACCTGAACAATACCAAGAAAGGAGGAGGGGTATCCATATTCATCAAGGACACCCACACCTCAAGATTGGTGGCATCGCACGATGCATCGGAAACCATCCAGGTGCAATTAACCATAGGCAAGACTGCTCTGCAATTTGTAGCATGTTACAGGCCACCCTCGCAAACTCAGGAACCTCATATGGCCTTCCTGAAAACACTGGAGGGGATAAATGTATCTCCCAACACCATCATACTAGGTGACTTCAACTACCCTAATATAGACTGGGAACACTACTCAAGCCCAAACACTCTAGCCCAAAAGTTCCTGGAATTCATAAACTCAAATGCCATGGAACAACTAGTCACCATCCCCACAAGAGGAGAAAACATACTTGATCTCATCATCACGAACATGGGAGCACAATGTTCAACACCAGAAGTATACCCCTCACTGGTGAGATCTGATCACAAACTAATCTCGCTGGAGGTCCTCATCCTGTCCCCACCCGAAATGAAAAAGACCACAGTAAAGAACTTCTCGAAAGCCGACTTCACACTTCTAAAGACTAGTGTGGTCTCCTTTAAGGCCCCTGAGCCGGCGGTTAACATTACTCAAACCGCTGAATCACTTACAAATGCCTTCCACCAGCACCTGCAGGGCTGCATGGATCAGGCAATCCCAAGCAAAATAAAGACTTTTTGTACCAAAGGCAAGCGTCCAGTCTGGTGGACCCCAGCCATAAACAAACTCTACAACAAAAGGAGAAAGCTACTACAAGATAGAGCAAAATCCTTAAAAGGTAAGACACCGCTGATCACTATAAGTAAAAAGCTAAGAGCTCTCACAAAATCATCCAAAGCTAATTTTGAGAAAAAAATAGCTAAGGACTCTAAAGACAACCATAAGGCACTCTTTAGCTATGTCAGAAACCTAGGAGGAAACTCCCAGATATGCTCAGAATTAGTTCAAAATGATGTGAAGATTACTGATCCTACAGACATTGCCAACATACTGGCTGAAAGGTTCAGTGCAAACTTCTCCCCCCCTAAAGGAGAGATATCTATACCAAATGATTGTAGCCCCCCAAACATCTCTAATGCCCAGGTGAGAATTGCTCTCTCCAAGGCAAAGAACACAGCATCCATGGGACCTGATGGTGTCCCCGGCTGTGTGCTCCATGAACTCAATGAGGAATTAAACCCACAGTTAGGACAGCTGTTTAATCTTAGTCTCACCTCCGGATACGTACCCAGGGAGTGGCGCACAGCGACTGTGGTCCCACTCCACAAAGGCGATGCCTCCACCGACCCTGGAAATTACCGTCCCATTAGCTTGACAAGCCTTATCTGCAAAGCCATGGAGAGGATCATAATGGATCTCATAAATAAAGATATAGGGAACGTGCAGACTTTGGATCCAACCCAGTTTGGCTTTGTCAAAGGCAGATCATGCCTTCTAAACTTGGTTGACTTTTTCGAAACAGTCACCAAGGCCATTGACGAGGGAAAGGCAGTCCATACAGCCTACCTAGACCTGGCGAAGGCTTTTGATACAATACCTCACTCGGGTATCATTGAAAAACTCATCAACTTAAATGTAAACCCATACATTACAAGATGGGTTGCAAACTGGCTGAGTGACAGAACCCACAGGGTCAGAGTTGCTGGCGCCATGTCAGACTCAAAGCCTGTCACAAGTGGTGTCCCACAGGGCTCAGTCCTGGGCCCACTCTTGTTTGGCATCTACTTTTCTGAAGTACAAGCAAACACAGGAGGGTTATGGCTGACAAAGTTTGCAGATGACTGCAAACTGGGCCGTAGTTGAAAACACATCCGACACAGATATCCTTCAGAAGGGTCTCACAGAAATGGATAACTGGTGCCAGAGCCATGGCCTAAAGTTAAATGCCAAGAAATGCATAGTCATACCCTTCGGGAAAAATAAGGTTACCCCTAGCTACCATATAGGTGGCAATCCCTGAACACAGAAGAAGTTATTAGGGACCTGGGAACCCAGGTTGACAGTAGCCTTTCATTCGACACTCATATTGCTAAAGTAGTTAGGAAGACCTTCTACATTGCCCACCTTATCATGAAGGGATTCACATCTAGATCAAGGGAAGTCATAGTCTCCCTATACTCATCACTCATCAGACCAATGATCGAGTACAATGCCCCATTCGGAATGTATCTGACCCGACACTTGCAGCAGCTGGAGAGGCCACAAAAGTTCCTCACCAAAAGGATAAAGGGTCTCAAAAATCTGTCTTATGCTGCCCGACTGAAAGAACTCCAGTTATATTCAGTTGCTTACCGCTTGCTCAGAAATGACCTATGCCTGACATACAAGGCCATGTCAAACCCAGATTTGATGAACATGCTTCATCTCAAAAAATCTAGATCCCTCAGAGCCACAAGGGCGGGAGACTTAAACCTCGACATGGTTATTAATAGGACATGCTGGAGGGATAGATTCATCACCCAAAGACTCCCTATGCTGTGGAACAAAATCCCGGTTTATGTGAGGCAGAGCACCTCGCTGGCCTTGTTCAAGAGGAATCTTGACCAATGGATGGGAGATCGCAGATACACCCCAGGGGTTACCTCAGTGTCACTGCTCGACAGAGGCACAGCAAAATAATGGGCATAGTTTCTCCAAACTAAAGGGGTGGCGTAAGCCACAAAACTATGGGCTAGGCTTATAAATGCCCTCGGGCAGATAGCCTAGTATGAACCTATGAACCTATGAACCTATGTCTTCTACAAATTCATTAGGATAACCTATTTTTAAAAACATACCTTTAATAAAATTGCATTCCTCCAAAAACATCTTATCATCAGTTACCATACTAGCTGCTCTCACCAGCTGTCCCTTAACCACTGCTTTCTTCTGATGTTTCGGGTGCGACCTGGTATAATGATGATAAGAATTAGAAAAAGTGGATTTTCTATAAATTTTTGAATCATATATTTTCTTATCTCTGTCCTTAAATATTACTGCATCCAGAAAATGTATTTGGTCTGAATCGTGAAAACAAGTAAATTCGAAAAAATCTGTAGTTTGTGAAATAAATTCAAAACATTATACTAATCTATTTTCAGTATCTCTCCATAAAATAAATATGTTATCTAAAAATCAAGCATAAAAATACCAAGAATTAATGAAATTGCTTTTAAATAAATACATAGATTCCTGGTAAGCCATTACTAGGTTGGCAAAACTAAGAGCATAGGTTGCTCCAATTGCAACACCTGTGTTCTTTTTAAAATATTGACCTTCAAACCACAAAAAATTATTAGATGAAAATAGATCCATAAGAGTAGTTACCAACCTAACCTTGTTTTGCTCTAAATTTCCAATTTCAAATAGCATCTTCTCAAACCATTCTAAGCCTGTCTTATGGGGTATCAATGAATATACATTATTAACATCTAAAGTGACAAAAAAAAAAAATGATCATCATATTCTAACTCAGGGCATCCACGGTGGTGCAGAGGTTAACGTTGCCACCTCACAGCAAGAGGTTCTCTGGTTCGATCCTCAGCTGGGGTGCTTTCTGTGCGGAGTCTGCATGTCCTCCCTGTGGTTGTGTGGGTTTCCTCCAGAAGCTCCGGTTTCCTCCCACATCCCAAAGACATGCTGTAGGTGGTTTAGACACTCTAAATTGGCCCTAGGTGTGAGTGTGTGCCTTCTGTGGAAGGTTGGGTGGGCTGGCAACTCAACACCTTAAAACTCCACTGCCAATCATGAGGGGACAGGTGATCCACTGTGGCGACCCCCTAACCGGGAAAAGCCGAAAGAAGAAGAAGAATATCATATTCTAACTCATTTAATCTACTTAAAAAGTGCCATGAGTCTCTACAAATTTGAGGCACTCTTTGCACAGACTCCTTTACCATCACATCAATGAATTTAAAAACATAGTGCATTTTAGTACAGTCTGAATCAACAATTAGTCTCAAAGGTGGGTCTGATAAAGATTTATGTATTTTTGGAATCCCAAATATCCTGGCAATCACAGCTCACTATTCTCCAGAAAATTATATTCATTCTGAGATATTTGCCCCTCTTGTAATAAATCAGATAATGCCATGTCTATCTTCCCAAAGGCCACATTCATTTAATTTCAGGATATCTGGGTATATTCATCCCCAACAACACTCCATTCATTCTATTAATGTAATCCACTCTAGTCATAATTACAAGACCCCCCACATTTGTCCGCCTTCATCACACTGATGTTACTATCATTATAAAGATCCCTCAAAAATTTGCTTCATCATTAGACAAATGAAACCAATTCCTTCTAGGTGGATTTGCAAGTAAAGAACATATTTCATTTTCACATATTTTTTCAAACATGCTGACAGTAAAATTAAGAGGAGGGTTAAACATACTACTTCTCTTTAACATGTTTTCATTTCCTCTACAATCCCCATTGTTAAATCAAACCCCAAGATTTAATTTCCATATACACATTTTTAAATCAATTAAACTGTTTGTAATACCAGCTCTTCTTAAAGGAATAAAAGTCTGCCCGTTGGCTAACACATCTGCATATTTCATGTTTACATTTTTATCAGAAAAATTAAACAGGTGAAAATCGCCTGTAGAATTACATATTTGTACAGCGTATTCACTGCTGTCTGCACATATTATTTATTTTATTTTACATTTGTTGACTGGGGATGTCTGACTGGGCCAATGACCCTTTTTCAGCAGAGGCCCAAGGAGAAAAGCTCCACACAAAGAAATACAGATACATTTGGATAGAACACTTTTACAGCATCATAATGCCAACAGAAATAAATTAGACTATATTTACAGCAGTATAAAGTCAGCACAATACAGGAAAATAAAACATTCACTAGTAATATAAATCAATGCACAATTACAAAGCAATCAGTTGTGATTAAATCAATGGTAGTACAACTTCTTGGCAATGAAAGTAATAATATTTACCTTAAAAAATAGCAGAAAATATTCTGTGGCAGAAAATGGGTCAGCATATGTGAGAGAAAAAGATAATTTAGTCATGTAAGTAGGGGTAGTGAATATGCCTAACCTGAATGATCTAGCCTGGGGAGCAGTCATATCAAAGCCAGTTTTGCATCAGATATTGCCTGATGAGGTTTTTAAAGGAAGCTTTTGAGTTTGAGCTTTGTATGCTAGTGGCAAGGGTGTTCCATTTTTTTAGCCACTGTACTACTGTATAATGAGTCACCAAAGTTGTTATTGCAGCTGGTGGCTTCTAGTATAAGTTTGCTTGATAATCGTAGTAGCCTGGTGGCTGTGTGTTGTTGCACTAGGTTTTTGAGGGCAGGACACTTGTTGGGGAAGTAGTAAATGGAATGACACAGGCAGAGCGTTAGTAGGTTGGGCAGTTCAAACCAGTGGAGCTGGTGCAGAGCAGTGCAGTGATGGGATCTATATGGGCAATTTGCAGCAAAGCGAGCTATTCTATTATAGCAGGTCTCCATTTTGCTATGGTCAGTTTTATTGAGATTAGTTAGAATGGGGGATGCATAGAGTAGGGTGGATAGAAGTCGGGACCACGCAATGGCAGATCTTGTATTGTTGGTAAGAAATGGCATAATATGATAGAGTGCTCCAGTTTGGCGTGTACTTTTTTATAGTTAAATTAAGATGACTATCAAATTTTAGATGGCAGTCTATGGTTACACCTAGTTGCTTACCCTGTATCACTGGAGTGACTGAAGTTTATAGAATACCTAGTGAATTGGCTGCTATAGGTGTTTTTATTAGGACTGGTAAAAATCATTAGCTGTGTTTTCTTAGGATTTAGAATAAGTTGGGCTTTGGTAAGGTACTTTTCTATGTCAGAGAATGCTGATCGAGTTACTTTAAGGAGGGTGGGCATAGTTTGTGCAGCACAGATTAGGGTAATATCGTCTGCATACTGTATGTTGCATGCTGTATGGAGGTTGTTTGTGAATACTGAACCCACCAGGACTGAAATAATGGGCGGCAAAAACGTAAATGCTGAGTTTCAATGTCTTACAGTTACACACTACACAGTTACAAAGTTATACAGATAGCACTATACTAACACAAGCTGATCTATAGCACCTAAGAGTGAGAGCAGCCAGGAGTAAGGTTTAGAGGGAGGGTAACGGCTAATGATAGATAGAGCATCACTATAGGATCATAGGAGGTTACTAGGAGGGTTAGGGTGCACCGAGAGCTCTCAGTAAGCCAAAGCTGTAATATACTGTGATTTACCATAGTTGAATTATAGTAGGGAATTAGCAATATACATTGCAGGCCTGCCTTGCAAGTGTGCACACCAGTACTTTAATATATATTTGATAAGAAGTTACATTAATGACCAGAAAAAGAGAGCTACTAAGAAAAAGATAGTTTGTCGCACCTCAGTGACCACACAGCTTGTATCTCTTATCGGGGCAATGTTGTGTGATTTTGCTAGGTTAGTTTGTTGCACCTCAGTAACCACACAGCTTGAATCTCTTATCAGGGCAATGTTAAGTGTGATTTTGCTAGGTTAGTTTGTTGCACCTCAGTGACCACACAGCTTGAATCTCTTATCGGGGCAATGTTAAGTGTGATTTTGCTAGGTTAGTTTGTCGCACCTCAGTTACCACACTGCTTGAATCTCGTATTGGGGCAATGTTAAGTGTGATTTTGCTAGGTTAGTTTGTCACACCTCAGTGACCACACAGCTTGAATCTCTTATCGGGGCAATGTTAAGTGTAATTTTGCTAGGTTAGTTTGTCGCACCTCAGAGACCACACAGCTTGAATCTCTTATCGCGGCAATGTTAAGTGTGATTTTGCTAGGTTAGTTAGTCGCACCTCAGTAACCACACAGCTTGAATCTCTTATCAGGGCAATGTTAAGTGTGATTTTGCTAGGTTAGTTTGTTGCACATCTTTGACCACACAGCTTGAATCTCTTATCAGGGCAATGTTAAGTGTGATTTTGCTAGGTTAGTTTGTCGCACCTCAGTGACCACACAGCTAGAATCTCTTATCGGGGCAATGTTAAGTGTGATTTTGCTAGGTTAGTTTGTCGCACCTCAGTGATCACACAGTTTGAATCTCGTATTGGGGCAATGTTAAGTGTGATTTTGCTAGGTTAGTTTGCTACACCTCAGTGACCACACAGCTTGAATCTGTTATCGGGGCAATGTTAAGTGTGATATTGCTAGGTTAGTTTGTTGCACCTCAGTGACCACACAGCTTGAATCCCTTATCGGCGCAATCTTAAGTGTGATTTTGCTAGGTTAGTGTGTCGCACCTCCATGGCCACACAGCTTGAATCTCTTATTGGGGCAATGTTAAGTGTGATTTTGCTAGGTTAGGTTGTCGCACCTCAGTGACCTCACAGCTTGAATCTCTTATCGGGGCAATGTTAAGTGCGATTTTGCTAGGTTAGTTGGTCGCACCTCAGTGACCACACAGCTTGAATCTCTTACTGGGGCAATGTTAAGTGTGATTTTGTTAGGTGATGTTTTCCCTCTTGGTAGCTGTTATCAGAATCAATCTTTCGGAGAGTGGAGAGACAGCTGCAACTCTAGTGCTGCGCTGAAAGATAAACAGTATACTAGATAAGCACAATTACAATAGTGATTTATAGTATCACCTTGCAGTACAATTCAGTACAATTTATTTCATTAACAATTCGGCTTACTATTAAGTTCAATTCTTGACTGTGTGGATTATATTTGTACTTTATTTCATTAAAGTTTTTCAGGAGGCATGTTTGAAACTGTTGCTGCTGACTGCTTACTGTTTTATTGACACTGCTGCCCTAAATGCAGTTTTTTCTTGTCAGTATTGGCATCGCTGGTCCAGTTTGGGTTCTAAGTTTGGATAATTCTCTGTACACTTCTATCCATTTGGTTAATTCTAGACTGCTCAGACAAAATAATTTGATGTAAAACATACTTTAAAGTCTTCCTATCTTTAGTATATCAATAAATTTACAGGCTAGTGATGCTTTTTTGTGGAAGGAATGTAACAGTAATATCAAGCATTTATGTTTGACATAGTTTTAGCTGACTTAATAAGCATTCCTGATTAAAGCAAGTTGGCATAAAGGATTAAGCTGTCAATGAAGTTAATTGACAGAGACCATCAATAAGAAGACTATTATCCCCCCCCTTTAAAGATAACCATAATACCCGAACCCAAATGTTTTTTGGGGTGGACAGTTAGGCTTATAAAGGCCCTAGTGCTCATTAGCATAGTGACAACCTATGACCCTTGTACAAAGGGATATAACTCATTAAGCAAGCATTCTGACCTACTGCACCAATTGTGCTAATCACACTAAAATGCTGCATGCATAATACTCACACAATAGGTTTGGATCACCATATCTTATGGTCACACTTCCTTATAACAGCAAAAATCAGAAACAAAAAATATCAAATATAAATCAAATTAAATATTCTCCTACCAAGCAGTTGCACAATAAATCATAAACCAGCAATGGATAGTTTCAGATAAGCTTTGAAATGTCCTATTTGTATGAATGTACAGCTGAATAGACCCTTCAGAGGGCTACTGTTTGCCTGTCTATAATAAATCCCTTTCTTCCAACAAACAATGAAATCAGAGGTACAAAATAAAATGCAAAACAAAACAAATTTTTTCCAAGGAGTTACAAAATAAATCACAAACCAATACTGGATGGTTTCTGATAAGCTCTGGAATGTCCTGACTACCAGTCCTGTCAGCTTGGGAAGCCATGGTCGACAAACCTTGCTGCTTTGCCAGAGATGGTTTGCACCTGGCACCTCTAGGCTTTTGGCTGCTGGAAAGGTCTCAAAAACAACATTACCAATGTGAAATTAACCATTCAGAACAAAATAAGTGTCATGCTGCTAAATGCCAGGAACTTACACCAAAGACTGCACTCCCTGGAAGCACTTCTATCACTAGAAGATGTAGATGTTTGTGCAGTCACAGAAACCAGGTTCAAGGTCTCACAGAGTACTCTGGCCTTGCCAGGGTACAATGCCTTCCACACCTTTAGACCGCAAAATGAACATGTGAAAACTAAAGGAGATGGTGTTGCAATCTACATTAGAGATAAATTCACCTCCCATCTAGTTATACTGGACAACTCCATGGAGTTACTCCAGGTCCAAGCTACAGTGGATAAACCCCCCATTCAAGTTGTAGCCAGTTATAGATTCCCCTCCATGGGTCACAACATTCACGAGGCTTACTTGACCAAACTGGAGACAATATAAATTTACAGAACACACTGGTCATGGTGGATTTCAATTATCCCACCATCAACTGGGAAACCTATGCTAGCAAAACAATTCCTTGACTTTGTTAATTCAAATGCCCTGGAACAAATTGTTCATACCCTGAAAAGGGGAAAAAACATTCTAGATCTGGTCCTCATTAATATGTCAAACAGATGCACTGCCACAACTGTTGGACCCTCTTTAGTTAAAACTGACAACAAATCAGTCACCTTCAAGCTGGCACTAACACCAGAATTCACAAAGGGTGAAATCAGACTAAACAAATTCACCAAGGCAAATTATACCCGCCTAGGTGAAGATATACATGCATCCTATGCCCTACACTAAGCTGGAAATGGTAACTACACCGAAGCCTACACTGAAGCCCAGTATAATCACTTGCATAAGTGTATAAACTTGGCCATACCAGAAGGAATCAAAGCCAGAACCCCAAGTAAAAACAAGCTGCAATGGTGGACATCCAGCATCAACAAACTTTACAATAAATGCAAAATGTTGCTGTCCGAGAAAACAAAGGCAAAGCCCCAAGAATGGAAAAGCACCCTCCTCAGTCTGAACAGGCAAATAAGACAACTTGCCAAATCCTGCAAGGGCTCCTTTGAGATAAACTTACCAAGTACAAGCCAAGGATAGCCATAAGGCCTTTTACAGCTACATACATAACCTAAAGGGTAGAACCCAAGCATGTGCAGAACTAGTGGCCAATGGTATCAGTATCACACACAGTGAGCCCACATAATAGCAAACCTGATAGCGGATAGGTTTGATGAAAATTTCACTCCCTTATCCCCTCCTAGCTTACAACAAACCTTCCCCCAAACACCCCCCCACACTACATATCTGAAGACCAGTTCCTCAAAGCCTTGCCCAAGGCAAAAAAACACAGCCTCTATGGGACCAGATGACATCGCAGGCTGTCTTCTAAATAGGCAAAAACATGAACTAGCATCACCACTAAGTACCCTTTTCAATCATAGCCTAACCACAGGTTTTGTTCCTGCAAAATGGAGAACAGCTGCAGTTATTCTCCTCCACAAAGGTGGCCTAGCAACAGACCCATGGAATTACAGACCCATAAGCCTGACCAGCCTCATCTGTAAGGCCATGGAACGTATCATTATGTACCTCATAAATAAAGACATAGGTGATCTACAAACTCTGGATTCTACCCAATTCAGCTTCATGAAGGGCAGATCCTGCCTGTTAAATCTGGTGGATTTCTTTGAAAATGTGACCAAGGCCATTGATGAGAGCAAATCTGTTCACACAGCATACCTCAACCTGGAAAAGGCTTTCTACACAATCCTACATTCAGGCATTACTGATAAACATAGCAAACTGAATGTAGACTCCTTCATTGTAAGATGGGTTGCCAACTGGCTAACAAACTGGACATACACTATCAAAGTGGATGACTCCACATCAACCAACAGACCTGTTACCAGTGAAGTGGCACAGGGGTCAATGCTGGGTCCCCTACTGTTTGGTATATACTTAGAAGTTCAGGTTAAAACTAAGGGGCTGTGGCTGACCAAGCTTGCCGACAACTGCAAACTAGGTGCAATTACTGAATCCCCAAATTATGTCAGTATACTCCAGGAGGGTCTCATGCAAACCAACGGCTGGTGTATTAGTCACAGTCTCAAACTGAATGCAAAGAAATGCATCATCATTCCCTTCAGCACAAATAATGTCCCCTCACACTATCAGATCAACAACAATACCCTAAGTACCCATGAAGTGGTAAGAGACCTGGGGTCACAAGTTGATTGTGACCTTAACTTCAACCACCATGTGTCTATCGTAGTAAGGAAAGCTTTCTGCATAGCACACTTGATTAATAAAGGCATCACCACAAGAGCAAAAGAAGTTATAGCCCCCTATACTCGGCACTTTTCTGGCCCATAATTGAGTATAACACCCAGCCCCCCCATTTGGCATGTATCATACTAAGCACCTGTAGCAATTAGAGAGACCTAAGAAGTTTCTAACAAAGAAGATCAAGGAGCTCCAGCATTTGCCTTACACAGGCGCATAAAGTCGCTGCACTATACTCTGTATCATATAGACTTATGCTTGGTCTACAGAGCAATCCAAGACCCAAACCTAGTGAACTTGCTTCATAACTGTAAATTAAATGGGACTGGGGCTACCCGTTCCAAGGACCTAAATATGGCCTGCAACTTAAATAGGACATGCTGGAGGGGCAGATTTATCTCCTAGTGACTACCGAGTCTTTTGAACAGGCTACCAATTCATGTGAAACAGAGCACCTCTATGATTCAAGAGGAACCCAGACAAGTGGATAAGGCACCATAAATTCTTGCCAGGGTTAGAGCCTACAGCCCTCCAGGACATGGGCAGTCTTCACTAAATGCAATCTTGGGTATTTACTACCATTTCTATGGTATTACATTGGAATGAAATGGCTAAGCCTAAAATGACTTCTGGGTCAATATCCTAGTAGCCTATCATGCTATGATCTCATACAGTATGTATGAATTTATAGCTGACTAGGTCACTTGGGAAGGATAGAAGTTTCTCTGTCTACTGTATACCCACATTTTTCCCAGCAAATAGTCAAAATCAGAGGTAATAAATAAAATAGAAATCAAAATAAATATCCTACCAGTTAGTTACACAGTAAATCATAAACCAGTACTGGATGGTTCCAGATAGGCACTAATCTCTGTTTAGTGTGCAGTCATATTTCATTCTGCTTTTATAGGTAATTGGCTTGGATAAGTGGCAACTGCTGAGACTGAAACACTGTGCATAACTGCTACTGATGCCTGCAAGTTACAAATGCACACAATGTAAACCTAATAAAGTCAATGTATATTGCTGTGTTGTTAGACTAAAAATGTCACGGGGTTTGCCATCATGTTTCTTTTTTGTATACATGAAACTGAAATTAAAGCAAATTGGAACAAATCATATATTAACAAAAGCCTGCACGGGTGTTGTAGTCAGTGTGGCTGGTTTAATTTTCTGCCATATTTTATAACAGAGTTCTATGAAAAATATGTTATTGGAATGTCTGTATTGTGGATTAGCCAATGAAGAGAATTAGAGTGAGTGGCTGACAGCTACTCATTGTAACCATACTGTAATCGTCATGGAGACATTACAAGAACATGGGGAAACCATAGCAAGGCACTTGCATTTGGAGTCAGTTTCAGGAGCAATAGCTAGAGGAAGGGGTTATGGACAGAAAAGCAAAACCTGATCATGGCTGCATGGATGATGGCCATGCTGTCAACCTGAGGATGGGGAATAAATGGCATGGCACTTGATGGAAACCAGAGTGCTAGGTGGAAATGGGACAGGAAAATGTATGAAAGAAAAGGATATGTCCACGTTAGTAATTTCATATACATTTGCATAACACTGTGGCTCAGCAGTTAAGAACTCTTCATTACAACTCCTGGGTCTACAGTTCATTCTTAAATGTTGTTCGATGTCTCTGTACGGTTTGCATATAATTCTCCATACATGTTTTTTCCTGGGAAATCTATTTCCACACATTTCTCAAAACTACACTAACTCACTGATTACTTTAAACTGTCCCAGTACATTAAATTTCCCCTTGTCTTTGTGCCTAGGTAATAGTTGAAAATAGTCCCAAGGAAGATCAACTCAATTATCCAGTTAAGGAAAAAAAATCAGGAGAGATCTACATAAAGCCAAGAGAGCAAAACATTTACCTAGCAAGCCTGTTAGTTTAGATTAGTATGACATCTCTCAGGTTATAATATATGCAGTTCAAGAACATGTCTACAGCAACACTGGTAGTGATGCGGTAGCGTTGTCGCCTCACAGTAAGACGTTGTCCTGTTCGATTCTCAGCTAAAGCGCCTCTTCTTTGTGGAGACATGCGTGAGTGGGCGTACCTTCTTTGAAGGTTGTACGTCAGGGCTGGCAACTCGGTATGTACCCAGGGAGTGGCGCACTGCAACTGTGGTACCACTTCACAAAGGCGGTGCCTCCACCGACCCTGGAAATTACCGACCCATTAGCTTGACAAGCCTTATCTGCAAAGCCATGGAGAGGATCATAATGGACCTCATAAATAAAGACATAGGGAATTTGCAGACTTTGGATCCAACCCAGTTTGGCTTTGTCAAAGGCAGATCATGCCTTTTAAACTTAGTTGACTTTTTCGAAACAGTCACCAAAGCCATTGATGAGGGAAAGGCAGTCCATACAGCCTACCTCGATCTGGCTAAGGCCTTCGATACAATACCCCACTCGGGTATCATTGAAAAACTCATCAGCTTAAATGTCAACCCATACATCACAAGATGGGTTGCAAACTGGCTGAGTGACAGAACCCACAGGGTCAGAGTTGCTGGCGCCATGTCAGACTCAAAGCCTGTCACAAGTGGTGTCCCACAGGGCTCAGTCCTGGGCCCACTCTTGTTTGGCATCTACTTTTCCAAGTACAAGCAAACACAGGAGGGTTATGGCTGACAAAGTTTGCAGATGACTGCAAACTGGGCCATAGTAGAAAACACATCTGACACAGATATCCTTCAGAAGGGTCTCACAGAAACGGATAACTGGTGCCAGAGCCATGGCCTAAAGTTAAATGCCAAAAATGCATAGTCATACCCTTCGAAAAACAAGGTTACCCCTAGCTACCAAATAGGTGGCAATCCACTGAGAACAGAAGAAGTTATCAGGGACCTGGGGACCCAGGTTGATAGTAGTCTGTCATTCGACACCCATGTAGCTAAAGTAGTTAGGAAGACCTTCTACATTGCCCACCTTATCATGAAGGGATTCTCATCTAGATCAAGGGAGGTCATAGTCTCCTTTACAAATCACTCATCAGACAAATGATTGAGTACAATGCCCCATTCGGAATGTATCTGACCCGACACTAGCAGCAGCGGGAGAGGCCACAAAGTTCCTCACCAAAAGGATAAAGGGTCTCAAAAATCTGTCCTATGCTGCCCGACTGAAAGAACTCCAGCTCTATTCAGTCGCCATCGCTTGCTCAGAGGTGACCTTTGCCTAACATACAAGGCCATGTCAAACCCAGATTTGATGAATATGCTTCACCTCAAAAATCTAGATCCATCAGAGCCACAAGGGTGGGAGACTTAAACCTTGACACGGCTATTAATAGGACGTGCTGGAGGATAGATTCATCACCCAAAGACTCCTATGCTGTGGAACAAAATCCCGGTACATGTGAGGCAGAGCACCTCGCTGGCCTTGTTCAAGAGAAATCTTGACCAATGGATGGGAGATCGCAGAAATACCCCAGGGATTACCTCAGTGTCACTGCTCGACAGAGGCACAGCAAAATAATGGGTATAGTTCCCCATACTAAAGGGGTGGCGTAAGCCACAAAACGATGGGCTAGGCTTGTAAATGCCCTCGGGCAGATAGCCTAGTATGAACCTATGAACCTATGAACCTATGAACCTAAATCTACTGCCAATCATTAGCGGACCGGAGTTCCGCTGTGGCGACCCCTAACTGGGAAAGGCCGAAAGATACAACAACAACCTCACAGCAAAGCTACACTAAACAGGGAAGGACGTTATAACTCACAGAATGTGGAATTATATTAAAATTACTAACTTTTATTTATCTATCTATCCACCCATCTGTCTGTCTATCTGTCTGTATCTATCCATCTGTTTATCTTTGTTATCTTATTAAGTGGGTTGGTCCAATGATCCCTTTTAGCCATGGCCTTAGCTGGAGAAACTACAAAGATAAATATTCGCAATGCAATGTTACAGCCTTAAACGTAGTCAAATATACTTAGTGGGCAAATGTTATTTCTGTGAATCTTGTATATCACATTTGTAGTTAGCTTGCAAGGCACTTTTTTCCTAGCTACAGTGTTTGATATCATAAAGTTACTCTCTATATTTTTGAAAGACACACACGCACGCACATACACTTTTAAAAGTAAATATACCCACCGTGGATCCTACTGCCTTAACTATAGCTGAGAGAGAGAAAGATGTCATACATTTACAAGGGTCTGAAATTTTTTTACCTCATACTCCATATGTTTTTGCCTCTGGAATCTGCTGGAAAATTTTGCAGGAAGTTACAGCTTTGCAAGTACCTGCATATTCATCACGTCAGTCAGCAGTGCATTTAGCATTACATCACCTGCCAAGCAGATTATGTAGATTATAGAATGGTGGTGTGGGAGGAAGGCAGCTTCTTTACTGCCTGACCCTGCTGTGCAAATAAACAAATTTTTCAATTATCTGAGTGGCTTGAGAGAGAGAGAGAATGAATCAATTCCAGGAAACAGAAAAAGTGTTTTCCATATTACAATAGCCTCAAGGAGACAAAAACAATCAACAAACAATGAATTTAAATTGCACTTCAGTTAAAGTCGTTCACTTTTCATCCATTTTGTTTCTTCTTGATCGATACAGGATGCCTCCTAATTTAGTTTGGTTGACACATTCTAATGTATATGACGATTTTGTAATTATAGTAAAACTTCATTAAATCATTCATCTCATATCTATCCATCATCTAATCAATCTGTCTGCCTATCTATCTATCTATATGGGCACAAGGAAAAACAAAAGTAGCATACCACAGAAAAATACATGGGTGTAAAAATCTCTGATGTATATAAAGAACATCAACATATAGTCATGCATGCAGACAGTGCACAGAATGCCCAGTGTCATCAAAAACATAGCTACTAACTCTTTCTTGGTGCATAGCAGCTAAAAATTGACAAGGCATGCTCTATGCACTGTACACACTGCATAGATCAATGTGAATAGAAATATTACATCACGCAGCAGTGACATCTTTCACAGAACACAAAGGCCCAGTCAGATGCAAATGCTGAATAGTCCTTTGAAGTGGATAATAAGGTGAACCTGAACTGAACTCCTCAACCCTGTGTTGGTCTGTACTATGAAGGATACACACACACACACACACACACACACACACACACACACACACACACACACACACACACACACGCACGCACATACATGCACATGCAGATGCAAACACACATACATGCACACACGCACACAGACACACAGACCCCCAATACACCTACACACACATATGTGTGCACACATGCACACAGACACACACACACACACACACACACACACACACACACACACACACACACACACATGTATAATCACAGTGTTAGCTTCATGTGTGTGCATTTAGGGGCAAATATGTGCTTCTATTTGTGGATATGGATGCTATGTCCTATCAATCCAGAAATATGCATTGTGAATGGTACAGAATCATGCAAAGTACCCTTGCAGGACTCATTCAGCTGTAAACCATATAACACTAGTCAGCTGTATGCTCCTGTAATATCTTCAGGCACTTATTACTTATCATAGGTTCATAGGTTCATAGGTTCATACTAGGCTATCTGCCCGAGGGCATTTACAAGCCTAGCCCATCGTTTTGTGGCTTACGCCACCCCTTTAGTATGGGGAACTATACCCATTATTTTGCTGTGCCTCTGTCGAGCAGTGACACTGAGGTAATCCCTGGGGTATATCTGCGATCTCCCATCCATTGGTCAAGATTTCTCTTGAACAAGGCCAGCGAGGTGCTCTGCCTCACATGTACCGGGATTTTGTTCCACAGCATAGGAGTCTTTGGGTGATGAATCTATCCCTCCAGCACGCCCTATTAATAGCCGTGTCGAGGTTTAAATCTCCGCCCTTGTGGCTCTGATGGATCTAGATTTTTGAGGTGAAGCATATTCATCAAATCTGGGTTTGACATGGCCTTGTATGTTAGGCAAAGGTCACCTCTGAGCAAGCGTTGCGACTGAATAGAGCTGGAGTTCTTTCAGTCGGGCAGCATAGGACAGATTTTTGAGACCCTTTATCCTTTTGGTGAGGAACTTTGTGGCCTCTCCAGCTGCTGCAAGTGTCGGGTCAGATACATCCCGAATGGGGCATTGTACTCAATCATTGGTCTGATGAGTGATGAGTAAAGGGAGACTATGACCTCCCTTGATCTAGATGAGAATCCCTTCATGATAAGGTGGGCAATGTAGAAGGTCTTCCTAACTACTTTAGCTACATGGGTGTCGAATGACAGACTACTATCAACCTGGGCCCCCAGGTCCCTGATAACTTCTTCTGTGCTCAGTGGATTGCCACCTATTTGGTAGCTAGGGGTAACCTTGTTTTTCCCAAAGGGTATGACTATGCATTTTTTGGCATTTAACTTCAGGCAGTGGCTCTGGCACCAGTTATCCATTTCTGTGAGACCCTTCTGAAGGATATCTGTGTCAGATGTGTTTTCTACTATGGCGCCCAGTTTGCAGTCATCTGCAAACTTTGTCAGCCATAACCCTCCTGTGTTTGCTTGTACTTCGGAAAAGTAGATGCCAAACAAGAGTGGGCCCAGGACTGAGCCCTGTGGGACACCACTTGTGACAGGCTTTGAGTCTGACATGGCGCCAGCAACTCTGACCCTGTGGGTTCTGTCACTCAGCCAGTTTGCAACCCATCTTGTGATGTATGGGTTAACATTTAAGCTGATGAGTTTTTCAATGATACCCGAGTGGGGTATTGTATCGAAGGCCTTAGCCAGATCGAGGTAGGCTGTATGGAATGCCTTTCCTCTCAATGGCTTTGGTGACTGTTTCAAGAAGTCAACCAAGTTTAAAAGGCATGATCTGCCTTTGACAAAGCCAAACTGGGTTGGATCCAAAGTCTGCAAATTCCCTATGTCTTTATTTATGAGGTCTATTATGATCCTCTCCATGGCTTTGCAGATAAGGCTTGTCAAGCTAATGGGCGGTAATTTTCAGGGTCGGTGGAGGCATCGCCTTTGTGAAGTGGGACCACAGTTGCAGTCGCCACTCCTGGGCACGTATCCAGAGGTAAGACTTTGATTAAACAGCTGTCCTAGCTGTGGGTTTAATTCCTCATTGAGTTCGTGGAGCACACAGCCGGGGACACCATCAGGTCCCATGGATGCTGTGTCTTTTGCTTTGTAGAGAGCAGTTCTTACTTGGGCGCTGGAGATGTTTGGGGGCTGCAATCGCTTGGTATAGATATCTCTCCTTTTGGGGGGGAGGGGGGGGAGAAGTTTGCACTGAACCTGTCAGCCAGTATATTGGCAATGTCTGTAGGATCAGTAATCTTCACATCATTTTGAACTAGTTCTGAGCATATCTGGGAGTTTCCTCCTAGGTTTCTAACATAGCTAAAGAAGGCCTTATGATTGTCTTTTGAGTCTTTAGCTATTTTTCTCTCGAAATTTGCTTTGGATGATTTTATGAGAGCTCTTAGTTTTTACTTATAGTGATCAAGGGTGTCTTACCTTTTAAGGATTTTGCTCTATCTTGTAGTAGCTTCCTCCTTTTATTGTAGAGTTTGTTTATGGCTGGGGTCCACCAAACTGGACGCTTGCCTTTGGTACTAAGAGTCTTTGTTTTGTTTGGGATTGCCTTATCCATGCAGTCCTGCAGGTGCTGGTAGAAGGTGTTTGTAAGTGATTCAGCGGCTTGAGTACTGTTTTCCGCTCGGGGGCCTTAAAGGAGACCACACTAGTCTTTA